>NC_092858.1:163968496-163972703 GCF_032062135.1 Pyxicephalus adspersus
ATATATATATATATATATATATATATATATATATATATATATTATATATGCTACTGTACAATTATATTTCAGGTTTCAGTATTTTTCACTTATTTATGCACCCTTGTTTTAACAGATTTTTGTGTTTTTTATTCAAAGTTTATTATTACATTTATATTTATTAAACATTGGACATATTTCGGTAAGTTATGCCTAAGAATTACAGGCATACAATGCGAAATACATTTTCATGAAAAACAATTACCGCTTTTATACATGTAAATCCGGACAGAAATGAACAGCCAAGGAGGTTAAATGTGAAAAAAAAAAAAAGTAAAAAAATTAAAAAAGATAAAAATGTGTCTGTGTCTGTCTGTGTCTGTCTCTCCCTTTATTCTGACAGTATCAGGGCTTCTGTATGATGCGTTCCCAGCCAGCTTTTGCATTCATTACTGCGAAAATCAGCATTTGCTTAAAGAGGAAGTAAACCCCAAAAAAACCCAAAACAAAAAAAAATATACATTGACCTGCAGTGCAGTCGATCTGTCTGGAGGTTTCTTCCATCGGGTTCCGCATCGTCCCAGTATCTGTCTTCAGGCCGGCACGCTAAGCGCTACCGTCTTTTCTCTGTTGTTCCTGGCTCTTCTTCCTATGTCACCTGACGCGGGTGCGAGATTGGCAATTTCTTTCCCTTTTGGCGAAAGGGCTCCATCTGTGAATGCCCGAGGTGCTCGGGCATACGCAGAAAGAACAGCCAAGAGCCTCCTGGGAGGCTCTGCACTCCCATTCATTTTAAAGGGGTGGTGCTGCACCCTTTTTTTTTTTTTTTTGAGTGTGTTGCACTTAAAACACAAACTAACAGAATTTTTAACTTACAGAAAAGGGTTGTCTACCCTTTATGTCAAGGGAAAATTCTGAGTTTGGGTACGTTCTGTTTAATTATATTATTAATAATAATAATGCACAAGAGAAATGTGAAAGGAGCCTTAGGGCTTCTTCACACTTTTCCAGTTCGGTGCAGAAACCTATGTATTACCGCATTACACAATAGACCATGTTACATTTGTTGTGGTGCCATTTGTTGTCAAAAGTACTTCATCACACTGAATTTGTGCATGTCCATTTGTTTGTTTTTTTTGTTTCCTAAAGCGGAACTAAACAAAAAATGAAAAAATGACACCTTTAATTAGACAGGGCCCTTGATGGCGCTGGTCCTTCCCACCATCCTGCCATGTGTCGATTCCTCTTTGTCCCTGAGCAGAGGAATCGCCGGGTGCTGCCATCTTGGATCTTCACTTCCATCTTCTTCAACTTTCCTTGTCACCTGATCTCTGGTGCAAAATCGGGTGACATAGCCGCTCTGAAGAGGAAAAACAGAAAGCCGATCTCACTGCGCATGCTTGAAATCGGCATCTCTTTCCCCTAGGAGGAAAAATGCCCCTTCTGCGCATGCCCGAGAATAGGGCATGCACAGAAGTAGCAACCAAGAGCTACCCAGAATGCATGACATAGGTTTAAAAAAAAGGGTGTTGCACTTAAAAAAAAAAAACACCAACATTTTTACGGTAAATAGAAGGATTGTCTATCCTTGTATATAAAGTACAAATGTTGAGTTTAGGTATGCTTGAAATTGTCAGAACATTAGTAATGCACCCCCAGGGCACATTTACACCTATGCCTCTCTGTATTTATGCATTTTTAATAACACGTTATGATGCATTCCATTATTGCATCTACACGGGTTTATATCCAGGAGCTGGGGAGACATGGCAATGGCTGCTTCACAAAACACAATACATATGTGTTTCCATGTGTTCTAATATACTGTAAGGGGCCTTTTAACACTTCACAGTGGCCCAAAAACTCGTTGTGTTTACTATAATGAATTGCAACACAGTGCATACATTACACACACCTTGAGTTGCAATGTAATGCATGTTTTGTGTTGCTGCAGTATGAATGGGCATTTAAAGTAAATGCTTGTTTTCTGACTTAAATATATGTCCTAGTCCAGGGGTCTGCAACCTGCGGCTCTTCAGCCTCCTTGTTGTGGCTCCCTTCGGCTGCCGCGGGGAGATCTCTGATGGGGGATCCCCTTCCTCCCAAGACACTGCGGAGGAGGGCGATTCCCTATCCGGTGTTCTAATGAAAAACGACCGATAATCCGATTCTGCTTAATGAATCAGGGGCTATGTTTCTTTAGTGGAAGAGGAGGCAAAATGGCTCTTTTGATAGAAAAGGTTGCTGACCCCTGTCCTAGTCACATCTACATAGGCAATACAATAAAGAGAAAACAGGACTTGGCACCTGGGAGTATACCTGTATTGAGGTATTACACCAGTAAGTACACATTTTAACGCACATTATATTACCGCAGCACACAATTCTGTGCTGCAAGCTATGGTGCACCTGTAAACCTCTATTCATCAGTTCTAAAGAAGCTGTTTACTTTCACACTTTTTTCACACAGTTTTCTAAAGGGTAGGGAAGAATTAAAACACTCGTCAGGTTACCTTTTGCTGTCTGAACCCCGTGTGGAAGATTTTTCTTTATTTCCAGTCTAAAACCCACAACCAATAATATATAGGTGGTATTATAGCTACACCTGTATGGATAGGGGGCATTCTTTTCACTAGCCACTAATTTAGGAGGCTTTTCCCCATTGACTCTCAATACATTGGTTTTAGCAAGGGTTGCCCCAAACCTATAGGGATCCTCATGGCTAAAATGTTGAGAAAGGATTCTCTAACCCTTCCCCACTTTACCTCCCCCCCCAAAAAAAATGTCTTTACATACACTTTATCTAATTGTGCTTTCAGAATAGTTTGTAAGGAATGTTTGGACAGTGTGGTGACTAAAACTCTAAAACGATCATGCATGCCCTACAGTATTATTCATTCAGAATATCACTTCTCCCAAAGTAATGCCCAGATTGTGCATTGTGGCAAATAAAAATTTTCACACTGTCATGTGATAGGCAACCAATTCATATGAATTGGCAATGTACATTAATGTAGGGTTTTACTGCCAAACAGATGTGAGTCATGCCTTCAAGTGGAAGTAAACTAAAAAAAAATAAAGAAAAAACTCACCTTTTCTTTAGTGGATCTGTCAATTCTTCCAAAGGTTTTCTGGATTTGGTCCCTCGTTGTTCTGAAATCCTTCTACGTCTTTGCACAGAGGAAGCACTGGGCGCTGCCATCTTATATACCTTTCTTCTGCCTTCTGCCTACGCCACCTGACCCCTGCACTGCACAGGCGCGAGGTTGGGTGACATAGCCTCTGGTAGATAGGGAATAAAAAGGCGCATGTGAGATCAGAATTTTCTTTTTCCCCATTGAAGCAAAAGCTCCTCCTGCGATTGACCGATCTTGAAGAAGCAGCCAGAAGCCTTCAGGGATGCATGACGTATGTATCCCAGGAAGCTCTGTGCTCTCATTCTGTCTTGATCCCTGGAGGTGGGGGCTTTACCTTTTTTTTTTTTTTTAAAGAAGGATTCTAAACTCTTTTAAAGAAGGGTTTTCCACCCTTTTATGCAAGGTAAAAAATGTAGTTTAGGTCCGCTTTAAAGGAAGCTTAACATTTGAAAATATTGCAAACGACTTTTAAAATTACATTAGCATAATAAAGCTTATGTAAGATTTCATTGAGTGGGTGTAGAATTACTTTAACTTTTTTAAATGAATACATTAAAGCATTTAGTTGCGTTTCCCATGTCTAGCTGAAGTTCAGATTTAATATATTTATTTACTCGCCTCGCCAAAATAAAAAGTCACACACTCTAATATTTCCTTGGACAGTAGTTGGCTTTGATTATGATATGCATTCACCATTTGGATAAGCTTATGCAATTTCACAACATTTATTTATGTCCACCAAGATCTTGTATTGATGATGGGAAAGTCGGACTATGTACATCCCAAATGTACATCTCTCCAGCACATCCCCAAGATTCTCAATGGGGTTCAGGTCTGCCCTCTGGCCAGGCCAATCCATCTGTGAAAATGATGTCCCATCATATTTTATGTACATTGTGCCTTATTTATTAGGAAGACAGGAGAAGCTTTGGCTTACAGTACCATCTGTATGCTGATGACACTCAAATCTATCTGTCCACCCCTGACCTGTCTCCCTCAGTCCTGGATAAGGTCTCATGCATCCTGTCAGCCATCTCATCATGGATGTCTGACCGATTCCTGAAACTCAACCTGGATAAAACAGAACTCAT
>NC_092858.1:163973489-163978336 GCF_032062135.1 Pyxicephalus adspersus
TCTGTCTGTCATTTGCAACCCCTATTTAATATACAGCGCTGCGTAATATGTTGGCGTTATATAAATCCTGTTTATTATTATTAATTAATTAATAATTAATAATTAATTATTAATATTATTAATTAATATTAATAATAAGATAGACTATCATGGGAGAACCTAAGTGATTCAGCAAATCTGGAATGGTTTTCCTAAATGATTTGCTTTTTGTTGGCAAATATTTTCAATCCTGGACCATATCCAGGTTTGTTGGATCACCCAGGTTTTCCGATGATAGTCTATCTTCTCCATTCTTGGAGATCTTTAATAAATCACGCCCATAGTGTTGCTGAACCTAGACCTCACCAACTGAAGAAAACCCTGATGACTATCCCTGCAGACACCCCAGATGATAACACTTCCCAACAGGCACCCCCAGTTCAAAACAATGCCCCTACAGGCTCGGGGACTTCATTATATAGTTCTCCATATTAGATTTACATTATTCCTTATACAGCATTATAAATTATATTCCATCATTAAAATTGATCTGTGATAGCTGGGATAGGGAGTTGAATTGTAGAGTTACGTTAGCAGCCTCTTCAGTAATGGTCAATTAATTCTCTTGTAAATAATCAAGAAAATGTCCTTATAATTTATCATGTCATATTGTAAAAGCTGTCCAAGTATAAGGGGTGCTATGGAAACAATCTGTTCTAGAATATTACTGGAAATATTTCTGTTTACCAGAATTATGGCAGGCTGTTACATGCAAAGCAAAACCAGTGTTGTGTAAGCAGGTTGCACTTATATAGAGAGTTCGTTTACTTTTTAAGAGGGGTTCCGCTACTTTTTGGCTTTTACCTTCTGTTATTCAATACATATACCGGTAATGTTGAATTAATAAATATATTCTTTTAAAGTTTGGATTTGTATGTTTTGTCATTTTACATTTGGAGATACAAAGCCAGCATTTATTGCAGTCAGTAATTCTCAGAGTGACAAATTAATCTTTTTTATTAGCGAAAAGAAAATGTATTATCAATATGTCTCCTAGGCTAAGTTTAGATTAGCAAATGGTTAACATTGGACTAAATGGATCTGTTCATTAACTCTTGACAGGTGGTAGGAGGTAGAAGCTATGGCACACATTTTTTTGGTCACTGCATGTAACCCCTGCCACTTCCATAGACTTGAATTGGTAGAAATTGCAAACATTTTAAAACATTTGTGCGAACATTGTAAGTGTTTGCAGGCAGTTTGTACAAGCGGTTTCATTACAAAAAAAATACACTTTGCAAGATTTTTGCATCTGATGGCAAACTCCATTTGCACAAACTTCATTCATTCCTTATATAAAGTGAGGCCCGCAGCAGGGATATGCGTAGGGGCACATGACAGGTGTGCTCGTGCTGCCTGGAATATAAAGGGGGGGAGGTGGAGGTTAGGATTTAATTACAATAAATAGATAAGGGGATTGAGAGAGGGTAAGGTCAAGAGTTTAAGGGGTGGAGTAGAATAGATAAAAAGAGGGTGTAACGGAGGGACAGCACAGTTTTTTGGGCAGAAGAAATTCCCACCCACCCGCCCTGTTAAAAGGTGCGAGTTGGCGGTTGAGGTTTGGTGGAAGGTAAGAGTTCTAGGTTAAGTACGGTTGGGGGGGCACCCAAGGTGGTGGCGTAACCCCCCCCCCTTTTTCAAGTGGAACGGTGGAGGCCCCTGAAGTGGTGTTGTGCTGCTAGGGGCCAGGATTGGCTTGGGGTTTGGTTATTATGGAAATGTGGTGGTGTGGCGGACTTTACCTTCCGGACCTGCAATCTAGTAGTTGTCGGGTGAAAATGGTTTTGGGGAAGAAAGGGTTAAATGAGAGTTAGAGGTTGATTAGTTTAAAAGGTTAATAATGGTAAAGTTGTCATTAAAATGGTTTTTAAATGTTATTAAATGTTATTTATTTTGTTTGTGGTATTTTGTTAATTTGTTGAGATGAATATTTATGTTAATTTATGAATATTATTAGAAGTTATGTTATTTAAATAAACGGCTGCTTAGCAGCCATTTTAAAACGCATTCAGGTGTGGAGTTTTGATTTGAGGTATGGGGGGGGGGTGTTTGTGTGGGATGGGGTTGGCAAGGTAGAGGGTTAATGTGGTAAGTATGGTAGGGGGAAAAATGGAAGGCAAGGTACGAGCTACCCTAGTCATGTGTCAGTGTATAATGTGTCATTAAAATTCTCCTTATAATTGTATCACAATTTGCAGTGTAAATTACCCAGGTTTCTTAATTGATAAAAGGAACATTCATTCTGCTTGTATATTCCATAGGCAAGATATTAAGACTTGTTCGCACTACTGCATGACATTATTGCATGTGGAGCAATGTACGGTAAGTGTGTTGGTGCTCTGGGTTGCAATTCAATGTCAGCCACAGTCTGCACTTTTTTTGTGTTTTGTGAGTAAGCGATGTGCTGCAGTTGACATCCCATTCAAATTACTAGGCTGGCAACTGCAGCACAATCATGAATGTGTGTGTATTTAGTAATTTGCACTACAATGCTAAAGTGTAAATCTAAACACTGAAAACTTTTTGCATGATGGATTTTCCTGTACTTGTTAGTTAAGGATATGGCTATAGATGATTGACTATATTATAATTATAAACTCGTATTTACATATCACCAACATATCACATTGCGCTTTATAAAGTCCATAGTCATGTCACTAAAGGTCCCCAAAGGGGCTCATTATCCAATGCCCCTACCATATTATTATTAAACTGGATTTATATAGTGCCAACATATTACGCAGAGCTGTACATACCATATCAAATGTCATAATCACAGCCTAAAGACAATTTAGGGGGAAAGCCAATTGACCTAACTATGAGTTTTTGGAATTGGGGAGGAAATCTGAGTGCCTGAAGGAAACCCATGCAAACACAGGGAAAACATATAAAGCAGCGGTCGCCAACCGTGGTCTGCAAGAAGATTTTGGTGGTCCGCGGCTCCTGCCGGTGAACCCCCGAGTGGGGTCAGGAGAAGGACCCCGCAGGGGGGATGCACCAGCCAGAGCCGCAGACCACCTCACCCGTGCAAATCCCAGGCTCAGGGAAGTGGGCGTGCTGTGTTTCACGACACAACCCGCCCACTCACCCATCACAGGCTAAGATCTGTGATGGCAGAGTGGGCGGGGTTATGACATTATGATGTCACTATGGGGGAGGTTCCTCCACTTTGATTGACAACCGGCTCAGGACCCGGTAATTTTAGTGGTTCGCGGGACCACAAAGGTTGGCGACCGCTGATATAAACTATATTGGTAAATGCTGAATTTACTAGATTTAGATGTAGCATTTTAATGACTCTGAGTACTGACACTAAGTGGCAAGCAAAGATAGATCTCACAACAAAATGCTTTGCATGTTTTTTTTTTGTTTGTTTGCATATTTTGCATGTATGAATGTGTTATGCTGTAAAACATCTCATGTAGCAGTTTAAATTTGAATATAAATTAAATTAAAATTCCAAAAAAGAAATGGTATCCAAATCAGCCAGCAGAGGGAGCTGGAGTACTGCTTTGATAAATACATAATAATATAATAAGAATAAAAATGTAACCTTTTCTCATTTTTTTTAGAGAGAACAGTATTTAAAGCCCAACTCCAGTATTTTAAATTATTCTAAAAAAGTACATTGAAGGTTGAAAGACCCTCATTATCAAGGAAAGTTTTTTGGGTTATACTCTTCCCTATTATCAAAACAGCCCCATAGTTCCTGCATCTAGATGGATGGAGATGCTTGTAATGGACCTGAAGTAAGAAGCTTGGACACAGATTTAGCAAACTATAAGTCCAGTATCCCCAATGTTTTTTGCACAGGAAACTCATTTTATTGTATTATCTAGATGTTCTTTTCAGGCTTTATTGAGCTGGGATTGTTTAAATATACATGGTGGTCATGCCTAGTATTCATGATCTATTGGACCTCACTTGGTAAATAATAAGGCATTGCCTTGCTAATGAAAAAAATAATGTGATTAGTTTAATCCTTGTTCAGATTAAACATGTATCCTTGTAAAAGTTCCAAACAAACCATAGTGAAAGCCTGGAGATCCACTTCACTAATTTCCCAGTAGGTTAAAACCAGGATATTTTGATTTATAATAAATCATGGCAATTCTTTAAGATAACATGAGTTTATTTTACAAAATATGGTCTCCATGGATACACTACTTTTTGCATACTGTTTTTAACCATAGCCTTATGCGCCTTGGAGCTTTTACCTCGAAAGCAGGTTCTGCTAAGGTAATCCTTTATGCACTACCTGTAGGACTGACCCTAACCACTAATCCTACTCCCCCCACTTCCCTCTTCTCATTGTCACGTATATTGTTATCTTTCACCTCTTCCTTATTTTATGCACAAAGTGGAATCCCAACCGCTCCCATTTAGTTGAATGGATGCCGTTGGGAATGTGATTGAGCCTGTGGCCAATAGCTATGGTAAACTAAGCCTTAGCCCTTAGAGTTAGCCATGTATCACTTTACCTATGTAGTCAGGCTTGCCTTCAAATCCCTTCTCAACTTTTGTCCCTCCTACCTTTCTGCCCCAATAGAAAATACCCCTCTAACTGCCCTCTTCACTCCTCTAATGACCTACTACTGACTTCCTCAATCATAACCTCATCACACGCACGGCTCCAAGACTTTTCTTGAGCTGCCCCGACTCTCTCGAATGGTCTTCCTCATCCTATTCGGCTTGCTCCTACTTTCTGCTCCTTTAAAAAAGCGCTCAAAACCAATCTTTTCAAACTTCTGTCTTCTTCTGTCCTCTAAACCCTCACTAGTTCCCACCATTCCATATCCTTCCATCTA
>NC_092858.1:163978991-163983845 GCF_032062135.1 Pyxicephalus adspersus
CCAAACAAGAAATTATAGTTATCAAAGTCAAACTATTTGATACTATTAAATATAACAGTAAAGAAAATACACAGTTAAGGTCATACTTACCTAAAAGAGCATCTGAGAAATAAACAAATAAAACAATCGGATGAGAATCGGTATTGGCGGAGCGGGGTGACTGTTCTAATGGTGGAAACAATACTGAAGCATACGGTCGGCAATGGTTGCCTCATACAACTTAATACTACACTGATGTCACGCTGCGCCTCCCTTGTTTTCAGTTCATGAATTTAGTGCAATATAAAGGTGAAAATTGTCATTCAGAATATATGAATTGTTTGGAACATTTTTTTTTAATAATAATAAAACATAAAAATTGCAAATAATGTCCTGTGGACCACCAAAACTTTCTCGTGGACCACTGGTTGGGGACCACTGTTCCAAGCAAAAAGAGCCAGAATCTCGGCCGAACTGACAGACGCTGAAAGCAATGCCAATTCTAAGCAGGCATGTAATTATGGTGAAGAAACACTAGTTCTGGGACAGAGCACTCCTTTTCATGATGCCGCTGAGTTTTTTTTGCCCCCATAATAGCACCTTTTCCATGAATCTGTTTATACCAACTTTCTGCAGTGGACAGTCCTTCACCTCCTATGGTTTATTAGGATGATCCAGCCTTCAATACCAACTGAACCATTGACCTGCAAAAAGCATCTGTTAAACAACCAGATAGTTAGCATTTTCAGAAGCAGAGGTTTGCCATGCCAACTCCTATAACTTGACAGGTTTCCTTTGAAGAGATATTGTCAACCAGTGCAAAGTACCCGTGTCTCCTGATACCCCACCATCCCAGCAAAGTATACTGACCCATCCATGCTCCTTTGCCACCCCTCTTTTTCACTGGACTTCATTACTCTAATAGAGGGGGCTTCTAAACCAATACTGCTTGGGCTTGAACAGCTAACCTCCAAGTCCAAGCATTGTCATGTATTAGGGAATGATCAGGGGTGTAGTGGTGCGGGCACCCTGTGCCCTCATTTTTTTCGGGACTCCAGTATAGGCTCTCCCTGTGTGCTTGCCACTGATAGCCTTCACTATTACCGTGCCCCCTCTTCTTTTTTTACTATCTCACCCCAGAGCATGCCTATGGTAGAATATTGCAGCCAGGGGAACAATTGTAAATCAATCAGGAGCATATCTTGCTGGGGGTTTGTGCTATCAGAAGAAACACTTGCTTTGCCCATGTCTCTTTAAGAACTTGTTCACACAGGCATTCGGTTATCCATATCAACCTGTGACATTTCCTGGAAAAATAAACAGAAAGACTGCAGAGTGAACACGGCACAGTATGACTTGTTGAAAAACAATGGTTCTTTATGCAAGAATAAAGCTGTGTGTACATTTTGTTCTTCTGTTTTATTCCTTAGTGTGCATAGCACTACATAATGCTGCACTGTACTTCTAGCCAATTTGTTTTCTTTTCCCTGAAACAAGTGACAGAGGAAGATGTGATGAAGGTGCAATTAACCCTCCCCATTTAATGCTTTGTAAAACTACATGGAATATGATAAATTTTCAACATGTGTTTTTATGTGCGGCTGTGTAATTTGCTGCATTTTGCATATTTTTTTCCTTTGCAGGAGCACCAAGGTTATAAAGCAGATCATTTTGGTATTATAAATGATGCCATGGCAGTCTATCCTGCTTTAAAATGCAGCCATGTGAATTCAATTATATGTTTCTAGTGGTTGAACTTGATTGACTTATATCTTTTTTCAACCTTACTATGTGTAATTATGAACTTCTTATTCTATAAGAGCAGTGTTATTTCCTTAAAAATGAACTTAAAAGATAAACTATATTACCACTGAGGTGCTTTAACTGCTAAAATATGTGTGTTTGCTTCAGCTCTACCAGTAGCAACAAGATAATTCTCCTTGAAAAAAGGCTGACGTGATGGGCTGCTGCTCACTGTGTGAAAGTATTCTATGCAGTAACTGATATTTTATATCTGTGTTCCACTATAAATCCCCTTTCACATTTGCAGTGGAAAATCTCTACTCCCAGGTACATCGCAAACTGCTGCTATGCGCTCAGGATTGGCAAAACCCCCCCACGAGTCAATGCATTGGCACATGTTGCTCTTATATTTGCGGTGGTGGTATGGTTCTTCATCCCGAGGGGGAAAAGAAGATGAATGGCATGAAGCATCATGCCACTTACAGTAACCCACTGCAATACAAACAAATGCACAAAATTGTTTCCCACCGCTCCTTTTCAGCTGAATGAAAGTGGTTAGGAATGTGGTTGAACCTGCAGTACAATGCTGTGGACAGCCACAATTATAAAATGGGATTAAGTATAAAAACATTGTTTTGTAAAAAGAAATGATATAAATGACTCAATGGGCCTGATTAATAAAGCTCTCTAAAACTGCAGAAGATACACTTTCACCAATGAACCTGGGTGATCCAGCAAACCTGAAATGGATCTGGTCCAGGATTAAAAACATTTGCTAAAAAAAAATAGCAAATGACTTTTAAGAAGTCCACTAAAAATAAAACTACTATGAAGCATTAAAGATTCTAATTGACCTGTAAAGGACTGTAAATAAGCACAGAACAGAGAGCAGGTGCGCGCTAATTAATTGCTATGATCGCACCATTGAACTTAACAGATCCTCCTTAATCGCGCAGCTGAAATCTAATCGCCCTAATTGGAAAGATTCGCGCCCCCTATTGCTCATTATTATGAAGGCAGGAATCCGGCTGGCAGTGAGGAGGCGAGTGTACGAGCGATCGCTGGCCGCGCGTATTTTCGCGCTTCCAGCGAGCGCGGATTTTATTGATGAATCAGGGGCAGTAACTTAAAAGGGTTATCCAACGATGGCCAGGATCCAAACATGTTTTAGTATTTCTCAGACAGCTGTAAAGTTAGTAAGGCATGGTTTAAAAGAACCACCACTGAACTATATTGATCAATCTTGCAGGGCAATGGACTGCACTACATGTACATCAGGCATTGAATAGTTAGATCAGTGTTTCCCAACCAGGGTTTCTCCAGAGGCTGCGAGGGGTTCTTTAAACAATGAGCAGTTTGTGCCTCTCAGGTCAGTTTAGGTGACTGCAATGGTCTTTTTGTCTCTCCATCATGGTGAAATTCTTCCCAATGGCCAGCAATGTAATAGACATTCTTCCCAATGACCATTATACTAATATACTGTGAGCTGTGGATATAGTAACTATAGCAGGGGTTCCTTGAAGACCTAAAAGTTACCTTAAAGCAGGGGTCGGCAAACTTTTTGGACCAATAGGCCATTTCGGGATGTCAAGAAGGCACACTAGGCCAGAAGAAACAAAGTGTCCAAGGAAAGATTTTTTCTAACCATGACTGCAAGCGAGCAGCCTCAGTCCTCCGCTCATCCGTGGTGTAGTCTCTGTACGTGTTCACGTGCTTGGCATCGAAATGCCTATTGAGATTCGACCACTTGAAAGTGCTTGAAAGTTGGTCGTTGACGTTGACAAAAAAAAATTTGTCAGTCCATTCTGGGTTCAAGACACGACGTTCGAGGTCAATCTTCCGGAGACTGGTAGCTTTTGCTCTGTAGGCATAGTAATTGAGGTTACTCTGCGGGAACTCGATGATATCGCGGGAACTCACGATAAAGTGACAATCCAATTAGGCCGGATCCAACAATAAATTAACTAGGGGGGTGTAAGGCCAGACTGGGGTATCCCGCCTAAAGGCCAGAGTTTGCCTACCTCTTGTTCCCCCTTGTTAAAAAGTCCAAGAAACACTGATCCAGATCCTCTCAGTAGGTTGGCTATGTTAAATGCAAATTTAGCTCACACATAGATAAAACCTACCTTTAAATCAGTCTAAATTATTAATGGCTGGGTTTTCAATGAGTTGTTTCATGACGGTTCTGCCCAGAAAAAAAGTGGCATGAAAGAAAAATGTTATTCCCACCATCAAAGTTTTAACAAATTGAGTCTCAGGGAAAAGTACTGATATTACAAGTGATTGACGCTTTCCTCTATAATGTAGCAAGGACATGCAGTGGCTTCATCTGCTATATATAGCTGGATGAACAGTGAATCATTTTCATCTCTTGTTGTCAAAGAAACCTGCAGCATATTGTTCTTATATTGCCATGGTATCCTACTTCTTCTATTGCTGAAGACTGCTATTGACGGTAACACACCGTGTACATGTGGGACCCTGGCTCCTTGGCTCTTCAGACATTGGAAGGAATGACAGGTCCTCAAACTGTCCCGAATTCTAAGGAGAGAGAAATATTTCTGTAGGCTTTGTATAGCTATTGAAATCATTTATTAAAATAACCCTGTTCTCTTGGCTGGCTAACAATACACTTGCAGTTTATTAAAAGATTATCTGCTTCTGCATCTATTACAAAAGACAGCTTTATTATATAAGAGTGGCCAAGTGGACGATACTACCCTTCTTGGTACATACAATTAGCATTAATCAAGCCGTAATGTTGCATAAGATTAGAAAAAGATTATTATTTCCATACCCAAATGCTGTTTTGGTATTTGGTGGGCCATATAAAGCCTGAAAGCATTGAATAGAAACTCTTGGAGATATTTGCCAAGTTTAGCATCATAGCCAGAGATATGTGTTACACTCAATGTCCATTCAGCTCTGTGTTTTTTTGTAGATGCTGGCCTCATATATGTCCTTGCCTTTGACATCAAAACAATGGCCCTGATTTATTAAAGTTCTCCAAGGCTGGAGAGAATACACTTTCATCAGTGAAGCTGAGTAATTGAGCAAACCTGGGATGGATTTCCTAAAATCAAGCAATTTGTTAGCTATTTGTTAGCAAATGTTTTCAATCCTGGACCAGAT
>NC_092858.1:163984377-163987624 GCF_032062135.1 Pyxicephalus adspersus
GTCATCATTTGAGTTCAATTTCAGTGCACAACACAAGACAGATCTGTGCAGAAAAGCTAGCAAAAATGAATGTTTTCTGTCCACTCAGGGCATATACTGATATTTACTGATGAAAAAATTCACAATTTTATTTGTTATTTTAACTTGAAAAATTGTTTTATGTGTGTATGTGGGCAGAAGAAATGAACATTAAGGTTGCTATTGCAACCACTCAGCTTGATATGACGTAATTTTCTAAACTGTATTTAAACTTTCAGTTAGGCAGTATAAAGATTACTTAGAACAAGATATATTTATTAATATTATCCAGTATCTATATAGCACTGACACATTATGTAGTGCTTTACAAAGTCCATAACCATGTCACAAACTGTCCCTCATAAGTGCTCACAATCTAATGTCCCTACCATAGTCTAAGGCCAATTTTGGGGAAGCCAATTAACCTAACTGCATGCTTTTGGAATGTGGAAGGAAACGTACACAAACACGGGGAGAACCTGCAAACTCCATGCAGATAATGCAGATTTGAACCTGGGACCTAGTGCTGCAAAGGCCAGAATGCTAACCTCTGAGCCACCATGCAGTCATAACCTCCAAATTAAATCCATAATGAAAGTTTTCCCCCTGGCTGGTTAGAGCCATGCAGAACAACTTGTTATGCACCTGGGCCAACAGAGCATATGGAACTACTGGCTTATACAGACAGAGGGTAATTTTGGAGAGCCATATATTTAATTTATTTTTCAACATTAATCTTACACCGCTGCAAAAGTTATCTTTTTGCATACCCCCATCCATTATTACTTGTCTTACTTATACCACCATAATCAAGTATCAATATTCCCATGAAATTTGATGAAAGCCAGCAGTATCAGGTAATCAGGACCCATCACCCTTTGTCCCCTTGAGCAGGGTAAGTGGTGTTGTGGATTCCTTCTTGTAGTTTTTAGCAGAAGGCAGTGCTAACATTCTTTTCAGTGCTTCCTGTAATGGGTGGATTGTGTTCAATTCTTAACTTGCTGTCCTAATAGAATTCCTCAGCCAATGCCCACATTATCCAAAGGATCTTGTGGGATGGGACATGTAGTTCTGTGCACTCTGCCTATGTCTATGGTGAAGTGATGATACAGATCTTTCTAACCTTCCTTCTTGTGGGTGAAGATCACTATTATTATTAGTAATAAGCCAGATTTATATGGCGCCAACATATTATGTAGCGCTGTACATTAAATAGGGGTTGCAAATGACGGACAGATACAAACAATGACACAGGAGGAGGAGAGGACACTAAAGGTTTTATATACAGGGATGTTATCACTATTATATCACAGTAAATAAAACTTTCTGCATAGAGAAGTAAGATATTTAAATAATTAGTTTTTGTTGTTGCTGTGCATTGGAAGAGGGAGGTTTGGATTAAGGATTTATCCTGGAGTTTACCTTGCCAATGTGCCAGGGTAAGAATTTTAAATAAATAAGGTTTTGTTATTTGATATGAGCTACTATGTGAACATAAACTTGGTCTACAATGCTTGATCACCAAGCATGCTGTTATCACCATCCAGAAACCAACCTGAGAAATAAATACCATGCAGACATCGATGGAAGATAGGCTGCAGGAGATCAGAAGCACTGATGCAGAAACAGTATTAAACCTGAGAAAACAGTTTCATTGTTTTAATTTAAAAAAATTGAAGTCAATGTTTAATGTAAATGCACCATAACTATTGGATTATTTCACTTGTTTCAGATCTTGCCTTTAATACTTCAGAATTGATTTATTTTGCCAGCAGGTGGCAGAATTGTCACATTTGTATCCTGAAATCAATTTTGAAAATTATTATTACTTTTCTTTTATTTTTTGGAGTGTGATAGAAGCTTCATTATTTTTAATTCTTTGCCTTGGTTTACCTTTGTCACTCATAATCAAAAGGTGCAATACATCATCATGAGATATCTGCTGTTGTACTCCAAATCACAGGGAAACACTTTTCAACCACTTGCAACTGCATTTAAAAGCTATCCCATTAAAATCTATAGAAATGTTTCAGCTGCAGACTGCAGGAAGTGTCCTAAAAATCACAACACAACTACATCACAGGCGAACACTTTTACAAAAAGGAATTTTAATGTCTTTAGTTCATTTTAGATATATTCAGGGCTTTGGGGCAGTTGAGGACCTGTTGATAGCAAGAGTTCTGCTGTCAAAAAAATCTCTGAATTTAGCATAACTATTCTATGGATTCCAATACTTACTCTTTGCTAACCCTCCCTATAACCCTTTTACTATTAATATTATTATTATTATTATTATTATTAATAAACAGTATTTATATAGGGCCAACATATTACTCAGCGCTGTACATTACATATGGGTTGCAAATGACAGTCAGATGCGGACCTGCCCAGAAAATCTTACAATCTAAGAACCCTAACACTAAAGCTGTGCTCAGACTGGTAGTGAGATTGCCGTGCAATTACTGCTTCATTATGCCAGTGTACCATTGCCTTGGGAAAGATGCTACATGCAGCTTCAACCTGCAGAAGCCACATAGAGAATGAATGGGGGCTCAATCTACTGTACTGTTCACTGCTGCTCGGTGCCAAATTTGTAGACATTGTTTCTTTAAGAGCCCAGAGTGGCTAGTAAGGTGCCATACTGGACTGGTTGAACCCAAGGCGGTTCTGACCTAAACCTAACTCTTACCCTAAGTCTCCCTATTACAAATCTTTACACTAACCATCTCTGTACCCCTAACACCAATTCTCACACTTATCTTCCTTTAAATTCAAACTTTCACATTACCTTTCCCTGTAACCAAGCACCCTGTAACCCTCCCTGTGATTACAATGCTGACCCTCATTTTACCCATTCTCCTAGCAATAATGCTTAGGCTGAACTTCCCTGTGACACTCATATGAACTTCCCCTTATAATGCTAACACTAACCTGACTTGTGTCCCCCAATATTAACTTTGATAATAACCCGCCCTATAACCCCACTACCAATATTGATACTTACCCTCCCTGTGACCCAAATACTTATCTTAATACCAACCCTCCTTGTGACACCACTACCAATCTTGACTCTGGTTATCCCTGTGACCCCAATACCAATCCTTTCTTTCACCATAACCTTAATCCTTTCTATGACCCAAATATTAATCCTGATAATATAGCTCTCCCCATGACCCCTTGTACAGTAAACTTGACCCCTTAATTGCATACTCACCTCTTTTTTGCTCAT
>NC_092858.1:163990199-164007091 GCF_032062135.1 Pyxicephalus adspersus
TCCCTGTAACCCCCAATACTAATCCTAATACTAACCCTTCCTGTGACCCCCATACTAATCCTAATACTAACCCTCCCTGTAACCCCAATACCAATCCTAATACTGACCATCCCTATGGCCCCAATACTAATCCTAATACTAACCTTCCCTGTGACCCCAATACTAATCCTCCCTGTAACCCCCAATACTAATCTTAATACTAACCCTCCCTGTAACCACAATACCAATCTCAATACTAACCCTCCCTATGGCCCCAATACTAATCCTTCCATGTAACCCCAATACCAATCTTCATACTAACCTTCCCTGTGACCCCAATACTAATCCTAATACTAATCCTCCCTGTAACCCCAATACTAATCTTAATACTAACCTTTCCTGTAACCCCAATACCAATCCAAATATTAACCCTCCCTATGGCCCCAATAATAATCCTAATAGTAACCTTCCCTGTGACCCCAATACTAACCCTTCCATGTGACCCCAATACCAATCTTGATACTAGCCTTCCCTGTGCCCCCAATACCAATATTCATACTAACCCTCCCTGTGACCCCAATACTAATCCTAATAGTAACCTCCCTGTGACCCCAATACTAACCCTTCCCCATGACCCCAATACCAATGATATTCCTAATCGTCTCTGTAACCCCCAATACTAATCCTAATACTAACCATCCCTGTGACCCCAATACCATTCTTGATGCTTACCCTCCCTGTCACCCTAATTTTAACCCTTTCCGCCCCAATGCTATCTCTAATACCCCCCTTAACACTACTTCTCTCCATGATCCTCTGTAATTTAAACTTGGCTACATGATTGCATGCCCATCTCTCCTCTGTTCAGGCTCCTAGGCACACACAGAGAACCCAACTGCTTTGAAGCTTACCAGTACTGGAATTTCCTAAATTCCTACTACAAGGCCCTGGAGAATGCAGAAGAGACAATGTATATTCTTTTCTTTTTCATGATTCGATTTGATTTTTTTTTGTTTTGGTATAAGCTAAGTGTCAGACCCTCTATCACAGCCGTCTGTGTCCCTATTAAAGATTTTACTTAATTTCTTTTCCCTAAGACAAAATTGTCACCGTGTCAGAAACTGAAATTTCTCCAATAAGGCTAAATAAAGCAATGAAAAGACTTTGCTAATATTAAAGGAGCTCTGACAAGCTAAATTATTCGTTCATCTGGCATGATCTGGATGGTGTCATGATAATATCCAGACAGTACAGAGTGTGTATGGGAGGCCTGATAGAAGCAGATAATATTTGGTCTTCTGCATGGCATTAACTGCAAGTTTTTGACATGTACAAGAATAGGCAAATTACCAGACTGGGCGTAAGCTCACTGCTGCCCCCTGTATGACTCACCCTCTCCAAAGCCCGTAATGCCTACACAAGGGGTGCCCGGCTTCTTTCAAGTCATGACACACAACGAGGACACATCTAATGTCTGTAAAGCAAAGCACCATAGAATGAAACCTTTTGAAATGTCTTCCATTCTACAGATTGTGTTACTGACTATCAAGCTGTGAGCCCTGTAATTGGATAGGTGGTTATATACTGCGAAAATAAGGAGTAATGAGTCAGACACACATTTGCAATTATAAAATATATATACTGCTAAAATCTTACATCATTTTTAACATGGTAAAGTTATTTCAAAGGTAATTTTTGCTGCATGTCAGAGATTTCCCAGCTGTACTTTATTACTGCCTCTAGATGTCCTCATTCTGAAGGCCTGAATTGAATCAACCCACTTCGTTTGAGCCCAGATCAACCTGGACCCATCCCAGCCTATGACTGAACAGGGAAAGCAGCAGCAGGACAGTGATGTGCTCATGTATCTGTCTTATTACCCTAAGACCATTCTTCTTGTTAGCACATGAATTGAAAGAGAGCCGTAACCCGTAGTTACGGGAAGAGAGTCCCGTAGCCGTAAGAAATTAGGCACAGGGTCTACATGACAGGGGTGGGAGGCCTAGCCCAGGGGTGGTAAGGGTTAATAGAATGTAGTAAGACTAGAGGGAGCTGTGGAAGAAAAAGTTTCCTGCTGGCCCACCCCTTTTTTTTCTGATAATTATATTTTGAAAGTGTGGTTAATTTTAGCGGTTGGGGTCTGAAGGCAAGGATCCAGTGCATTGGTAAAGAGTTGGAATTTGGCAGGGGGGATCCTCTTTGGTGGGGTCTCCCCCTTTATGGTGAACAGATGATTATGGCTCCTGAGGCAGTGCTAGGCGGCTAGGGGCCAAGGTGGAGATGTTGGAAGAGTTAAAGACCTGTTGGGTGCAGATTTTGCCTTCTGAGACCTGCAGCCTGGTTGTTTGGGTGTATAACCGGGAGTATGGAGTTTGATATCATTATAGATATTGTTGTTATGGTTAGGTATTAATAAAAGGGGGGAATTAGGTTGTTGGTTAAATGGGATATATTCAATGTAATATGTTTGCATTATATAATCCCGGTTAGGTAATAATAATATTAATGGCGTGATATGTTATGTTAATCTATCCTTGCATATCAAAAGTGTAAAGGTATTTATTTATTTGCCATTTATTTATTATTGGATATTTGTTAATTACTTGAATGGTTAATTTATTTAATGGTGTTTAAATTAACGGCTGCTTGTCAACCAATTTGAATCCAAGATTGGTGTCGGGGTATTTAATGGTAGGGGAGTGGTTGGTAAGCAGGTGGGGGACGGGGGGGGTGGAGGTTCAGGTTCTGATTCTGATTCTGATTCTGATTCTGATTCTGATGGTGATGATGATGATGATGATGATGGTGGTGGTGGTGAAGGATGGGCTAGAAAGTCCGAGCTACCCTCGTCATGGCCCCTGCTCAAACAGAGTAGAAAAATAGCAATTCACTTAAGCTAACCTGCTTGAGAGGAGCTCACAGGGCAATAAGTCATACACAACAAATGATGAACACACACTGGGCTAAAAATGGTGATATATGGGCAGCTGGTTGCTCAGTGGTTAGCACTGTGGTCTGTGCAGCACTAGGTCTCAGGTTTGAATCTTGGTCGGAGCACTACCTGGGTTTCCTCCCACATTACAAAACCATACAGATAGGTTAATTGGCTTCCCCCAAATTGGCTTCCCCTCAGACTTATTATTATTATTAAACAGGATTTATATAGCGCTAACATATTACACAGCGCTGTACATTAAATAGTATTAAAGACATATGACTATGGTAGGGACATTAGATTGTAAGCTCCTTTGAGGAACAGCTAGTAACATGACTATGGACTTGTAAAGCTCTGCATATTATGTCAGCAGTATATAAATACTGTGTAATAATCATAAATGTCTGAAATTGGTGCTTAAAGTCTTTCCCTGTGGTGCAACCAGCTAAAACCTTGAGTTATAAAAAGGTCAGAACTCCTTTAAGGATTTAATTGATGCCTGTGCCCCCTTTTCAGAAATTTCCACTGTCATTTTGCTCTATATTGTGTAAATATATTATATAGAATAAATGTTGCCATGTTTATAGGTATTCTGCATTGTTCTCATATGAGCTATATGAGAGGTTTAATGCTGCAGGTTTGTCTGTTTTCCTTAATAGCCACATAATCAGTAAGAAGCATTTTGCTGTAAGATTCCGAGATCACAAACATCTGATAATAGCGAGTGTTCTCATTTGCATGCAGTAATTATGTGCCCATCCAAATAGCTTCCAATTGTTCACCTGCCAAAGCAAAGTATTGTTTTCTGAAGCCTCCAACAAATAGTTTTATGCTTTTTCGCAGAGATCTGTTATCTTTGCCATATAGTCCTTATTACCTTTATGTTCCTGTGCTTGTTTTGCAGCCATGCCTCCATTTTTTTGCTATACCTTTGTTACTATTTTTCAGACATAAAATTAAATATTGTGCACACCTATGCATTACATGTTAGTGGTTTGTTATTGGCAGAATTATAGGCTCTGTGCTACGTAGTGTTCTTGTCTATATGTTCTATAACTGTTTGTTCTCAATGTCTGTGTGCGTCTGTGTGCTGTGATTGTTCTGCATGTTTTGTACTTTCTATGAGGGTGCTGTCTATTGTCAGAAAAGATCATGTCAGCATGCATAGCCAGATATCAGCATGAGCATTTGTGCATGTGCACTGTTTGGATAATGTTTTTTTTTTTTGCACATGCATGTTCATACATCCTATAATGTGTGTATGGCATGTTCATTGCTCAACGAGGCGCCAAACAACCTACCAGGCTTAGGTCCTGAAAGGTCTGTAGTTGTGCACCTGTTTCCAGCAATTCTTTAATCTGATTATGACTCCTTTACCCACAGTTTGTTCATTTAACATTGAGCTTTAATCCCATCTCACCTGTTCTTATGCCCCTATACTGACCTCAGCTCATCCAACAATTGTATGTCCTGTTACTCTGGTACCCACAGGATGCTGATCAGACCTGTACTTGACTTTGTCCCTTTCTGCTCATCTATACTATCTTACCCATTTTTTGCTGTTCTAGGGTAGTTTATGACCCCTTCTCATCCTTATGCCATATGACAACAGCAGTCTAAAGTTCCAGTGACCCTAAAATCATTCACCAACTTTCATTCCCCTTTATTGTCCTTACACTGTGTCTTTCTACCCAGGATGCTGTGAGAGTGGCCTCCTTGTAATCCCAGGCTCCCCATCTATGTATTTGATTTTCCTGTTAATACTGTGTAATATGCTGGTGCTATATAAATAAATAAAGTATTATTAATAATATTATTAATAATAATAATAATAATAATAATATTTATATTAATAAGTCTGCATTTGTTCAGCCCTCGTGTGCACCAACTAAATCTGCATATAGTCTGTGATTACTTTATGCTATGTATGTGGTGTGTGCTCTGTCCATGTGTTCTGAAGACAGAATGGTATCTTGCTTACTGGGAAATATCCACAGGCAGGATAATTCCTCAATAAGACACAGACGTTGGATCCAACTTTTTAACCAAATTGGTATCGTTCCTACAAAGTTTTTAGGTCATTTGAAGTGTAAGTAGACAATGGCGCTCCTGAGCCCTGGTAAAACAAAAGTAACACAAGCTCATGGAAAAGCAGGGAGTGTTGAAATATTGATTGTACAAACAAGAGGCAAAACAGGAGGGTAAAGCGAATAATAGAAGGTGGCCTGGTAGCATACCATCAATGTGTTTTTTGTCTGCTGGCATGTGGGCTATGAATGTGCATATTTTCTAAAGCAAACCTATTACTTGCCCAGATCTTGAAAGCACAGATTTACTTTAGATGCATACAGGGAACACAGCCTGGCTGCTCAATGTTTATTTTTTAAATCCAGGTATTGTTGTAGCATGCCAGTCCACATTACTTTTTTAATAATCTGTGAAGGTGTTTGTTAAGGGATATTTCTAAATATACACTAGTCAGCCAAACATTAAATCCCCTGACAGGTCAAGTAAGTAGCTTTAATTATCTCCTTACAATGGTACTTGTCAATAAGTGGGATATATTAGGAAGCAAGTAAGCTTTCAGCTCGTAATGGTGATTTTAAAGGCATTAGGATTTGAATGACAAGGTCCAATTTGTAATTGTGAGTCAAATCATTCCTATTTAATGTAATATGTTGGCGCTATATAAATCCTGTTTATTATTAATAATAATAATAATAATAATAATAATAGTTCCTAAAAAAGTGTCAGGTCTTTGGGATGTTCCCAGTATGCAGTGTTTCCTAAAGTGGTGGTCTATGGAATGACAATGGGTGAACAGTTGTGGGCACCCAAGGACACGTTGATGTGCTTGTGAGTGGAAGCTAATACAACTTTATAAAACAGACACAGTAGAAAAAACAAAACTTAATGCTAACCATTAGAAAATATTGTCAGAACACACAATGCATTGCATCTGGCTGTGTATCGGGCTCCATAGTACTGACTGCATACTGGACCTTGAAGAAGTAGAAGAAGTTAGCCTGACGTGATAAATCATATTTTTTTTAGATCATGTGGATGGCTGGGTACGTGTTTGCTGTTAACCTGGGATAATATGACACTGGGATGCACCATGGGAAGAAGAAATCTTACTGAGTCAATGGGAATGAAAGAATCTGCTGCTTACATAGTAATGCCAGGTACCAAAGGACAACTTCAGTGGTCTTATGGAGTCCATGCCTCAAACGGTCAGAGCTATTTAGGTGGCACTGAAAGAACCTATATAACTTAAGGTAGGTTGTTTTAATGTTCTGGCTCATCAGTTAGTGGAAGTTTAAGGAAATCTGTGATGAGAGAGACAAGCTCCTAAACCAGACCAAATATGCAGCGAATTACCTCCTGAGATAGTGGCTCAGAAAGTGTTTGAAAGCATTTAGGTCAAAGTAACAGGTTTGCTTCAATCCTTACCCCCTGCCTAGTATACGCAGTACTTACCTTTTTTACACTTCCAAATAGTACTTCCATGTATGAAGGAGCGTAATCACAAAATTGTAGACAACCAATCAGATTTTATTCTATCCAGCCTTTTCTTCTGTGAAACCAACCCCATTATAAGGCTTCCTCAATGAGCAAGAGAAAACATAAGTGCATCAATTAGATTTATTTTTACTTGTCAAAGTGCTTCATCTACTTCTTTGTTAAATACATTAGTTATTCCATTTTGAAAATATATGCAAAAATAGTAATTTCCTTTTCTAAGAATATAAATGTAATATTAGTTAAAAAAAAACAAACAGTTCATTCTGGTACAGACAGCACTAAATATAGAAATACAGAAAGCTGCAACGATTAGAATAAGCTGACAAACTCCAATCAAACTATGTATATTTTTACTTATATAGAACTCATAAAACATTACAGTGTAAATGTAATTAAACAGATGTATACAATGAAAATAAAAAGAATGACCTCTAAAAAGATTAATAGAAAAAAGTAAAATATTGGTGCTATTGGATAAGTGCTTTAAAATCTATTTTCTATGGTATATAAATTAGTTAGCCAATGAAAGGCATCAACAGTCTTATAATAATTTATTCATGAAGGTGTTTGGTTGCTATTGGAAGACTGTTGTTCTAGGCCTGCGTGATATCTACATTCAATCCTTCAGTATTTTCTTTGTATGGGTGCCTTTGTTCAGAATTTTGGTTCATCACTAAAGACAACTTTCAGGCCATGGATGTTCAGGCTGACCAGTTCATTTGTTGCCCTTGTTTGCTTCCACTGGAGACAGTAGTAGCTCCACCATCTGCCTGGATTGGAACTCATATTGAGATATTCTCAAATGCAGGTAGGTGAGTTCGAAAAGATGGGTTATAAGTGATATTTTAAATGAGCAGAAAGTAGGAGCAAGCTCAATAGGACGAGGAAGACCATTTCAGAGAATTGGAGAAGCTCTAGAAGAGATCTGGAGCTATGCGTGCGATGAGGTTATGAGTGAGGAAGTCATTAGTACGTCATTGGAGGAGGGCAGGGAGCGGCTAGGGGAGTATTTTTCTATAAGGTCAGAAAGGTAAGTGGGACAAGAACTGTGGAGGGATTTGAAGGCAAAGCACAGGAGATGAATTCGATTCTAAGGTGAAATGGAAGCTAATGAATAGAACTACAAAGTGAGGCAGCAGAAGAGGAGCAGTGGGGAGGATGGATGAGTCTGGCTGCAACATTCATATTAGATTGTAGAGGGGAGAGTTGGGTTAGTGGAATACCAGGGAGGAGGAGGTTACAGTAGTCCAGGCGAGAGATGATAAGAGCGTGTACAAGGAGTTTGGTGGGCTCTGGGGACAGCTAGTGGCAAGACCATGAACTGTAAAGCACTGCATCATTTTTCGGCTCTACGCAAATACTGTGTAATAATAACTAAGAATCTAAAAACAACGAAAACCCCCATCCAATTAGGACTTAGAGGACTGTAAGAACCATCTCATACAGCTGCTCAGTGTTTTTATCAGTTTGATGTTAATGTCTATACATTACGTTATGTGTATATGTAGATAAAGCTTCTAGCCAATCCCTCCTTATATCCCCGGATCAACGAGCCCTGCTACCGATGCTAAACAAATTAGAGCAGACTTTCTCAACCTTTTTACAATGGAGGAACCCTTAAAACACTTTCAGGTCTTCGGGGAACCCGAACCCCTTCAATAATTACTATATCCACAGATCACAGTACATTACCATTGCGGTCAGTAGGAAGAATGTCACCCTTACAGATAGCCAAAAGGATCACTGGTGTCCATTAAACTGACCTTAGAGGCACAAATTGCTCATTGCCAAAGAACCTCTAACAACCTCTGGAGGAACCTTGGGATTTTCAACCAGCCATTCCTCCATCAAGCTGCTGGTCAGATCTTCATACCTCCCAACTTCACTTAAATGTACCTGAAATTAGTACGAAAAATGGATAATTTAAACTGGTATTTTAAAAGGTGTGTGAGGGGGTGCTGAGAAGTTCCTGGCTTTGCCCAGAAAGAATGGAGCCCGAGTTATGAAATAACACATTTATTCATCATATTCCCCTCTGAGACTCATGCACTTCCTCAAATTCGGGAAAAGATATTAGTCTGAACGTGCCAGGTCAGGTCAGTAGGGGGGATGGTGGACCTATTGGAAACCCAGGGCCTTCAATTTGGCAGCTTCAACGTTGGATGTGTGCGAAGGTGCATTGTCCTATAAAAAAACGATTCCTTTGGTCAACTTTCTATGGTGTTTTGTCTTAATTGCCTCCTCCAGCTGGTCCAGGAGGTTAGCATAATACTGTCCGGTGATACTAGAGCCCTGAGGTAGGTAGTCCACCAAAAGAATACCGTCTTTGTCCCAGAAAACAGACTCCATGTCTTTTTAGCCCATTTCTGGGTTTGGAACTTCTTCGGCCGTGGGGACCAGCTGTGGTGCCATTCCTTTGACTGTTCCTTTGTTTCAGGGTCATATATGTTGAGCCAGGTTTCATCCTCAGTCAC
The DNA here is from genome assembly GCF_032062135.1 of Pyxicephalus adspersus. Classification (NCBI taxonomy): domain Eukaryota; kingdom Metazoa; phylum Chordata; class Amphibia; order Anura; family Pyxicephalidae; genus Pyxicephalus; species Pyxicephalus adspersus. The sequence continues at coordinate 163,999,113 of NC_092858.1, forward strand.
TAACCTAGCCAAAAAGTCCTGTGCAGCTTCAAAATGGGCCCAAATGGCTTTGGATGCTTTAACTCGTTCCTTCTTCTGATCACTGTTCAAACATTTCGGCACCCACTTCACTGAAAGCTTGCGCATGTCTAGGATAGTGGTGATAACAAACCCAACACGCTCCCCTGAGAGGTCAAGTATCTGGGCTATCTTTTTAGCGGATATTCACCGCCCTCAATATTCAGCTTATGGACAGCAACACAGGTTGCCGGTCTGTTGAGGTTGGGGGGCGCCCACTGCGGGGCTCATCTTCAACGGTGAAATGCTCAGTCTTGAAACAAGATATCCAGGTTTTGACAGTGCTGTAGGAAGGACACTTGTCCCCCAGTGTTTGTGAATCTCAGTGTGAATGTTCTTTAATGACTTTCCCTGGAGAAACAAAAACTTCACGGCGGCCCGTAACTCCAACGACGTGAAACTTGCTTGTGCCTCTGCCATCACAGCTTCTCACTAAAAGAAAAAACAGTTTTAAGAATCACAAAGACCTGATATTTGCACAGTTACATACTAAGATATTAGGCTGTCATATACCCCACACTCATCTTTCTATTTCATCTGGAAGGGGGCAAAGCCAGGAACTATTCCGCACCCTCTTGTATTTTCACCCTTACTTTTCATTTACACTGGATTTTCAAAATACCAAATGCAGTAATTTAGAGGTGTTCTGTGTGCATTTTTTGGATTTAGTTCCAGATTAAATGAGGAACAGTCAGGAGCAGTGTGTTCTGGAGAACATTCAGTACTACTATGTTGTAGAATACATTAATTTGAAAATAATCTAAATCCAAAAACAAAATTGTAACATTTTGCAGTTTACCAGATATTGGATGCGGTTACTGCATCAGACCAAAAACATTTTCAGCAAGTACAGAATTACTAGACAATCTTACCTGAAATGCTGTGTCCTAGTCACCTTATTTAATTAAAAGCACAAATATTTTGTGTAGACTACTAGAACTATGAATCTACAAGATAATGGAAATGAAGAAAGGCAGACATATTTGGAGTCTAGCCTTTGTGACCACCATGGCTGATCACATGAATATAATGTGAAAAAAGTGTAGGAAAGCAACTGGATGTATGGAGCTTGAAAAGAGATACCTAATGCAGCCACCATGTCTATGGATCAGTGAGCTGCAATATATTATGTTGTTATATATTATTTGTTCTTTGGTTTAGATAAAGCTTTAAATTAAAATAAGAATGAGTATAAAGGTCCAAAAACTAGTTGAGCCATAAGAACTGGCCTGGGCATGTACATTCTATTCTAAATCCTGAATGTTCAATGCACTTTTCATGGAATTATTGCTGGAAGTCATAACTGCATTTGGCCTAACCTATCTATGTCCCTCTTCCTAGAATCAGAACAAAAAACGTAACCCAGAAGGGGAATAAAACATTGGATAATTAAATGTAACTATTGATTTACGGAAGATAAGAGTGTTAATTTCTCTTGGTTTTAGCAGATGGATGACAAGTATTTATAAAAAAGCAGAGGCTCTGTTCATCTACAATAGGGAAAGACACCATCTGCTAGCAGGCACATTTTGTTGCTTAGATAAAGGCAGACAAAGTTAACACAGCAACTACTCAAATTGCTGGAGGAAGACAGAATATTGTAGGTGTCTATTTCCTGCTATTTGTCTCTCTTATGATAGAATTCCAAAGGCACTTCGTGTTTAATAGAAAGAGGAAGGAAAAGCAATGTGCAAAGTGACTAAGATATAAGTAAGGTACAGAGTCCTGATGCACAATTTAAGCAGACCTTCACTTAAATTAAAAAATTGATATTTCTAATGCTCAACCCTTAGCAATAATAAAAGAGTACTGTTTTACTAACCTAAGTATTGTTTTTATTTCATGCCCTTACTTTTCTTTTTACTGCTGCAAGTTTATTCACAATGACTTAAGCTCTGACCATAACATAAAATCGTGAAAAAGCCTGAGTCTCCACAAAAAGCAAGGATGACATTCATGCAAGCTGTATCCAGTTCAAATTAGGCTATACATGTGGCAGTGAACTGATGTAATGCATGATATTACCGAATTCCAATACAAATAAAAAAAAAAACGGAAAAAGGAAAATGCTTTTTATTGGCTAGATTTTTTTCTTTACTTTTTGGAAGCAGCATTTGTGTTTATTTTTTGCAAGCTGACGACACAAGAAGTCATTAGATGCACAGAAGACTACTCTTTAAAACCCAGTGGGTAAGGTAGAAAATGTTCGATTACCACCTAAGGCAGGGGTGCCCAACAGGTCAATCGCGATCTACCGGTAGATTGCAAAAGCAACACAAGTAGATCGCGGGGCCCTGCCTTTTAAAATAAACTCTACCGCACACAGGAGTTATTACGTGCAACTTTTTACTGTTGGTAGATCATTTTGACTTGGTTATTTAAAAAGTAGCTTGCAAGCCAAAAAAGTTTAGACACCCCTGATCTAAGGTATATTGACAGTTTCTAATGAATAATGTAACTGTGAAAGACCACCTAAATTTTTGTATGCTTATAGAGACCCAGGAAGAGCGATGGCACTGGAGAGGGTGGATCTGACCTACCTACCGAAAATTAACTTGCTGGGCTGTTGCTAATATTACATGTTCATGGGTTGAAGGGGTCTAAGATGACACCTTATCCTATGAATGAAATATCTCCAGCAGTGCCAACTTTAGGTTCTGTGAATTGAGCAGGAAGCACTCATGTTGCTGTAAAAGATGGTGGTAGGATTGTGGTGGGAGGAAAGTTTAAGCACCATAGGACCACAGCAGATACTATCCAATGGTATATGCAGAGCAAGGCACTGTTGCATTCATGTTTTTCCTCCATTTTTACCGGCTCTTTGAAACATCTGACGTTGAAGTGAAAAGGGGCTTGTTCCAAGGATGGCCATGTGCTTAGCCCTAAAAAGACCCATTGGTCTGCAGGTAAGTGAGGAGTGTAGTTACATATAGTAACCAGATATTCACATCAGTGAACATCTGCTATTCAAAAATTGAACATCTTCAGTTCAACATGTTTAAAAGATGAGGAGTTTGATGACTGATGGTTCCAAGGATGACCACGAGCTTAGCCCAAGAAGGACCCATAGGTCTGCAGGTAGGTGAGTCTGGAAAAAAAATGGTGTTAGAAAAAGAACAACCATATTACCATGTTAATACCACTGCTACTGCTCCCTTTCATTCTGCTAACCAACAACTCTAAATTCTCACCGCAGGTTTTACCCAACATTGTATAACACATGTGAAGTGACAACTTCTGCAAGCAGCTTTTTAAATCAATGACTGTCTAGCATTCATGATGTACAGTAGGTTGGGTAGCCGGGATTTTTGATTTTGAATTACTTTCCTCTCTAAGTATACAGCTGGTTGACTGTCCCGGACAAGCTTATATTTATTATACAAAAGTACAATGGATGTGCAATGTACAATAACCCATAGTCCACTGGACTGAAAATGTTGGTATGATGTGTACCTGCAGGTTGCACATCCCTCTTTGCCCCATACTGTATGGCGAGGACCACCTTTATGATAAGACATTAGCAGGTCCTGTACCCCAGAACAGGAAGGGTCTGCAACATAACACATTATAGATGTAACACATTACATTACTTTTCTTTGTTGACCACAAAACTACAACTAGCCCCAGAAAAAAAAGGGTAACCTTATGGAGTCACTTTCAAGTACCATACATCTTTTTCTCTGCAGGCTGTCACATGCCAGACTGTTTATATACAACAAGCAACCTAGCACCTAAGCCTATTGCAAGCTTTCGGTCAGTGGTCGCCAACATTTTCGGACCCACAGACCACTAAATTTACCGGCTCCGAACCGTGCATGTGCAGAAAGCTGGTTGTCACTCAAAGGGGAAGAAACTTCCCACATAGTGACGTCATGATACCAGAACCCCCCCACTCTCCTATCGCAGATCTGTACGGGAGACGTGGTCCGTGGCTCTGCCGGTGTGCCCTCCCTGCGGGGTCCTTCTCCTGGGGGAGATGCACTGGCCAGAGCCACAGACCACAAACATTTTCTTGCAGACCACTGGTTGGAGACTGTTACTTTAGAAGCTGCAGAAAAATAGGATCAAACCCTTCTCCTTTCCTGGTTGGAGAATACCTAACATCATCTAGTCTAGCCTTTTTCAATATTTTTAACATGAAAAAACTTTCAGATCTTCAGGGAACCCATACTATAATTATTATGTATATTAGTATGGTGATCAGTGGGAAGAATGCCTCCTAGACAGAAGAATGTCACCCTTACAGATCAAGGCAGTGGGAGTGAATTCACTCCAACCAATCCCACTGCTCTGATTGGCCAGCATGGTTTAATGCTTTTTTTTAACTCTATATCATTTATAAAAATGTTAAACAGTAAAGGTCCCAACACTGTGATAATGTGATAAAGTTTGAGCAGTGAGGGAGGGCTGTGGGTGGGAGGAAGGTCAGGAGTGGTTGTCAAGATCAACCTGCCACACACAAGATGGCCGCTTCCATACATATAATGAATGTTTTATGGCAATGAATGTTTTATTTAAGTTAAGACACAACCAGCACCCCTAAGGGGAACTAAAAATCCAGTGCAAATAAGTGTGTATAGATATCTAATATTATGCCCGATGTTAGAGTTTAGGTCCACTTTAAGGAGAAAACTGAAGCGGGGGGTTGTGATGTTTTCAGGAAGCAATGCACAGCACCCTTCCAGCCCTTATGATCTTACAATGATACATATTGCAAAGTATGTATTATGGGCAGGAATGTTTATAATAACCATTTCATTAGCCTACTGATGAGGGAGCGAAAAGAGTAACCAAAAAAGCAAAATATAAGCAGATTAAACTTCAGCAAGCTGCAAGCCATTGTCTAAATCCAAAACTCCTTTTTGGGAAGCCGAGGTTTCACATTTCTGATATACATTATCCTATTAAATCTCAGCACCCCATCCACCATTCTGGTCCAAAATTTCTCGTGACTGGCTTTTATGTTCCCAATCCTCTTTCATTGTCTGTGGCGGTGCGTGATCACCCCATTATTTTGTTGTCTCCATCTTGTGTTCCTTTTCGTCTGTTGCTAAGCAACAAGATACCCATGTCTGTTATCCCTGATCCATACAACAGCTTCTGTTAATATGCAGGAAATCTTGCAATCTCAGTCGATAATGTGACTTTTTTAACCAATCAGAATCTGGCAGCGTCTTTTTGCTGGCTGCAAGAAATTTTCCCTTTATCCAAGGGAGCTGGGATAGAGGGCTGCACATCGACCGATGCCACACAACTAGTCACATCACAACAAGCATGGTTGTCCTAACTACCCTGAGATCACCCTGCATCCAGGAAAATAATGCCAAGGAGCTGCCTCTGGACTGGAACCTGGAGGAGGATGAGCAGGGCAACAAGTAATAATGCATTTTATTTCTTTTGCACCAATTATTTGCAACAATGCATTAGATTGAAATATATTATCAGAAGCAAAGTGCATTATTTTTTTAAAACTCCTGCATTCATTTTCTTTTTTCATTTCCATGGAGAAAATGTATATTCTAGTAATTTGTTATAGATTGCATATTAGAAATTGAACAGGATTGCACGCTTTGTGTGGTACCAAATACTTTTTCATTGCATGCTTGTTTTATTTTGTACAGCACATGTCATGAGATTAAAGAAAACCTGTCATGAGAAGTTTCCACTGCTGACTTCTCATTCTCAAATTCATAGCTGCCTGGCTGCTATACGGATTCTAAATAATTCTGGTGTTCACTTGCTGCATGCTTGTCCTGAGTCAGAATCAGGCAGCCCAGACTCCAGCCTTTGCAGAATAAAGTCTGCTTTTTTCATGACAGGTGCACATTAAAGGGGGCAATTCCAGTTCTTGGGGACCACCAACCTGGAGCAAAGTTGTGCTCATTGGGGACACTTTACAAGAACAGTAGCATGCAATCCAGGGGCAGATGTGCAGCTGATATTGATAGCATCCAGGTACCTAAAAAACATGCAATATGAAACAAGGGTATATTTATCAAGCAGTGAATGTAACATTCACAAAACATTGGTGGTTATTCAAGCACCTGAAAGATTCACCTGCAATGAATGTGTGGTTCATATACCCCTTATAATTTACCACCACATTTATTTGCCCCAAAATGTGTCTGAACCTGGACAACATGCCCTCTCTGTAGATCCTGAGAATTGGTTTTAGAGTTAGTAGAAATATGATATTGTAATATATTGACATGTGCATTGCACAAAAGCAAAGCTTTACAGCTATAGCTGTGGTATTATTATGTGCAGATTAAACTAATTGCCCTCCCTGAATTCAATATTCACCCCTGCGAGACAGCCCAATAGTACAAAGCGCCTGGCTTTGGCCACGTTGCCAGTTTTGTCTAAGTACTGATTATCGCTATGATGGTTTGGCGGGATCCCAGATCATTTCCACTTAGCAGAGTCGTGTTTTCACGCTGTGTGAATTGCTTTTGTATTGTTACTCATTTGTAAGCTGCTCCTTTTGTTCATTCAGGAAGACTAATTTACTGCCAGTAATAATAAATATAATAATTCTGGCGTAAAGATGTGATATGTACCGGCATCCCTGGAGCTCCGGCGAACTAGATTGTAGTGTTCTGGGTAACAATGGATTTTTGTGTGCATGACATATTGGGTGCTAGGGGTGTTTTAAAGTCTCTATATTGATTCTTTGTATGTTATAAATAAATGATTATTGATTATATTAATGATTATATTAATCAGATATTCATATTGATTACAATAATGCAAATAAAATAATAATGCAATAATGCAAATATTTATATGTATAGTGTGCAGAAATCATTATATGCAATATATGTATCTTTCTCTAAGATTGCAATGTATCTCTTTCTCTCTCTCAATGTATAAATTATATTTATATTTATTTATTCCCTATTGTTACTGAGGAACTACAAATCCCAATGTAACATACTTAATATTGTTGGCACAGTATGGCGGGCATGGCTTCTGGACAATGATGCTGCCCAAACCTTCTCTTCTCCTTTACTGGGTGCACAAGTTCTGTTTAGATATCAGACCTTGCATTACATGTAGGAGTATGTGATTTCAGCATGGTTTGTGCTGGGTTTTCTTTTGTACAGCAATGTTCTATATCACATGGAAGTGCACGTGGAAATGTGACTTCAATGCTATGAGTAGGCAAGCAGATGACCTGGAACACGTTGCATAGGGTGTGTGGAGCTGATGCTGGAGCAATGCACATTGAAACTAACTGCTCAAAATGCATATATGGAGGATATATGGAGTACGCACATTAAAATTATTAATAATAAACAGGATAGCGCAAACATATTAGGCAGTGCTGTACAATACATAGGGATAGATAGAATATAGACATACTTATAAAAGAGTGATAGAAAGATCAATAAATAGATTAATAAGGAAGGAAGGAAGGAAGGAAGGAAGGAAGGAAGGAAGGAAGGAAGGAAGGAAGGAAGGAAGGAAGAACAATAAATAGATTATAGATACATTGATAGAAGATATATAGATCAATGAACAATTAATAGATTATAGATACATTGATGGAAGATGTATGGATCAATGAACAATTAATAGATTATAGATACATTGATGGAAGATATATAGACCAATGAACAATTAATAGATTATAGATACGTTGATGGAAGATAGATAGACCAATGAACAATAAATAGATTATAGATACATTGATAGATAGAAGATATATAGACCAATGAACAATAACTAGATTATAGATACATTGATGGAAGATATATAGATCAATGAACAATAAATAGATTATAGATACATTGATGGAAGATATATAGATCAATGAACAATAAATAGATTATAGATACGTTGATGGAAGATAGATAGATCAATGAACAATAAATAGATTATAGATACATTGATGGAAGATAGATCAATGAACAATAAAT
>NC_092858.1:164007416-164222467 GCF_032062135.1 Pyxicephalus adspersus
AGATTATAGATACATTGATGGAAGATAGATCAATGAACAATAAATAGATTATAGATAAATTGATAGAAGATATATAGATCAATGAACAATAAATATATTATAGATACATTGATGGAAGATATAATGATCAATGAACAATACATATATTATAGATACATTGATAGAAGATATATGGATCAATGAACAATAAATAGGTTATAAATACACTGATAGAAGATATATAGATCATAGAACAATAAATAGATTATGAATAAGAAGGGAGGATACAAGGAAGGATATAGATTCATGATTAGAAGACAGATGATGTAAGGCACAAATGAAAATGTTTTTGCTAGCATTGAATCAGATTTGTGTGATTCAGTGTAGCATAACTGTCTGCTGATCTTGTTTCTTTGCTTTGCTTTTCACAAATCATTCCAGTAGACACATATTCCATCTCACATTTCTCTAAATAGCACTCCAGTAATGGTCATTGATAGATACATTGCAATACCAGATTTCACCAGCAGATGGTGCTGGTAAACTTGCCATAATTATAAAATCCTGTTTACAGTGTGCAGCAGCTGACCCCTCTAGTTTATCACACGTTACAATCTGACTGTACAATCTCCTTTATATGCACAAACAAGTATGTAATAGAAGTGTCTACCCAGTTGGATACAACATAATGAGAAAACTTAGGTAGGTGCTCATAGTATAAAGTTTTGGTAATGTAGAGGTATTTGTACACCCAGATGGTGATTTCTGTAATTCTGTAACAGATGTAGTCACATGATCAATAACTGTCTGTTCATCCTCACCGTTTAGTTTCTTACATCTATCAGTTGTGTCTCCATCTTTATCTCAGTAGTTTCCTCTATATCAATTAGAAAAGATGCAACAAGGGGAGTGAGACTTACTTAGATTTGTACTACCTAAAGGAAGTCAGACTGGTAAAAAAAAGTAAATGTAGTTTTTAGTTTGTAGTACTTTTTTGTTGTCACGTTTTGTTTGTAAGAGAAAGCAAGGAGCCTGTAATGGGCGTGTCTGGGAACAGGAGCCCTATACCACACAGGGGGGTTCCCAGATCACCAGATCCAGAACAAAGGGGTTATTAATGCACTATAGTGACGTCTAGCTGAAAAACTGATCACAAATTTTTATGGCTGGATTCACTTCCACAAAACAATATAACCCACTCAAGCATGGGGAGAACTTATAAACACACACACACTACCTGCATAAAGTTTGTATGTTCTCCCCATGCTTGTATGGGTTTCCTTCCACATTCCAAAAACAAATACTTGCAGATAAATTGTGTTCCCCTATGAATTTGTACATTGCTGCATAATATGTTGGTGCTATAATAACTGATAATAAAAAATTAAGATGACAGCGACCAGCTGAATGACACAGTAACAGCTAATAAATGATTGAGCACTCAGTTGTCTCACCCACAGCTGACCTGAACCCTGACCCTGCAGGAGGCAGCACATTCCTGCACATGTAAATGGTAAATATCAAAGCTGGGAATGGCTCCAGGGTATTCATTATGCAGCAAGCATGGGCGTAACTGACCGTCTGCAAGACCTGTTCCAAAATGTGAGCCTCGTGACCAAACCTGTCCAAAGCACACATTAAATACATCCTTCAATAGAACAAGCCCATAGGTCTTGTAGCTAATAATTGTAGTACGAGGAATGCGTCAGTGGGCATGGGCCAAGAAGCAGCGTCTACCAATGGGTATCATCAGTAATATGAGGACATAATTTATTGTCTGTATCCAATAGGGTCGCCCATACAAGAGCTTGCTAATGTAACAATTGCAATGGGGAAAATAATATTTGCAGACTGCAACTGCACAGGGGCCCTTTTTTGGCTTCATTTATTAAAGGGTGCTGGGGGGACCCACCCATTGACACATTGGGGTGATTTACTAATATATATATATATATATATATATATATATATTTAATGTATAATTATCCTATTGTATTAAATATTTCACCTAATTTAGTAAATTAGATGAATCTCTGCCAACTTCATCCATCCAATCATGAGCAAAGAACAATCCATGTTTTTAAAACATTTCCTTGCATATGATTGTGTATTCTTTGCATTGGGAGCTACCAACACATTCACTAAGCTAAGTGAATTATCCCTTGCAAAGTCAAAGTAAACAGTCTAAATTTCTTTAGTAGGCCACCCCATAGTTCTAAACATGGCTCATTTTTATTAATTATTTTAGTTTACTGGTGAAGAAAAGCAGGGCCAAAACTGGATTTTGTAAAGGGGGCCCTTTGGTGACTCCATCCAGCAATAAATAGTGTGATAAATCATGCAAAGGCAATGGTATTGCAGACATCATATTCCAGTGCATAAAACAGAATTTAAATAAGATATAATAATAGTTTCCACCCATCAGCATCCACCAACAGCTGGAAATTGCAAATTCTGGAACCCCTTTGGATTCCAGGTTTTTAGCTCTCATGTCTAGGGCCCTTCATCTCTTGTACCACAGTTGCATGCTGTGTTAAAGCTGTACAGACAATGTCACTAAACCTAATTTTGCAGTTACATAAAATAAATTATTAAAACCACATTCACAGCTGAGTGCACTAGGATGATAATGAGAAGAGAAAATAGACTGTAGGCCAATAAAGCCAATAAAGCAGGAGGGGATGCACATCATTTCAGCAAACACCATTTTTAGTGTCTGGAAGGAATACAGTATTGCACATTATGTTACCTTTGGGAGCAATGTGGCACACTGCAATGATCCTCAATGTACAGCACAAGTGCACGGTGCTATTTGGATCTTGTCCACTAGATGGTGCAATATACATAGGAGAGCTCATGGCAAGAAGACTATTCTGCAAAGAGCTAACAGAGCTGGAAAGCATTTACATCATATATAGATGATTATTCCTCAATTTACCAGGATGTCTTTGTAGTCTAAATTTGTATGTCAGGGCAAAATTAAAAAACATTTCATGATCATTTATCCAGGTTCTAACCCTGCAGGGACCTTATGAGTGTAGATAAATACATAGTCACCTGCTAGAATTGCTGTATTTTGTGGATTTACAAAAATTGGTGTCAGCACTGCCTAGTTGTCTGAATAGTGAATCCCTCCAAAGTAATTGTTCTGTAGACCATGAAAACAACTGGAAGAGTGGATGGTCACATAAGGAGTGAAGGGATTTCTCCCCAAAAGAGACAAAGCTGTCTGTAAAGACAACAGATGTTTTATCCCTTACCCCCTGTATATGAAAATAAAAATAAATTTTGAACTTTGTTAAATTGAAAATGATTTGCTACTTGAAGTCCAACAGTTTGACAGTCCAAAAAAATACCAAATGTGGTTACTATCAAGGGTGTAGTGGGGCGTGCACGGGTGGGAATGGCAATGCCCACTCTTATTTTGCAAAGAATTCTTTGGTGGTCCGTGGCTCTGGACGGTCTGCCCCCCCCCCCCCCCCAAGGTTTAGGAGCACTGGCCAGAGCCACGGACCATGTCTCCCGTACGGATCGGCAGGTTCTGGTATCATGACGTCAGTCTGGGGGAAGTTTCCCCTTTGAGTGACACATAGGCAGGGGTGTAGTGGGGCGGGCACGTTTACATAAGAATGATGCCCATGCGTGCTCGCCATGGATAAGACCGTGCCTCCTCTTCTTACGACTACACCCCTGGTTACTATGTATGCACAAATTAATAGAAACATCCTTTTCCTTCCTTGACCGAGCTAAATTCGCCATCATTTGTGTCCCCCTCCCAGACACTGCAGACAGTGGGAGTGTTCAGTAGCAGAAGCAATGCTGTCAATCTGAAAAACAATGGGTGGGGCTGGGTGTGGCCAGGTGCTGATTGACAAGCCACAAGGTCGTGACCATGCTGATAGCCACACCCCTGCAACATTCCCCAACATTCCCCCTTCTCCTTCCACTGCAGTGCAAGCAGGCCCAGTCTATGTGAGAGTGTCAACTCTGCTTTGAATTCAGGAGCAGTGCAGCATCATTGCCCCCCCATTGCAAGGGGCCTTATTATGTGAACTTCACCTGCAGGAGTGACAGGTATTTCTAAAGTTTTGCAAGCAACTAAGAAAAAACTAAATGCAATTGTACCTGTAATTAATAAAATATAAATATTTATATATATATATATATATATATTTTTTTTTTTTTTTTTTTTTGAATAGGAGGCCATAGTTCTACTCAGGGGTAGACATTGTAAGTGTGCCACTACACGAGGGGGTCCCAAGTAAGTTCTGCACAAGGGGCTAATTGTTGGCTATGTCAAACACTGGTTCCACTTTAAACCCACAATATTTAGGAATTTGAATTTGCAAGATTCAGATTGCTGCAGCTGCCAACTATAGTATTTCTTTGAGTTTAAAAATGACTCATGTAGGTTAGCACAACCTGTTCCAGAGCCCGGCTACCACCACACATGTAATAGTCTGGTGGACATAAAAGGGCCATTATCTCTAATGAGTCATTCCATTTTCTCCGGGATTCCCTTCATCTGCGGTGGGCCGCACATTGACAGCACTGTTATTTCATAGCCCCGGTCCATCAGGGGGTCACCAAGTTCTAGTGTATCCACAATGGCAGTGTAATTCCGCCTTGTGCAGGGTAAGACTATAATTTTGCAAAGCACGCCTTGTAATATTAACTTGAATTTTTTTGTCAGTAGCATTTCATGGCCCAGCGTGAGCTCAGCTCTGTATTATTCATGTGCTGTAAATAAGTCAGAAATCATTGCATGCCGGGGAGCAGAACATAAACAGATTCCCTTTGTGTCCTCGCCATTGTGTGCGCTCCAGTCCTTTTCTTCAACCGAAAAGCAATATATTTTTTTCTCAATTCCGAAAAGGAAACAGTTTTCTAAGCAACAACAGAAGCCTGCCTGTGGCTGTTCTCTCTGCATTAACAAAAATAACAGCTTTAGTTGGTACGCTTGGTAGGACACAAAAAGCAATCAGGGAGACAAAGAGATCTAGTGCACAGGGTGGTTGTAGTGTGAGTTTTGTCCCACTAGATGGCAGTGTGACCAATGTCAGAATTACAATTATAATAAAAGCTTGCAGCAACAAAGTTGAAATACATAAAATAAGAAAAGAAAAACAAAGAAAATAAACTGTATTTTTAAATGAAGCACATTTGCTTACAGGAAACACGCTGGCAAGATTAAAGAGCTGTGCAAGCAGAGGGATGACCCCAACAGTCTTCTCCTGACCTCTGAGTGTCCAATAGACAGCCTGGAATGTGATTTGATCAAGTGACTTGTGTTGCAAAGAATCTCTTTTGCTGCCTGGAAAGGGTGCTGGCATAACAAAAAATGTTTTGCAAATATGCAATTTATATGGCAGGTAAAAGTTTACATTTATGTATAGTTCTGCAAAATATTATTTTTAAGCCATAGTACCATGATAGGCAGCCTTACTGGACAAAAACTTTTTGCAGCAACTTTTATGCAGCATATACGGAAGGAGAAGGTGGGACCACATCTGAGGAGGTTGACCTTGCCTGAAGTGCAAGGTTCCCATTGAATAAACCAATAAAAAAATCATTAGCCTGCATAAGGCTATGCACACATGTGCAATAATTGTCGCTGGAAACGATTCTTCACGATCCTTTCCAATGACTATCGACTGCACGATGCATGAACGAGCTCTGTACATACAGCACCATTCTGCTCTATCGAGAGGGGGAGAACAATGGAACAGCACCCTGCTGTGCTCTCTCTCCATCACTTGCATTACGATTGTTCGTCGTCCATCGTCTGTGGATCCGTCAGAACGGTCATTCAGATGATGGGCGACGAGTGCTGTACACAAGCCAGATTCTCCTCTGATATCGGCCCTGAGCCAATTATCGGGCGAGAACTGTTGCACGTGTGTACGCAGCCTCAGAGTTGATACCACACTTTATAAAAGCTGATCTTCTCCCTGTTATTCACTTACCATTCTCTTCACTGTTCTTCTATGTGGGGGTCATCTGAGAAAAAGCAAAACTTTGCTTTCTTAATATTTCAGGAAGCAGGTGATGCAGTGCAAGTAGAGATCCAAAGACCTAAAGCTGAATTAAAGTTCCACTGAAAACATTGGCGATCTGGCAGGGCTTCATTGCAGAAAGGGAAAGTTGATGTCCTTTCTGCCAAAAGCATTCTTATTGGCCTGATTGTTCTCTTTAAATGTCAGAATTGCTGCACAGCTCAGCGTTGGTTGCTGCAATATATGGCACATGCCAGCTTCCTCTGCGTTTGCCGGGACTGAATCCCAATCAAGTTGGGAAAGATTGAAACGAGGAAGAAGGGAAAGAAGAAGATAGCCTGTGATGGAATTGGGACAGGTGAGTAAAATAGAGTCTAGTTCTACTATAATGAAGCAAAAGCAAATCCTTGCAATCCAGGTCCCCAGGTACAGCTTCCTCCCTACAATGGGGAACAAAGTCCAGTAATGATCAGTACAAACTTCAGTTCCGCTTTATGGCAAGGGCCAGGCTTTGGTAGGTATTCAAGACAAAAGAAACATTTTCAGGATGCTCCTAAGGTACAATTAACAATTATTATTATCAAGTATTTATTTAGCGCCGACATATTACGCAGCTCTTTACAAAGTCCATAGTCAAGTCACTAGTTGTCCCTCCAAAAGGGCTCACAATCTAATGTCCCTACCATAGTCATGTGTCATTAACACAGTTCATGTAAAAGTTCTAGATTTCCCAATAAGATATCCGATCCCCGATTTTCAGTTAACATCAAGAAGCTATTAAACCTCCCAACAAAATTGGTTGACTTTTCAGTCACAGTGGCAACAGACCCCAATGGATGGGATCTATTCCATACTTTATTACTAATATATCATTGCAGAACAAGCCCTGGGACTGCAAGGCTCCCCTCTAACAAAAAAACATTGAAGCACATATATGTCTATTGTTTGTGTAAGAAAAGTCAGAATTTCTAGTAAAGTAATACACCCAATAGACCAACATCACCCAAAAAATCATCTGGAATTTTTGTGTTCATTTCCCTCATACATATGATGACATGTTACTAGAAAAATATTCCCTGCTGCTTTGACCCATTGCAATCAGCAGACAAAGAATTTCTGTTCCACCTTTCTTGGATAGCTCCAGATCAGTGAAATAGATTTGGCATGTTCATGAACTCCAACCCACATTGTGCTTGGAAGATGGCTCTAATTTACAGGAAGACCTGTGGATATAACATAATAAACATATGCGTCTTCTACACCCCGGCTGGAAATTCTATTACACTTTACCGTCTTTACAGAACTCTATGTCTTGCAACAGCTGGTAACAGTTCAGTAATGATCCCAGCCAATGGGAAGAGAATCGAATTACACCCATTTAGCGCAGGTCATTATCCTGTGCTTCCTGAAATTAGCTTAGAGGTGTAATTAAGATTTGCCCTGTTTCCACTTTTAGAAACTGACAAATAAACTTAAATTAAGAACTCATCCAGACTCATTAGTCTCTTTCTCATGGATGGGTAATTAGCAATATATCAAATACAATGGCATATTTGCCTGTAACATGGGGACATCCTTCTACTAACATAAATACAGTTCTGAGTTTACCTCTCATACTTCTTACTGTGTGTCCAAATCCAAAAATGAAATTTATTGCAGCTTGACGTTACCTTAAAGCAGAACTAAACCTTTATTTTAAAGAACGTTACCCAGGCGGGTCCTTTATTTCAGAAGGAAAAGGCAATGTAACTTCCACAATTATTGTAATACAGTGCTGACATATTACACAGCGCTGTACAAAGTCTATAGTTATGTCACTAGCTGTAAAGGAGCTCACAATCTAATGTCCCTACCATAGTCATATGTCATTAACACAGTCCAAGGGTAATTTGGGGGAAGCCAATTATTCTAACGGCATGTTTTTGGAATGTGGGAGTAAACCCACACAAATATGGGGAGAACCTGCATGCAGATGGAGTCCTGGCTGAGAACCTGGGACCTAGCACTGCTAAGGTCAGAGTGCTAACCACTGAGCCACCATGCAATGAAATAACCTTTTTTGCCATCTTTTTCTTTTCCTCTCCTGAGTTCTGATCTTTGGCCATCCTGATTAGCTGGGATCATTCTGTACTGGCAACCCCGTAGTATGCTGGGGTACCCAGAAAATTCCGGCAGCATATGCTGAGCTGTGCAGAATCAGGCGAGTAAGTTTGTTTTCTTTTTATTGCAGGAAAGATGTCGCCTGTCCCTTTTGCAATAATGATGGTGAACCAGCTTTAATGGTGGTTTGCCTTCATTTTATCTGCTGATCCTGTCCTGTTTTTACATCAATAATTTATGGTACTGTAGTGGTGTTGTGATCCCAGGGCTCATTTCCCTAAAGAGGAACTAAAGTTCTGCTTTAAAATTTTGCAACCAGACAGGGCTTTATTGCAGAAAAGGACAGGCAATGTACCTCCTCCAATAATTATTCTTATCTGCCCGATCACCGTCCTAGCTGTCAGAAAATTGCATTAAGACGTTGGGATCCCTGGCACACCCCAGCTTCTCCTGCGGCTGCCAAGACTGAATAAACTCTTGTTTGCTTGTGCAGGAGTCACTCCAGCCTGGCCAACCAAGATGAACAAAGGGTGAAAGAAGGAGAAAGATTGTGGTGCTCGCAACAGAATGGGGCAAATAAAAATTGCAAATATACAGGTAATAAAGGCCATTACAAAGGACCTGCATGATCACGATTTTTAAATTTTGGGGTTTGGTTCTACTTTAACTCCAGAATATAGGGAGGGGTGCTCTGTTGTCCATAAAAATAGCCAATCAGGGCTGATAACTAGATTGTAAGCTCTTCGGGACAGGGTCCTCTCCTCCTGTATCACTGTCTGTATTAGTCTGTCATTTGCAACCCCTAATTAATGTACA
The DNA here is from genome assembly GCF_032062135.1 of Pyxicephalus adspersus. NCBI lineage: Eukaryota > Metazoa > Chordata > Amphibia > Anura > Pyxicephalidae > Pyxicephalus > Pyxicephalus adspersus. The sequence continues at coordinate 164,016,308 of NC_092858.1, forward strand.
GCGCTGCGTAATATGTTGGTGCTATATAAATCCTGTTTATTATTATTAATAATAATAATAATAATAATAATAATAATAATACTGTTTGGAATAACACTGCACATGGACCTACCAGCTGTCTATATTTCTGCATTTTATTTTGCACTTATGATACATAACAAAATAGTATATTAAACAGACCAATATTTAGTAATTAAATACAACTCATTGTTAGGGTTGCATTACGCATGCATTCTTCTTCATCCCATGTAACAAATGACTGTTTATGTTCTGTCAGTGTGGATTCATTGGATAGATCCTTGTTAATACCAAGCGGTGATACAACAAGATTACATATGTGTGAACCACACTCTCAGCTGGGTGTGTATGTTCAGTATAATCCTTTGTGCTGAGCGATGCCTCTTTATTCTGGAATGTGGCCATTCGTTGCTGTGGGCTTTTGGGTTTTACAGACCCCCCTCAGAACCGGCTGTATGGTGAGAACGCTTGGCGCTTGGTCGTACTTTATGATTCTGGTCTGATGTGCATGAGCTGGATAAACCACACAAGTGCTGATAGAATTACATCATTTCATATGGAAAGAGCAGCAGGGAATGGGCAGTTCTGTAAAATATTTTAGTGTGGATAATATTTTTTATTCATATTATTCATTTAATGGGAATGCCCATCCCCCCCCCCCCCCCCAATTCATCTCCTACCTGAAAGCTTTAACAGCAACTTGCTGCTCTTTACCTAAACCTTAAAGTGGGCCTGTGCTCAACAATGTACAATGTACAATGTAACAGTTCCTGGTATGTGAGGTGCCTAGGCACTCACTATTCTTCTTGCTGGAGGTTCTGACATAAGGAAGCAAAGCCCTGCAACTACCAAGATGTCCGTCTCCACTGTGCAGAACAGGACAGAGTAAGTCAGCAATAGGTAAGGATCAGCTGCAGGGTGAGCACAGATAATACTGATGATTAGTCCTTTGCCCTTTGTCTTCTTTTAAATAATGATTATTAAAAAAACATATGTGCAACCGGAATGCATGCCAGAATGTTTTACTGGGTGCAAGCCACTTACTTATAATACACTTGCACCCTTGTGAGGGGCAGCACCATGAGCCATAAAGTGGGCAGCACCATGAGCCATAAAGTGCCCCGCAGTGCACTGACAGTGATAGGAGAAATTAGGTTCCCAGGGTGACTGTGCTTCCAATTAGCATTGTGTAAACCTAGGAACTGGATCAACACAAATTTTTCATCCTATATATGTATTTCAATCGTGTATTTAGCTGTCTTCCTGGAGTTCCCTTTTAAATCCACTTCTTTCCTGTATGTTTATGAAGTCTTCATGGATTTGGCTTCGGGATAACCTGTGACTACATAGGAAAGAAGACAAAACTAAGTTTTAAACCTGAACCCAAACCCCAACCTGAACCTGAACCCGAATCTGAGCCCGAACATGAGCCCGAACTCGAACCCTAATAGCACAGTTAGTTTAGTGGTTAGCACTCTGACCATTGCGACACTGGACACTATCTGCATGGAGTTTGCAGGTTCTCCCTGTGTCTGTGTGGGTTTCCTTCAGGTACTCTGGTTTTCTCTTACATTCCAAAAACATGCAGTTAGGTTAATTGACTTCTCCCCTAATTGACCTTGGACTGTATTAAAAAAATCTATATGACTATGGTAGGGACGTTAGATTGTGAGCTTCTCTGATGTACAGTTAGTGACACGACTTTGGACTTTGTACAGCGCTGCGTAATAATAAAAACATGATCCTTCTATGCTCAGGGCCTGTGTATAGGAGCCCTGAAGTTTTTATGTAAGCTAGTTGGCTGAGCAAGCAATGTTTGCAGGTCAATAAGTATGTGCTCAAAGAATCAACAGCAATTTACAGCTAATCAGAGCGGCAAATGCTTATCGACTACTCATGCATCACCAGAAAACATTGTGGAATATTGGGCCCTGTGGGAATAGAGGCATCATGAGACCAGACACAGGCCTTTGGTTTGTTTTAAAAGGAGTTCTGCTGCTGTCCTAATCTATTTAGAGCTTGTTCTCCCATAATAGTTCTTGTCTCTTCTACACTTAAAGCTGACCTACAGCTTTCCCTTCAATCCTACATCATTGTGCAGGCTCCTCTCCTTGCATTGAAATAGCTCAGTCTAAATTCACAGCACTCTATAAGCTTCTCTCAATGGACCTGATTTACTAAAGCTCTCCAAGACTGGAGAGGATGGACTATCACAGGAGAACCTGGGTGATTCGATAAATCTGGAAGAAAAATTATTTGCTTAAAGAGAGCAAATGTTCTTCATCTTGGACCAATTCCATTACAAGTTTGCTGGACCACCCAGGTTCACCTATGAGAGTTTATCTTCTTCAGTCTTGGAACGCTTTAATAAATCAGGCTCATTGTGTATTAGAAACGGCAACAAGAGCCTGGTTTCATTTGCTGGCTAGAAGACATACAGCATCACTCGTCATTTCCTCCTCAGCCTGACTGTCCCTGACCTGTCCCTTTCATTCTTTGGATTTCAGTTCTATCAATCATTGAGATTCGGCATCATGTGGGCATTAGTTTGGTTTACCTACACCTCCACACTGATATCCACCCATCAAGGCATTTTGATATAAATAGTCATATCTAGCCACTTGGCAACATGGTGGCTCAGTGGTTAGCACTCTCATCTTTGCAGTGCTAGGTCCCAGGTTCAAATCTCAGCCAGGACACTATCTGCATGGAGTTTTCCAATTATTCCCGTGTCTGCGTAGGTTTCCTCCACGTACTCTGGTTTCCTTCCACATTCCAAAAACATGCAGTTAGGTAATTGGCTTCCCCAAATACACCCTAGCCTGTGATAATGACATATAATTATGCTAGGGACATTGGATTGTTAGCCCCTTAGAGGGACAGATAGTGACACGACTATGGACTTTGTACAGCGCTGCATAATATGTTGGCGCTATATAAATACTGTGTAGTAATAATCCATCTTTAAAGAATCTTACAATTTTGACTCCATCAGCCAATATTACAAAATAATCTCTCCTAGTAATTGGTCCCTGACCTGTGCCCTCCAAATGAACTGGCTGAGTGTGAGGGAGCAAACATAATGTCTTTATGGTCAGCAATCTCACATTCACCATTCTTCATCCCTGTTCCTAGTTGGACTTTGTGACGCCTCTTACTGCAGGGAAGGGGAGGCGCTCATCCAGTTTAAAAGCAGATAGATGGATTTAGTTTTGTTTAACTTTTTGTTATCAGTTTGGTCTGTGCTAGGACCTTGTTAAAATAGTCAAGTGTTGTTAAAAAAGTTTAGGTCATCCCTGACTACTCTCCATTCATGTCATTTGAATAAAACCCTGAGCTAATCTCGTAATTTAGTTGCTTATAAATTATTTATTTTAGCATTGTTAATTGTTAATGTAGTTATTGTCACTGTTTAAATGCCAAGCACATCCAATACCCAACTGGTATCATTCCAAGCTGACCAAAATTCACCAAAAATATGAGAATCGATCTAAACTATGTATATAATTTGTACAATTTTTGTATGAACAGTTTTAGATTTACCGAATATCTGACGGAATATTTTAACTATCCATAAAAAAATTTTTTGTAAGATCAACTTTAGATCTAGGAAAATAATGAGAACCTGTCTAAACCATGCATTTAGTTTATAGCCATTTTAGAAGATTCTTGAGCTTCATATTTTTGGGTAGCTCTAAAGGAGTCAAAATGTAATATCTGTAATGAGTTTAGGACCCAGAAGAACTGACACAGTAGAGTAATGAGGAAAATGGGAAGTATGGTCAGCAACAGCTGAGATTTCTCCTACCCAGGGCCTGGGGTCATGGTAACCTTCAACCTCTACTAAGGGAAAGTGTGAGAGATAACTATTTAATGGAGACATTTCTTTTACATAGCTAAGTATCTTGCAGCAAATTTACTTTCACTGAATGGTCATTAGAGCAATTTACTAAAAATAATTTAGGATCAAGTAACTGTTTAGCCCAAATACATACAGGTCTAGTCTTGACTGGGCCAATGGGCATCAATCAGAAATCAGCTACGGCAACCTATGTCTAGTAAAAAGTTAGAAATTGTGTAGGGCTTGATTAACCAGTACCCTGGTGGTAGAAGGGTTATTTGTATCCAATCAATCCAACATTTTCTACATATGGTATTCTGCCTGGGATATTAGGCATTTGGTCACCTGATGGCTGAGGATTTGGAGGACTGAATCTGCAGAAAGATCATTCAACCAAATGCCAAGGCTTTTATGTGTGAAGCAAATGCAGAGTTTGGCTTTTCCTCTTTCACTTCACAAGACATACCAATCGTCAATGAGGCCACCTACCATGGTGAATAACTAAAAGGGGGCCCTGGGAGGAAGATATGAGCAGGACAGCAGTGTTACATACCAACGTCTCCAGAATTAGCAATCAAGGTATCTTTTCACTTAAGGTAGTCCCTGCTTTTAAATGTTTTCTATTTAGAAGCTTAATCTGAATAGCCCATGTGTGTGACAGGTTTTCCTTAAACATACAGATTTGTAAATTAGACACAAGAAGGCGATCTGCATTTCATTGCAATCCCAGACTTTCTTGATTAACAATTGTTGAGGTATGGTAACGGCCACATGGAGAGTACATTGTTTAAAGCAGGACTGTTTTATTAAAGGAGCTGAGAACGTTCACAATGCTTTGTGAAAAAGCAATGCTCATGCTGAATTTCTAATTATTTGCAATAAAATTTAAAAAAAAATAGGATTCTTTGCACAATTGGATAAATATACCAAATTTGCATTGCAATGTGAAACTTCACCTATACTGAACCCTGAAAGTCCAATATACACCAAAGCGCTTGCTAGGAAAGAGATAGAGGTAGGATTTAGAGAGACAGGCTGATAGGAGGAGAGGGTTGAGAAATAAAGAAATGAACTCGTCCATCTACTCTTGTTCTTTCACTGTCCAATCTTAAGGCTCATGACAGGACACTACTTTGTCCTTGATTAGAACTATTATTAATAAACTGTATTTATATAGCACCAACATACAGCGCAGTGCTATACAATAAATAGCAGCTACAAATGACAGACAGATACAGACAGTCTGTGACTATAAGAGGAGGCGGTATGGTTTATCTGGCCATGCTACCTGGGGTAGGGTTGTGTAAATCTCAGGACTGCATATTATTATCATTAATATTAAACAGGATTTATAAAGCACCAACATATTACCCAGCACAGGAGGAGGAGAGGATCCTGCCCCAAAGAGCTTATGATCTAGGAGGTGGGGGGAGTAACACACAATAGGAGGTGAGACTTTATATATTTCATATATGTATTTAGCTGTATTATGTGTTTAGCTCAAGTTTACATGAATCCAAGCATTTCCAATCTTTGTTTCTTTTCTAAAAGAAAAAAAAAACACAAATATTAAAAGAGACTTTGATTTCCCTTTAAGCCGCAGTCTCGGTTGTAGTAAACAACACATTGCAGATTTTCAGACTTCTCACCCAGGCGTGTGAGCTTGTTGTTGCAAACGTGCGATCACATCTGTAACGCGCGAGCGAAGTGACTGAAATACAGCCTGGCGCTAGGATTAGACACCCGGCTTTCTAGGCAAATTAATATCTATGGCTGGTGACCTACATCACGGGACCTGTGTGCTTGAATCCGTTTACCATCACTCAAACTGAAAAGTTAATATAATCTGAGCTGGGGGAGCAGATGATAATCTCAGGCCACATGCTCTGATTTGAGAAAGGAAATAGATGTAAAAAAATGTATACATTGTATGCATTGAGAATCTGGCAAACCTGCTTGGAGGATATCCATAACCCCCCCAGGTATGTTACACATTAACAACCAGTCTTGTGATGGGAGTGTACATCCATATTTACCAGGAGGTAAAGCCGCTGGTCAAACGTGCAGCTCAGAACACAATAAAAAAACTTTGCACGTGTTTTATGTGCTTGGTGGGAATAAGCAATGATGGTGAAACTGATTCAAAATTACCAACTTTCCCATTGGCGAAACCCTATTTTTGCTCATTGAGCCATTTAGGCAAATTTTGTTTGAAATCTGTTTTTTCCCCTAATTTGGGAGTCTTTTTTTGTATTTAAAAAAAGCTTAGTTCATTATTTGTTTATTGGTTCTTTGAATTTTTATTCTTAACATTTATGATTTATTAAAGTGCTTCAAGACTGGAGAAGATAGACTACAGGTTGACAATCAAAAATCCGGCCATTGATAATCTGGTTCCTTCAGTTTTCCGGCATGAATTTCGGAGTGCATTTTCAATACAGAGACTTTGGTGCACTGTTTGGCCACTAATGTTTTGATGGCGCTGTTCTGCAGAAACAGCCGTTGCGTCTTGCTTGCTACACTAAATACCTGTTGAGTCGTCCTTCCTGCCTGCTCCCTGGAACTATGCCAGATGTCCGCGGGTGCTGCAAGAGCAAGGCTGGCCTGTGTCTGAAGGTGAGTACCCTAAAAAATCTGCAATTCCTCAGGTCTGGAGGTTTGCCGGAGTTTTGAATGTCAACCTGTATTATGGGATCATTTGGGTGATCCAGCAAACCTGGAATGGATTTCTTAAAAATAATTTGCTGTTAGCTGGGAAATGTTTCCAATCTTGGACCAGATCGATTCCAGGTATGCTGGACCACCCAGGTTCACCTATGCCAGTCTATCTTCTGCAGTCTTGAAGAACTTTATTAAATCAGGACCAATGATGCTGATGAGGAGCTGTTTTTCACCGCCATGTTTTTTAGGAGCCATGTAAAAGACCTGTTCATCTTTTGTAAAGTTTGATAAATCTCCCACCCCCTGAGTACAGCCCACCTAGGATAATAGATGCCCTCCATCCCAATTCATCAATCTTCACTCTAACAAGAACCCAGCTGGTTCCTCTTCATACTGTGCAATGGTGCCTCATTTATTCTAATGGGTAAATCATAGTCCGAGACTGCTGGAGGCCACCAGGCTACCTATAGCAATAAAAAAGACTGCAGAACACATGTGTATGAAGAGCAGACATGCTGCGTGCCTGCAATCAGCTGTGACCGCAGGTTACCACGGTCACTGGGCTGTACTTATCAATAAGTACAGCCCAGGGACCGTGGGAACCTGCACCGCGAAATTGGTTTGCTGAAATTTGGCGGACTCATCGGAAGATCGGGGAAATTTTTGCAAGACTTTCAGAGGCATTCTTGCTCATCCCTAATAAGTATATCCCAGGTTATTCAATCATTTTATTGAATCTGTGAAATGTAATTAATCCTAATCTAGGGTTCCGATCAGTTGATCTATTACATGGGGAGCATCCAAATGTCACCCCAAAGGCCAAGGCCAGCTGTAGGCAGCTGTTTTTTTTTTTACCTAGACCAGTGGTTGTCAACTTAAAAAGTTACCAGGCCCTCCCTCAACTGTGACTCCGGACATCACCCCAGTGCCACCTATGTTGTATATTATGTAATGTAATGTATGTACTGTGTATGTAATGCTGGAAAAGGATGTCAGAGACTGCAAACATAGTATAAGAAATGACAGTCAGAGAACAGGGACATGCTACAAGACTGAGTATATAGGGCCTTATTTATTAAAGCTCTCAAAGGCTAGAGTGGATACACTTTCTTCAGTAAGCTGGGTGATCCAGCAAACCTGGAATACATCTGGTCCAGGATTCAAGACATTTGCAAGAAAAGAAGAAACCCATTAGAGGTTTGCTGGATCACCCAGGTTTGCTGGTTCACTGATGAAAGTGTATCCTCTACAGCCTTGGAGAGTGTTAATAAATCAGGCTCATAGAGGTAACAAAGTACTACCATTTACACATCTATGTCTTCTGTACCATTAAAAGCTGCTGGGGTCACAGCCACATAACAAGTACAAAAAGGTTACAGGTGGCCCTTGAGCTGGAGGTTAGGCACCAGCGGCCTAGACATCCTAAAATTACAGCAAACACTGCTGAATGATATCTATATAGCATATGCTACGCATTTCAGGCAATTTTAACCAGATATTGTAATAACAACCAATCAGAGCAATGAAGCCTACCACAGACGGTTTCTGTGGATGCTATCATATTAAATAAGGCGTTGGTCGCTTAGATCAGTTTCTGGCGCTAGCATTAGCTCTTCGTGGATCAGTCTCACTTGTTTCCTGGAACTGCACTTTAATGAGTTACACTTTTATAACTCCAGATCTAGGAAAGTTGCATGTTGGTTCCAGCAGCCTGGTTTCCATCATGTGCTCTGGTGCTATTGAGGCATACAGTTTCAGTTGTTCAACATCTGCCTCCAGACCATACATCAAACCTTCGATGACCTGAAGTGTTTCCAGTTCCCGTGCATCATTTTCACTTGCCACAAACCAGATGTATCTCTGCTCCCTCACCGGCAGGCCTCCTAAAAACAGGACCAAGAACACATCAGTACACATGTGCAAATGTTTTATGATGAGCTGGGTGACTTTCTGGCATGTTTTCCTAGTCTAAAGCTCCAGCCATGTCTGCTTTTTCAGAGACACGCTTAACATGTTCCTTAATCCAGCTGTTTATACAAGAGCACCAATTCAAATGCTAATAGGAATTGCATTTGAATTTCAGTTAAACTTCTACAGCCTAGGGTGTGTGAGCAGGATCTCCAAGAGATTTCTTCTAAATGTGACATCTTAGGGCCTGTATATGAGTTGTATCTTGAAGAGCACATTCCACAGTGACAGGATTTATAGAGAAAAGCTTTTAAGAGAGGAGTTAACCAAAAGATAAGCTCAACCCGGTATTTGAGAGCTCCAAGCCCCATCTCAAAGTACCTGCATAGCCAAAGGATATCAATAGACTGCTGAACCTTAGTGCATACTGTTGTGTGGTTTTATCAGCAGGTTTTTATTTTTTTCTTATTATATTATTTTCTTATTATATATCAGTATTATACCTTTGTCAGTTTGAGTAATCATTATGCAATATTGGTCATTTCTTTATACTTTTGGGCTGCCAAATTAATTGTGGTGGTGTCAGTAATGCCCAATAAACGTGGAGGCTTTATCCTAAAGAGTATTGGTTTAGCTATAAATTGGCCTTGTAGACCTAACTAGTTCTAAAGTTTCAGGTGCATTAATCTAAATATTGGTTTACCTTAAAGAATTACTGACCATAGATTCCATAAACCTAGTATTATAACTATTTGCTAGAGTACATACAATTCTTGGGGCGACTGTACATATTTGCAAAGATTGGGTCATAAAGACTACTTGTCATGTTCCATAAACCCATTGGAACATATCTTTTTAACTGGGTACCAATCATTCTATTTCTGTAGATATTCAGCCACCAGGAAGAAGACTGTGACAGGACCCGGTGCTCCTACAGTGGTATTTAAGCAAAGTAGTAGTAGTCTACAGCTTTCATTGGGTCCACCATAGATGGTTTTCATAATCTGCCTCTCCTCCAGTCAATGGCTTCCTCCGGTCACAACCATTGACTCAAGTGACTTTTTGCAATGCTAAGCCTAAAGCTGCATACACATGTGCAATAATAGTCGTTGGAAAGTATCTTTCACAATCCTTTCCAATGACTAGCACTGCACGACACTACATACAGCACCGTCCTGCTCAATGGAGAGGGGAGGGGTAGAACGACGGAGCGGCACCCCGCTGCGTGCTCTCTCCTTTCCCTTGCATTAGGATCATTAGTCGTCCATTGTCTGTGGATCCGCCAGGACAGTCGTTCATGGGACGGACGACTGGCGCTGTACACACCTCAGATTCTCGCTTGATATCGGCCCTAAGCCAATTATTGGGCGAAAACCATTGGATGTGTGTACGTAGCTTTAAAAAGTAATTTTTTTGCTATTGTTATTTACACAAAGGTGACCTTACCACAAAGTTTAAACTCATTTTACGGTATAATAGAACAAACCCTTCCATAAACCTATTATAGAGCCATAACTATTGTCCCCTGTGGCCAGGAAAACAGCAGTTTAAAATGCAAGATACAATGTAATTACTAGCACTGGCTAATTAAACTAAATAAGGTGTAAGCAGGTCCACCTATTGTTTGCTTTTTCCTCCTTTTGTAATCAAAGGAGCATAACACCAAATTACTATTAAATGGTGTGAAATCTCAGCATAGATAAACACATAATGCAAATTAATGCTAAACACTAAACCAAATATAAAAAAGTGGAAAAAGTGACTTCAGAAATAGGGAACTAAAGACATGAAAAAATGAAATTTTACATTTTAAAATGCAGAAGATTCTTTTGTTGGATAGAAAATGCCATTCAGTCTGTCTATCACTTCTGTGCTTCATGCTAATTATAGAGGTGCAATGCCATGAATTTCAAGTCCCTATCTGCATCCTTTGTTCTTCTGTCTGACATTTCAGATTTTTACACTCAATGTACATTCTGTGTAGCAAAATGAGGCTTGACGTGTTCCTTTCATATGACATGGAACATTTTGGTTCTCCAGTTTTGCAAGTGGGAAAAAATAATGGAGGGCGATGTATTTTATACATATGGGCCACCACTTTGGCCATGGCCCTAGCATGTACTGCTGGGGTCCTGAATTTGATGTCTTTATGATATGTGGGTTTTGTTAAGGTCTAAATAAATTTAAAACTGTACAAGTCCATTTCCAATAGCAAGAAGGACAACTGAATTCAGACAGTGTATAGAATCAGTGGTGGGCAGAATATCTGTTTTATGGTCCAAATGTGCTTTTATATTGCATTCTCATCTCTGAGAGTCAGATCAGATGTGAGCATTTGACACCCTAGGTAGGCAGAACAATAAATTCCAGACTAAATAGAGGAGGGGCAGGATTTGTAGTCACAAGAAATAGGTGGTGAGTCAATGTCTGACCCCAGTCCAGGGAATAAAAGGCACAGGAGGTCCTGACTGTGCGGATAAGTGCAAAGCTACAGCCAAGTACAACTATACAACGGGTTCACTTCCAAAGATACTACTTATAATTTACATAAGTCAAAACAATTACTTTAAGAATTTGACTCAACTTTTATAGTGGTGTCATAGAGTTTGCAGAGCTTTCAAAAATAACCTTGTGTATGAGAAATACAGGAGACAGAACAACAGTCGAGTATTGTAGTCCTAAATCTCAATGTTTGTTTAAATTTGATGATTTTTCAGGGTTCTGGACTGGCTTAGAACATAGTAACAGATAGTATATATATATTGTATATATATACATATTCCATATCTCCTGTCTGGATTCTTTCCTGTCCAACAGTATTCATTCCTGAACAAAGGGACCCTCAAAAATTGCATAACTGTCATAATTAATAAATTACTTCTTGACCACAATCTGCAATCTGCCACCTGGACATCTGCAACCCACTTCTCTCTCCTATGGTTTTCATATATTGTTCCTGGAGCCTATCAATGACCCTAATAGAGCAAATTGCTCCCTTATCAAAATCTAACAATTGAAAGATGAAGGCCAACATCAAGGAACCTAGTACACCAAAATCCCAATTTGTTTATACGTTGACCATTAGCTTATAGTAATCTTCAGGGCAATCTCCTGAAGAGGAGAACATTCAGAGGTTCATTGCTAAAAGACAATCGTGTATTAGATTTAGGAATTTAGGCTAAGTACACACGTGCAAAAATTGTCGTTGGAAAAGATCTTTCACAATCCTTTTTTCCTGATCTACTCTTTCTTCCTTCACTTTTGTTACAATAGTTTATCGTCCATGCTCCTTGGATCTGCCAGGATGGTCGTTCGGACGATGGACAATGAGCATTGTACACACGCAAGATTCTTGTCCGATATCAGCTCTGAACCAATTATCGGATGAGAACCAGTGTACCTTGCCTTAAAGGTAAACCCATTGGACCTGATTTAATAAAGCTCTCAAAGACTGGAGAAGATAGACTATCATAGGAGAATCTGGGTGATCGAACAAACTTCAAATACAAAAATCATTTGCTATTTGATCAATCCTAGATCAGAACTGTTTCAAGATTGCTGGATGACCCATTTTCTCCAGTAATAGTTGATCTTCTCCAGTCTTGGAGACCTTTAATTAATCAGGCCTATAGTGAATAAATGATTAAGCCCCACTGGGCCTTGGAAGCAAACACCTCTTCAGGAATCAGGAATCCTTTTGTAACTCATCGTATTATTACCTGATGACAGACCAATAGATTAGGCCAGCTCAGATCTATTTATTGTACATGAAAGAAAGAAAAAAAACATTATTGATGACTTGCATACTGTTAGTCAGACATAACTCAGAATGTCTCGTCAAAGCAATCCTATTAAATCATCTCCACCATTAGGAAACCACTTATTGGCGCTGCACCATTTACATTTATTATTTTCCCAACACGGTCATGTCATACCCATTAACCAGAACGCCCTGTTGTTAAAATGAACGCTGAGCCGTATGAAACATAAATATAAAAATAGCAGTTTCCTCTTCTCATATATGTTTAATGCAGGCAGTACTTAACTCGCCACAGCCTTGTATTTAGGCCCGTGCACACTCCCACGTCACGGCAATAAAGCTATCACACAGCCGGTGGTATATATTTGTAGACAGGGGCCTATAAAAATAAAGCCTGGGCACAATTAGCCGGTAAATCACACCATTGCTATGCAGCCGCAGTCCTTTAAAATAATAAGAAAAAAGAAACAAGCGGTTGGAATTAGAGGTCAAATCTTATTTTATTTACAAGCCTAAATGACAACCACATGCTTGCACATTTCTTTTCTTTTACAGGATTACTCTAAAGAAACCCATACAAGGACCATAATGATTATTAAACCACTTCAGGCCAATAGTTTATCCATGTATAGCATGTAGACAATGCCTGCCATAGTTTAAGCAACTGTGATGGAAATTTGTATCATGCAATCAATGCAACTGTGATGGAAATTTGCGTCATGTATAAATAAACAGTTTATGCAGCCATTGTATGAGCAATTCTCTTGCCGATGCAGGGGATTTTTCCTAGGCTCCAATTGGCTGCGTCAATTTTTGCCATAAACACAAAAAAGTATAAGGATGAATATTATTAATATTATTATTAAACAGGATTTATATAGCGCCAACATATTACGCAGCGCTGTACATTACATAGAGGTTGCAAATGACAGACAGTGACACAGGAAGAGGAAAGGACCCTGCCCTGAAGAGCTTACAATTTAGAAGGTGGGAGAAGTAACACACAATAGGAGGGGAGATATGTAGAGATGGGAAGTAGTGGTGGTTTTAAAAGTAGAAAAAGACGGGTAGGCGGGTTTGAAAAAAACGGGTTTGAGTGCTCTTTTAAATGAGATTGAATCTCTGCAATGGATACAGGGGAGCTGTATTAGATTTAGACCTCATATTGACCTATGCACACTGGAATGATGACCACATTTTGTATATGAACCACCCCTTACTTTTTATGGGTATGTTAGTAAAAAATTAATGCTAAAAGCTGCTATTAGAGGAAAAGAAGAAATGGTTATGCTAAAATGCTGCTGCTATGCTAAAAGCTGCTATTAGAGCAAAAGAAGAAATGGTTATAAGGAATAGTGAGTCTTGTGACCTCATGTGAGAGTGCAGAATCCCCGAACCCCCTGTGGAACGCTGTGCTTGCTTCCTACAACCCTAAAAACCGTATGGGACTCAGACTTCATGTATGAGCTGGTGGAGAAAAAACACTACACCACATGGATGCAGGCTTATAACAATCCTGAAGGTGTCACTTTAAGCCAAAACCTTTCTAGTTGATAATGTAGGGAGGTTTTTGTTGTTGTTGCATGCCCCATTGGAGAACTTTTCCTTCACTTGCTTTCAAGAAGGTAAAGAAAATGTGCCCAATTTAAATTTTACTTAACACAGGTATCACCTCACTTTTTGATAGCAATTTTTTTTAGCTATTCCTTCACTATGAGTTCCATTGACGGTGATCTCCAGGACAAATAATGGGAATCTTCCACACATGAACACAAACAGAACCAAAAAACGATCAAAGTTTTATCCATTGTCCATTCTATCCAAAACAAAAATGTTTTTTAAATATAAAAAGAAAAATGGCATTTAATTCTGACCGAAAAATGTGGAAAGCGTCTAATTGGAGGCATTAGGGCCCTTTTACACCTTTGTGTTCTACACTGCACTATTACAACACGCTATATTGCATTAAAAACAACAACATTGTAATCTATGAAGTTCTTCATAACAGTGCATTGCTTTAAAGAGTAGGTGTCAGGTTTTTAAAAATCATTCTTGTTGCATCTTTGGTACATAAAAGTATGGAAAATGCACAAACATGTACTATACCTTTTAATAAGTGAGTTATTCAAGTCACATGACAAGCAATAGCAAAAACAGGAAAAAAGTTAAAAAAAAGTATGTAAAACATGTCTTGCTTTGTGATACATTTTGACACAATGAGCCTGATTTTTTAAAGCTGGCGAGAATACACTTTTAACAGTGAAGCTGGGATCCAGCAAATCTGGAATGAATTTCTTCAAAGTCAGTTGCTATTTAATGGCAAATGTTTTTGAATCCTGGACCAGATCCATTCCAGGTTTGCTGGATCATCCAGCTTCACTGATGAAAGTGTATCCACTCCAGCCTTGGGGAGCTTTAATAAATCAGACCAAATACACTAAAAACATGCTAAAATGTTTTATTGTCTTTTAATAAACAAATCATAAAAGTGTCCAAGTGCAAAAATGTCCTACCATTATTCAAAAATATGACCTCATCTGACATTTTTTTTACTCCTTGTAAAGTATTTATTTTGGATAAAAAAAGAAACCACAACCATATTTCTACTTGTTTCCATGACATTTATTTTTCTAGTTATTTTTGTTCCTGCTATAATTTAGACTTTAGGGTAACAATAGCATATTTCCAGATCCCACAATAGGGTGACCGGTGAGGGAGCGGTGCCTTGTGGCCAGGGCCAGGGTGACCACTGGGTTTTATTTTTGGTAGCCTCTCCCCTCCCATTCCAATAAAGAAGTGACTTAGAAGTGTTTGAAGGCTGCAGGCTTTTGGCTGGCTGCACAGGAGGGGAGGGGAAGGATTTGAAAGGGGTTTGTACAGAGTGCTGAGTTTAGATCACATCTGTTCCCCACCGCCTGTGATGGGATTAAATTACTGCACATTGGGAGTGAATGAGGCTCTTTAGACAGGGGAGGCTCAGTCATTGCACCTCTGTACTGCCTGCTTCCTCCTGTGCATTCATTAGGACTACAGAGCTCGAACAAGCAAGGGATCATCATGTGCCTGTAGTGCAGCCACCCACTGATTGTGGCTGCTACACTCCATTGATAAAACACATAAAGGAGCACTGCGCACTGTTTGGATCTGGGAAGATCACTTTGCAAAGTCACTTTACTGCACAATGCTGCTGGTCCATCCCTGGATATTGTAGAAGCTTCATTGCTGAGGATTGTACGGATCTTCCAGAACTATTAAAAGGCTGATTGTGGATTCCCTAGGACTGTACAGTGCATAGATCTGCTGGGATTTATTGCTGTACATTGCCTATCTCTACCAGGACTCATTGCTGTACATTGCCTATCTCTACCAGGACTCATTGCTGTACATTGCCTAGCCTTGCCAAGACCCATTGCCTATCTTTACCAGGACCCATAGCTGTACATTGCCTATCTCTACCAGGACCCATTGCTGTACATTGCCTATCAGTACCAGGACCCATTGCTGTACATTGCCTATCAGTACCAGGACCCATAGCTGTACATTGCCTATCTCTACCAGGACCCATTGCTGTACATTTACCAGGACCCATTGCTGTACATTGCCTATCAGTACCAGGACCCATAGCTGTACATTGCCTATCTCTACCAGGACCCATTGCTGTACATTGCCTAGCAGTACCAGGACTCATAGCAGTAAATTGCCTATCTCTACCAGGGTTTCTGTACATTGCCTAGCTCTGCCAATACTTTGCTGACCCCTGCCAGGGCTGTGCACCCACCAGAAGCCTGATTGCTGTGAATACCCCAGACTATCCAGAGCTGCTCATTGCCCCCTTTATGTGCCAGGACTTTGCATTGCTTCTTCCTAATACATCTCATTTGTGTGTATTGCCTAGCTGTGCCAGGGCTGTACTTTTCCGATCTCTGCCAGGGCTGTGACTCCTCATTGCTGCGGATTCCCCCCTGTGCC
Organism: Pyxicephalus adspersus; assembly: GCF_032062135.1. NCBI lineage: Eukaryota > Metazoa > Chordata > Amphibia > Anura > Pyxicephalidae > Pyxicephalus > Pyxicephalus adspersus. The sequence goes on from NC_092858.1 coordinate 164,032,465, forward strand.
AGCACCCACTAGATCCCTGGTTGCAGTAGATTCCCTGCAGTGGATCCCCGGGGCTGCTCTGACTTGTGGCCCCTCTGTCTCCCGCAGGATGCCGGCCGCAGCCGGGGATGGGCTCAGCGAGTCTCCGCCAAGGTTCTTGCTCGGGGAGAAGGCTCCGATACCGGTGGAGGAATCGTTCCTGCCGGCCTGTGTCAGCAACGTGTCCCGGGAGACTCTGCGCAACTTCCAGCACACCAAGAGGGTGGGCAACTACCTGATCGGGAGGAAGCTGGGAGAGGGATCCTTCGCCAAAGTCCGGGAGGGGCTGCATGTGGTCACCGGAGAGAGGGTAAGGCACCACGGTATATGTCTGTGATATATGTTCATGCATTGCACCTTTTATATATGCTGACATTGCACTACATGTGATAACAAAGGTGCTGGCTCCCAATGCTAGCCATACATGCATCAAGGTACCATCTACCCTAAATTACAAAAAAAAAACTTACCCATCATTTTAGCTGACTCTAATGGGCATAAAGAAAGGAGAACCTGAGGGTTAGCCCAGTAAGGGGACTTTTAGGGCCAACATTCCTTAACTCAACAAATTTGTATAAAAAAACCTATACCTTTATTGGATGTATTATAAAAACATTTAGATTAAAACATATTTAAAAATGTGCAACACGATATCCATGGGGAAAGGCTGTGGGGTATGCCCTTTGGGTTGGTAGCCCAGGCAGAATAATCTTGTTCCTATATGTTGCACATTTTAAAATATGTTTTATTGTAAATGGTATAGTTATAACATATATTATAGTTTTTTGATACAAATTTGTGGAGTTAAGGAATGTTGGCCCTAAAAGTCCCCTTACTGGGCTAACCCTCAGGTTCTCCTTTCTTTGTGGTTATAACTTTGGGATGTGGCCATAGGCTAATTGAGGTAGGCTGAATCGATTTGTTGAATCTAATGTGGACAATACATTTACTTTTATAAGCTCAAAAAGTGTAACGGACATTCCAAACTTTAGCTGCAGAATTTTGCATCCCATCCAATTTCTTTTTCATCCACTTATGGATGAAAGTTGCAATCAATAGATAAAGATTGATTCATTTAGTGATCATATTGATACATTGGTGGCCAGCATAAGGTATGATTTGATCATAGGTAACCTAAGCTCACGTAGGATCCAATGTAGGATCATACAACGATTGGGTGATTGTAAAGCATGTAATACTTAATAGTAATGCATGTAAAAAAATTGCAATAGATCCAGCAGAACTGACCACACATCCTTCAATCAGTTACTTAATTGCAAGATAGTTCAGCATCTACATTTTGTTGTCATGTTTGTGGCCATTATAAAAGCCTGGTTTCTTTTTATGGAATTTAACTGATTTATTATGTTTGCATCAATGGAAACATTTTGTTTGAATGGCTTCACATGTTGATATTGTTTTTGGTTAACAACTTGCAGGGTGTCCACATGATACTGTGACTTCCCTGTTACGCCTGAAATCTGATAAGTTTGCCTAAAGAGACTCAATTTACATTACAATGGCCCCTGTGAGACATTAAACTGACCCTAGGTCTGACCATTCTTGTTTTCCTGGGATTTATCCTTTGATATGTTGCTCCAACTTTTCCAACTTTAACTTGTCTTCTGCAGGTTGGATTCAGCTTTTGTCACCTGTTGACCTATATTGAGTTTTCTTTCATTTAACAAACATAAAAACATGTCAATGTAATATGTCAATGTACTAAATGTAATAAAATTGGGACTGAGGTTTGCCAGGGTACCTGACCCAGTGGTTCTGGGTCTCCGGCACACTACAGTCCCAATTTCGTCATATTTAGATCCACTTGTTTCCTTGGAAGTGATTATGCTGGTAAATACGTATTCTTGTGTTTTAATATATCGCTGTGATCATACTCTGTGGGCAGGAGCTCTGATATAGTACCAAAGTAGGGGGCACAGCTAGAATTAAGTATAGCTACGCCGCAGTAATACCAATCAAACATTGTCTTGTGATTTTCAAGCAATTGTGGTACCTGTGGGGTGAAATCAGATGGGCAGTTGGCACCCTGTGCATGACCTGACAGATCTTCTGTAGATGGGCATGAAGCTTGCAAAATTGGGGCAATTATCTCCAGTTCTGACCCCTCATCTAGTTCACTATTGGCCCATCATTGAGGTGTACATGTTCACTATACAATAATCCAGGGCAGCACCACTATCAGATATTTCTGGGATCCATACTAGTTAGACATCCTGGGCTCCCCTCCTCCATATCTAAAAATTCCAGGATTTCAAAAGTAAAGCTCTTTTGATTGAGGTATAGTACAGTTGTCCCCCCTTCTCCCCCGATGGCAGCCCTGGTCTTGGGGTATAGTTTGGAACAGACAGGTCAGTAACTTGGAAACATGGGCCCTATTGGGTGCCCAACCCCAAAGTTCAGACTTGAGGTGCTCCACTTCATATCTCATAGGACATTTAAGCTCTGGGTAATCTCTTCAATTTCACAGATAGATAGTTTATCCTAAGCTACCCCTCCCCAGCAGCACTTACTGAGCTCCCCAAGGTTCCCACAAGGGGTGGCAGAGAAATGCCCAGTAGGTCCAGGTATGGAGGAACATGTGACACGCTACTTGCCCACCTTGGAACCAGTGCTGGTGAATATTGATTGTCTTCATACTATTACATGAGTGGGGCAGGTTGGGGCATATTGCTTCTTCCCCCTCCTGACTGCTGAGCTGAATAGAGATAGAGCAAAGTGAAACTGTGCAACATGGAAGGGGGAAGCATTATGAAATATAAAATTTTGCTTTGCAAAAGAAGTAGCTAAGGGTAGGTAGAATGATCAAATATCCTGAATATAAGAGGGGAGCAATACTTAGAAAAAGTAACTAGTTTTAAATGAAGGAATCCCCATGTAAATGACTGCTAGCAGAATAAGAGAATATCACAATGACGTTTTTTACGAATACCTAATGTACCAACTTTGTTACATTAAGCTAGTTACATCCTAAATACTATTGGAGTAGCAAACCGAGTTTCCAAGAAAATGCAACGTTTTAGTTCCTGACAATATCTGAAAGGTAAATGGATTATAAACAGTATGTGGAGATTGTACCTTGGCTTGACCTTTCCTTGGGGTCACCTCAATGAGAGATGGCCAAGATAGCGCTTCTTAGATAGTAAGAATCCCAGAGGAACTGCCTGTAGCTGTTTCAGGCCCTTGTAGTCCCATATACACCTTAAGGCACATTGTACAAAGCACACCTGGCAGAACAAAAGCTGTTAAACAATGTGCCAGTGGGTGTGTGATTAAGTTGTTTTAGACAGTGAAAAAAAAAAAGAACGTCGAACAAGTGATCCAAAGTGTTTCTTATTCAATGACATTTCCTAAGAAAACGCAAGAATTTATTCATTGTTTGGGCCTCTACGTTTGTATTTAGATGACCTTTCCATAATCCAATTTTAGGCTCTGCAGGGTGCCTGTTGCTGTCTTTTTACCTATTGGAGGTATCTGCTTATCTTCGATATGGTCACCAAGACAAGAAGTTAGGTAAAATCTTCCCTACAGGGTCACAGTCTGCAAAGTCCATGTAAAGTTTTATAAGTTTACAGAAGCCACCAAGGCTAGAAACTTGTCCAACCTCTAACAATTTTGTAAGTAGTTGTTGGCCATTTGGATGGTTGTCTGGGGTTACTTTAGATACCAGTGGCCCAAAAAGCATCTAACCATAAAAGTCAAATTTTTCAAAATGAGGTAAAAACAATAGCAACTTGCTGTGCTTCTGGTGTGATAGGTACACTTAGGATAAGCTTCCTTTTGGGAAGATCCATTATGTAAGATGATATCCTATGCTTGAGGTCCAGTGGACCTTCCATAAAAGCTTTGGAGTTTAAACCTTTCAGTTCCTGTTGAACTGTTCCAGATTTGCTGGCTGACGTGCACACCTCAGCAGTAATCCCACACCTGGGAAGACTTAAACGTGTTATTTATTCTGATCCATCCATTACTGTCTATAAGAAAACTCAGGATAATACTTTAATACAGGGCAGAAGTTCACAGCCGTACAGGATGAGGCCCCAGACATAACAACCTGTTACAGGCCATGTATAAAATAAATATCTTCAGCTATTATGTAGGAACAAGAGAATTATTTTCAGTTTTTTCGGTTATGGCACAGAGGATATACCACGTACAGTTTTTATGGTGCAATAACTCATAGTAGACTTTGTTACAGTCTATCACAGAGCAAATAGTAACCCTACAGAGATCAGCTTTATATGATCTAACAGTGATGAGCTGTCACGTGATTGGTTACTCTAGCTTTCGAGACTCTTAAGTTGCATCTGCAGCCAAACATTTGATTGCATTATTTTATTTTTTAATATGATATTATTAGAACCTTAGCTAGCTACCCCATTAGGGAGTTATCACAGGCACAGCAAGGTTTGAGAGAAAATCTGTCTGAAATGGGATGAAAATCCCTTCTTAGACATAGAAAAGTTTAAAAAATTCGATATTTCATCACCAGGTCAAAACACATACAGCAATGAAAACCTAGTAGAGGACTAATACCATGCCCAGAGCTTCAAAGTTTAGTAGCTAAAACGTTCACTTGTGACACAGAATCTTCTTCTACTGAGTTCTACAGATTCACTGATCCTCAGCTACATCTAAAGAGACAGTAATGTGAAAGACGGAGGCAAAGAAAAGCATATGAAATATCCTTCTACTGATACCTGTTGAACAGGGAACAAGTTTGGTGTTGTCTTTTTTGAAGTCCACTTTAAGGTTGGGTAGACCCCTACCCAACCTATGTGCCTATTTTTGGAGGGAGGGTTCACTTAGATTAGAAGAAAGCCCTAATAGTAAAAGAAAACATCCTATTTGGCATATTTAATTTAGGGTTATTGGCCACCTACCTATTAGGAATTGACTATTGCTTTGATAAATGATTTGTTATTTCCTGATCTACTTTATGTGTAATTTTTCTGTTGCATCTATATTAACATGCAAATCTCCCAAGAGAATCAAATCCTATCTTTCTTCTACACTGTTTTGAAGGCCCCGTTTAAATGGCTTCTAAAAATAGGCACCAGATACTCGAATGTAATGAGATGATTAAGAATGGGCAAAGACGTGTGTCGCTTGAGTTCCCATGACAAGGTCCAGCATTTGATTAACTGTTTGTACCAGGTACTATGTCTTAGAGCCTGCGTCATAACGGAGAACATCTTGTTATATCTGGGAAGAACAAGCATGTTCGATGAGTCTTGTCATCTTTTATATTTCCTTCACAATTCTCAGAATAGAAGCAGAATGTGCCCTTCGTGCCCTTATTAGAGCGAGAATATGCTATCTTGTTTGTTAATAAACATAAAATCTTGATAGCCGTTTCTGTTCTGTACAGTGTCTTGGTAAGTGAATCTCAAGGTGATCTCAAGTTAGCCAAGTTACCATGGCACTGCAGATTGCTCAAAAGGTCAGTTCACCTAAAAGTGATGGCGTCTGCTGGAGTGAGTTACCAACTAGCAGCTAATTACATTTTTGGGGATTTGGTGATGAGATGGGGGTAACAACCTTGTGCAACAAACAAGCAACAATTTTAAGGTAATCATAAGTAGACAATCATCACTAGTAGACATTAGATTTGACAAAACCATCAATCTACCTAAAACAAGGGTGTCAAACTCTGGCCTGGGGGTCAAATCTGGCCCCCAAACACCCTTTTTTGGCCCCCAAAGGAATCCTAAATATGAACTGCAGCTGGCCAGCCGCTGCATTGAAATAGCGCCGCTACTACAATTCCCGGCATCACTCGCGTCTATTGACCAGCGGCCTCACTCCCTATGCGTGGCCCCGCATTGGACAGTTTTATAAGCGCAAATAATGCCGGGAATTTTAGTAGTGGCGCTATTTCAATAAAGAGGGAGTTTCAGCGGCGGGCCAGTCATAAGATTTAGCTCGGCATTGGCCACGTCTGGCATGTCCAGCACTCTGCCTCAGCTGAACTTTTCCTTGCTACTCCAAGGCATGGACTTGAATGATTGGATTTTCATAGAAGAATATTGTAATTAATATTGTTAGCCTGTGCAAAAACGTTACCATTGAAATTTAACTCAGAAGGCTACAAATGAAGAAAAATGTATGCCCCTTTCTCTATTATAAGCTTGTTCCAGATTGAATGTGAAGCAAAACATCTTTGTTTCCATATGAAAAGGTTTTATATCTAATGAAAAGAAAAAATTTCTTCAATTTTTTCAATAAATTTCAAGGTTGGCCCGCAACGTTGTCTAAGTTTTTAATTTTGGCCCTCTGTGTATTAAAGTTTGACACCCCTGACCTAAAATCTATTATTTACCAGGGCCATTGAATTCCCTCCATAGTTCTTGTCCCACTTACCTTTCTGACCTGGCATAAAAATACTCCCCTAGCTTCTCTCTTTACTCCTCTAGTGACCGACTACTGACTTTCTCACTTATAACCTCATCACACGCACGGCTCCAAGACCTTTGGACCTCTGAAATGATCTTCTTCGTCCTATTTGGCTTGCTCCTACTTTCTGCACATTTAAAAGAGCCCTCAAAACCCATCTTTTCAAACTTGCCTACTGATCTTCTTCTGTCTCCTAAAACCCCCACTACTTGCCTACCATTCCACATCCCCCATCCAAGTGTGTGCTGCTTCCCATCCTCTTAGATAGTAAGCTCTTCTGGGCAGGGTCCTTCCCTCCTTCTGTGTCTTTATTTGTCTTTCATTTGCAACCCCTATTTTAGGTACAGCGTTGTGTAATCTGTTGGCGCTATTTAAATACTGTTTATTATTAATAATAATAATAATAATAATAATTGATTGGGAGTGCCCATTCTTTATGCCATCAAGGTCGCCTTTTACTACTGTGTTACCCATAGCTTAAAAAACGTAGCGTATCCCAAGTTTTATTTCCCTGATTGCCTTTTTCTGGTTGCACCAGATTGGTGTTTTGGCTGCGGATCCACTAAACTTCAGTATTTTGTCTGTGTATTTCTCTTTAACCTGTCAGTCAGAGGTCTACAAAAGCAATAGTGTGTGATATTTTGTATGTGTATATTTAGACATTCACATCTGCGCAAGACTATCCTTGATGAGCAGCCAAAACTCATTCCCTTGACAGCTCCGGTTATGTTAAATAGTTTGTAGCTTTTGCTGTAATATTTAAAGTAAAAAACCTCTATAAACAAACTAAAAGGCTAGATTTACTCAGTATATATTTCCAGCTCTGTGTGATTCTGATCTCAGTCGGAAGAATATTATTTTGGCTTTGGAGTGTTAAGGATGCACAACTGAAATAAACATTAATAATTATTATTCCGCCTATATCAGCGTTTCCCAAACTTTTTAACATGGGGGGACCCTTGAAATAACTTTCCGGTCTTCACGGTACCCCAGCTATAATTACTATATCCACAGATCACAGTATATTGGCATGGTTGTCATTGGGAAGAATCCCTCTTACATTGTTAGCCATTGGGAAGAATGTCACTCTTAGAGATAGCCAATAAGATCATTGGTGTCAGTTAAACTTAGAGGCACAAACTTCTCATTGCTCAAGGAACCCCCAGCAACTTCTGGAGGAATCCTAGGGTTCCACAGAACCCTGAATGAGATACATTGGTCTATATAAAAAACACCAGTAAGGTAGCCATCTTAAGGGCTGCATTGCTATACAAATATTGGAAATCAATTTTTGGGCTTACATAAATTTTAATATTTCGAGTCCGACCTTTCTAGAAGAGTTCACAAAAGGGGACAATCCAGTTGATTACTTTGGGTTACATAGACAGTCCTTATTTCAGCTTTTTCATACATGAGGCATTATGACGCTAGCCCCGTGCTAGGATTTCATTGACGTGGTAGTAATGACCTGTGTTATGTAAGACTACATCTCAGTATGCAATGTTAGCAGTTGGCCAGGGGCCCTGTGAGCTGACACGTTATATACCTGTAGGACTCAGAGGTATAATCCCATTATGTAACTCTAGGCAGGTAACTGCCTATGAGATTTATACATAATCCTCTTGATGAATCGCTTCCTCATCATGTTGTTTATGATTAATTCCATCATCCCCCTGACAGTTGGCGAAGACGTATTTACTCTAGCTCTATCGTGTATACATCTCCGTCCTCCACTTGCCTGTTTCTTTTTCCTTAATCCTAGGGGAATAGAAAGAAGAAACATATTTAGACTGCAGGCCCCAGAGTTAATGAAAAACTTTAGAACATGGAACTTTACTATTTTCAGTAAAGGTCATATGGCAGACCTTCATGTTATAGGAAACTCTATACTTTTTTTGCCTGTACATTGCAGGTTGTAAAGTGAAAGAGCAAGGATAGAAGTGGCATTCAGAGAGGAGGTGAGGAATGTGTAGATACATTGCTTTCTTTGAAAGCCGTAGGCTTCACATCTGAAATAATTTTGAGTTGCAGCCAATTCTGTATTATATTGTTCAGTATTGTACTATCACATTGGGAGAATTTATTAGGTTTTTATTGGCAGCTCAGACAAATGTCAGAGACTATTCCTGACCATGGCCAACAGTCAACTTGCGTCTTGAAGGATTTAATGGCTATAACTAAATGCAGATGCATGCAATTTCACCAGATCCTAATCCCAACCACTGGCAATTTTGTGGCAAATTCAACTACTTTTAGCAAGATGGTCAACCTACCACCAATGGTTTTCCAAACAGTATGAAACAATCTTGAGCGTAGTAGTCATTGCCTTGATTTCTTCTCTAAAAGTAGTTGATTACAATACTTGAAACCTGGGACACATTTATGTAAAAGTACTGACTGCAACCAGGATGTCTCAGCCTTTGCTGACCTCCACTGCACTTGGTTGTTAGATCAGATGAGTGACATTATTTATTATTTACCATTACTAAGATAAAGGATGAAGGGCAGACCAATTCAAAGCACTTCCAAAGTAGCTCCAAACTGCGGCAGCTACATTATTGCCTTGGAAGTCACTATAAAACCTTGGCTGCAAACGTAGAGATATGGCTGACTAATGAACTTTAATAAATGAGTACAAATAGTAGTAATGTGCAGTTACCCATATCATCCAATCAGAAATTGTGTTTTTTAGCTCTTGTTAGTCTACCCACTGTTTGCTATTTTCAGGTCCAGGAACGCTGACATCACTAAAGCATTTGCTGTGTTTGAAGACATGAGGCATCGTTTCAGCATAATGGCCCTTTATACAGGATATAAATGTGCAAGCATGACATTTTGCCACTGAACCTCGTTAAAGAAACTTAATTTAGAATATTATAAAGCAGGCTGCCCACTCGCTTTGCTTTTTCCACTGTCTGTGCTTAATGAGTGTTTATAATGTAGGTTATTCTGATTTTTTTTTCTTTTTGATAATGGATTTCTATAAATAAGTCAGTGATTTTTTCACAGTATTGCAAAGGCTAATTATAATAGAAAACTCAATAAAATTAGATTCTTTGGTTATTGTGAAGCAGGAGGAGTAAAAGTGGACTTGGGTGAAGTATGGAGGAATGAAAGGATATGGAAGCAGTTGTTTTGGGATGTGTGGCTATCATTGCTTTTTTTACAGCAATGTTTGGACCGCATTACCCTTGCTTAATTCAATGGCTTTCTTTGGTAAGAACAGAGCATGTCCCTCTGCATCCAGCACAGACAAAATTTTGACCCATAATAACCTGTAGTTCATAACTGATCATTAAAATGCAGTAATGCCTTTAAGCAAATCCAGGTTCATTTTAATGTGTCCTTCAGGAACATATACCATACGTTCTTCTCCTTGATTGGGACCTGTCAGTCCCATTCCAGGAATTCCTCCTCAAGAAAATGGCATTGGATAAATGTAACATATATAGATTCCAATATAGTAAGAAAGAAAAGGTTTTATTTTAAGCTCTTGAATGGTGTCCAATAAGTTTTAAAACTATAAAACTACTTTTGCTTTATTCGGATTTATTGAAATATGTTTTTGGGGGGGTAGTTGCATGCAAACTGCAATTCCATCCCAGGTTGAGACATTGTCAGGCTTCTGTTCTACCATAATAGCACTGTAATGTAGTTCTCAGCAGACACTGTAATGGCATTTGGATGTCTGTGTACCACACAAGCAGCAGATTAAAGAAAGCACGAAAGTGACCAAATCCTCTGATCGCTGAGGAGCACTAAGGTCACAGATCAGACATGTTGACTTACATTTGCTGCTGATGTCAACCCACGTCAAGAGTCGCTGGGATTCCTGTGTTAAGGTCAAGTAGATTGATAAATCCTTGCATGACAATATACAGAGAATTTACCATTTTTATAATCCCTGCTATTTTTATAAAAAAAATACTTTTCATCGTTTATAAAAAAAGTCTTTAAAATTGCTTGCACAGTCATATATTTTATACTCTGATGGTTTGTTTTTCTTTTGGATAGATTAAAGCTGAAACCTCTTCTTATTAGGGGCTATCAGATTGCTGTTTTCCATTCTATACAAAGGAAAGATTTTTGGAGGACTGGTCATACCACAATATTTTGTATCTGACTACATGGGAATGTGGGAAACGTGTCCCAGCGAAACTCAGTACTGCAGTTGGTGGGATTGGCTTTTTGCTGGCTTGCATTCAATATTTTCTACTTCAATAAAGTATACATGGTATATACCAACCTTACAAAATTTTTCCTAAAAAATCTTGACTGTAGAAAGCTATGAAAAAATAATATATCAGGGTGGTTCAAAAATGTAACTAGCATGCCCTAAATACATACATGTGCCTTATCCATGATGACTGACTCATGAGATTTAATAATGACTTATTAGCCTCCCATGTAATAAGTTTGTACCGCATGACACAGCCTCTGTTTCTGGCTTGTAGCCTGGCGTCTGGGACAGCGTACATGTGGCAGACACTTGCTGATCCTCTTTTCAGTAATCTCTTTTCCGTCTTCCCTGTGTTGTGGTCTGTTTGTTTCTGTCTGGTAAATCTTGTAAGCAATATAATGGATTATGTGTTTCAATGGCGGAGTGTGTGACACGGGGTATTATAAAGAATGAATGTAACATATTTACTAATATGAATTAAAGAAGTACTGCAGGGAGATATTAAACCCCCAAATCACTAATAAATGTTATTAATATTCATTAAAAATCAATACATGCATTTTCATATGGAATAAGTATAACGATCCTGGATGGGCCTTGGTGCCTGTGTTGCCTAGGGAGGTTGGGGACAGGCCTAAAGATCAATTAGGATTCATTGGGCCTGATTTAATAAAGCTCTCCTAAGCTGGAGAAGATACACTTTCATCAGTGATCCTGGGTTATCCAGCAAATATGGAGTGGATCTGGTCCAGGATTTAAAACATTTACTAACAAATAGCAAACTACTCCTAAAGAAATCCATTTCAGGTTTGCCGGAGCATGCAGGTTCACCGTTGAAATGCCCCATGTATGTGCTGACAGGGAACATACTTGCAGGAGGTAAGAGAGAAGGATGACTCTGTGTGCTTCTGCTTAATCATTATCCAATCGGCAGGCTGGGGGATATTCTTGACCAATCAGTGATGCTGCAATAAAATTGATTGTGCTATCTAGCTTGAGTGCCTGGTTCACAGGACTGGCTTCATAGAATCCCCTGTTTCCTTCTTTAAGGCTGGAGAGGATACACTTTATTCTGTAAAGCTGAGTGATCCACCAAACTTGGAGTGGATTTCTTCAAAGTTTTGAATCCTGGACCAGATCCATTTCAGGTTTGCTGAATCACTCAGCTTTACTGATGAAAGTGTATCCTCTCCAGCCTTAAAAAGCTTTAATAAATCAGGCCTTCTCTCTATATATCATGAGTATAGTAAACTACTTGGCTGTCCAAAGATTTCAGATCAAAAATTTTTTTTGGAACTTTCTTGAACGGACATCAGGTATCTGATTTAAGTTAGGGGTCCACTTAGGGTATTGGCCATAACATATTAAATACAATGTCCCTGTAGAGTGAATAAACTACTCTGATGATCACCGCTCTATTTCATCATAGGACTGATTTTGATTATTAAAGAAAAAGTTTTGTAACTGGAGTCCCTTTTAATGAAAACTTCTCTCCCTCAGGAACATATGAATCCGGTGTAGATTTTCCTTCGCTGATCTAGAATTCATCATTTTGCTTCCTGCAACGTTTTCACTTTTGCAGAAAATGTGATATATGAGTATTATTATGATTATTAGAAGACGCTTTTCTGTTGTTAACAGTTTCTGGTATAGTGAAAGAGTATTTTGCTGATGTTTAAGGCATATTTTAATGATCCCAGCAGTCGTTCGTTTCCTGCTGAGATTTTCTCTGTGGGAGCCTTGTCTGTAAGCGTTTTATTGTGCTACATTATCCATTTTAAAGATTTCATATAAACCAAGCAGTGTGAGGTCTGCTGGAATAAAGATGAAATGGGTGTGGAGCGTTCCAAAGAAGACCTCACCTGTTATTTACCAGTGTTACAATATGGACCATTTTTTTTCTTGCCTTTTTGTTTTTCTCAAGTGCTGTTTAACACAATATATGGCCCAAGTTTTATGGATACCTGACCATCATACATACATAATATGGGCAAAAGTATATGGAGACCTTTTTTTAGGTCTTAGGTTTTTTTAATGAAGGGTATTGGTAATGCTACAGCATACAAGATAAGATATTTTCGACAATTGTGTGCTGGTCACTTGGTGGCACCAATTTGGGGCACTGGTGCTCCAAAATGATTGTTCCCTAAGTACAAAGCTAGCTTCATAAAGACATGGTTTGACATGTTTCATGTAGAGGACCTCTATTGGCTTCACAAAGCCCTGATCTTAAGTCTATAGAACATCTTTAGGATGAACCAATCTGAATGCCTATTGCAAGCCAGATCTTTTTATCCAACATTAGTACCTGAGCTAACAAATACTCCTTTGCCTGAATTGGCCAAAATTCCCACAGATACTTTCAAAAGTCTTCCAGAAGAGTGGAAGATAAATCCATAATAATGGCTGTGCTTTTGGAATCGGATGTCCAACAAGCTTATATGGCTAATGCCAACTGTCTACATAATTATTGCCAAATACGATTGTGTAGGTGTGATGGTCAAGTGTCCACAAATTTCTTGTCATATAGAGTATAACAGAGTGACATGGTGGCTAGCACCATAGTATTGTAGCACCAGGGTTCCAGTCTCAGCCAAAACACTATCTGCATCACGTTTGTATGTACACTATCTCTGTTAGTGTGGGTTTTCTGAAAGCATTGCGGTTTTCTTCTACATGCCAAAATAATAATGATAAGTTAATTGGTTTTCCCCTACATTGACCCAAGATTACAGCAGGGACATTAAATTATGAGCTCCTCCGGGGGATAATTAGTGACATGACCATGGAAGGTGCTGGGTAATATGCAGGCACCATATAAATATGTAGTAATAATAGCTTGTCTGACATTTTCTCTGACCTTTCTATAAATTAGGTCCCTGTGATTGTGCCGGTCTTACATGAGATAGCTGCCATTAGTTGTAAAATATACATTTACTGGAAGACTTTTTCTGTGGTTTGACTGTCATTTAATTTCATTTACCAAAAATCGGATTTTGTGTTCTGTACGGTTTTGGCATCCATGTATAAACATAATAGCTTGAGACAGTTAACCTACTTATCACCTCCTCACCTGTTCCTTAGACATGATCGAGTTTAACAAGCTGAAAGTCAGTCCTTGAAGGAGAGCTTTGCTTCACCGGGGCGCCTCGTCTAGGCAGACACAAGCGCAAATATTACTTGTGGCATGAGGACCACAATGCCTCTGTGTTCACATATTCTTGTATAGCGTGCTTGACAGAGACCGGTGCTGACAACAGCTAAACAAGTCCTTGAACCAGTGACATTTCCCAATTATGTCTTCCAGCAATGCACACACAAGATTTTAGAGTATTTTCGGTATGTGTGTGTCAACCGTTGTTCATAATCCATTTTGCTTGTTAGTAAAGAGAACATTCTTTTGTATAACAAGTTCAGATTTTTTTTATTTTTATATGTATATATTGTTTAAGCACATAAAGCCCTGATCGTAAGTCTATGGAACATCTTTAGGATGAACGAATCTGAATGTCTATTGCAAGCCAGGTCTTTTTATCCAACATTAGTACCTGATCTAACAAATACTCCTTTGGCTGAAATGGCCAAATATCCCACAGATACTTTCAAAAGCCTTCCAGAAGAGTGGAAGATAGATCTATAATAATGCCTGTACTTTTGGAATCAGATGTCCAACAAGTTTATATGGCTAATGCCAATTGTCTACAAAATTCGGTATGTGTCTGTCAACTGTTGTTCATAATACATTTTGCTGGTTAGTAAATAGAACATTGTTTTGTATAACAAGTTCAAATTTGTTTTTTTATTTTTTTATGTATATATTGTTTATGTACATGCATGCTACTTTTTAGGAGGTAGTTACCGTTTCGTAAAATGATAAAGTTGGTCCTGATTATGTCCTTTACTGGACATTTTCCCAGGCACCTTATAGCTCCTTAAAGTAATGTTCGAAGCACAGGATTCCTGGCTTCTTCAGCTTGGTTGGGTGACAACTTCAAATTTATGGGAAGTGCCTGAACCCTCTGCTTATCCACTAATAGGGGAACAGTTACACATTTCCCATTTCTATTTGCTTTGGGTTGCCCTGGGGCAAAAACTAGGCCAAGAGCATCTGCCAACGTTGCTTTATCACCTTCTCCAAAATCTCCATTCACAACACCACGACTATTTGATTGAATGGATGCTGTGAATTTTCTCTCTGCTCAATAGCTATGGCCTGTCCTGAAAGGGTTTTTACGTTGTTCCACACAAAGTATGTAAGTGGATATAGAATACTTATACACCATGAACCCATATGAATTATTATCAATCAAATTTAATCCACCCTTCAACTTTCTTCTGCAGAAGTCCTTCACTACCTATAAAGGTCACAGCAAAACCAATTGGTAATGTGCCAGAATATAATGTGTATCATAATGTTTCAATTTTGAAATATGAATGGAATTTAGTAAAAATTGGATGTAGCAATGGACGTGAAAATACATAAAAAGCTGAGTGACAAAACTTTCATATTCTGATTATGAAGAGGTTACAAGCTCCTGATCCTAAATCTTCAGGTGTTCAATCCTCAGGAGGATAGCGACATGCAGCTTGGAAAATTACATAACCAAGAAAAAGGGGAACTCCATAGAATATAGGAGAATGATTGCAGCCCTCCAATACAAAAGTTGGGTCATCACATCACTACATCAAGACAAGTATTCAGCCTTTGGCAACCTTGTTTAATAAACTGATTGACAGCACGGCATATTTTCCATGTGGACTAATATGTATTTTTTTGAGTTTTTCTATCACCTGCCCCAAAACATAGTGAAAAAAAAGTTTTATAATGCTGCCTTAGGGCTCTGGCAACTGAACTAATAACCCCACTACCCCAAAGTTATATAGACCATGGACACAGAGTCTGTTTGAACTTCGCATCTGAGTTTGGCCTTGAGGCCATCAGCAAACTTGTTTTACAACATTATTCACCTGTAATCTATGTGCTGGATCATCTGACCCACTGAGATCGCATAGCCATAACAAGGTAATCTGAGAACATTTGTATCTTTTTCATGTCACTGAGAGAAATATGTCCGGGTCTGAGAAAGCAAGGTGTATTTTCATGCTAGATGTTTAGATCTGACCCAATTTTCTTACATTTTGAAGACCACATCAGTGAACAGAAATTAAAATAAGTCAAAACTCACAAAACTTTTTTGGGGATAGATAAGACTCCATGTGTATTTCATATGTAAAATTTCAATCTCGTTCTTACCAATTTTTTTTTTGCTTTGCAAAGAGTTGAAAAGAGATACATTTTTCAGGCCTAATACCATCAGGCTTATATCTTGTCTGACCTTATGGTCCCAAGAAATATGAGGTGTAGTTGTCACCTAGACAAATTAACAAGGACTTTGTGTTTTTGTCTGTGGCCCCACTATAAAGATTTCGGATCATGCTGTTATTAATGTGCCGTGTGCTAAGGCAGCCCATTTATTTTATTGGCCTGCCTAACACAATCAGAATGCACCATAAATGTACACGTACCAATTCTGAGCATGCACTGCTACTCTTGTTAGTGCTGTACATACATCAGCAAGGTGTGTTGGGGCACCACATTGTACCAACACAAGTAACAGGCATTGTTGTATGTTATGGAAATTCGCAAGTTGAATGATACGCCAGGCAATAGCATAGATAAGCCCTTTTGACTTAAAAAGCAATGCAGTTACAGCTTGATCCCTTCTTTGCTCTATCCAACATTAAGTAAAGGGACTTGGCAGATGCTGTGTTGCCAAATAATAAAGCGCCATCAAATCATGACAACACTACCATCTACATTAATGTCAGATGACGTTATTGCTATTTAGTTGCATGTAAAAAAAGGAGGTGATCTGCAATGTCAGTCGCTTCAAATAAGGGATGAACGCCAAGTGCATTTTGACATGTGCTGAGTGCTTCCCCATGCACGGAGGTCAAGTTTCCTACATAACAGAAAGTCTGTATTAAATGGGGGACAACTGAATTAGCCTCTTTGTTCCTTGACCAGGCTTTCACATTCTGTTTGCATCACGTAATCACTCAGTGTTCTGGAGCTATTATTCATCATCCATAACCAAGGAAATAATAGAATCAAATATTTCTTTACAAAGTTACTCGTAGACCAGACTGCCAAAACCAAAAAAATCTTGGATTCCAATAGTGGCCTGGTTTCTGAAGTTTGCTAGTTTGCTATGCTATACTTGGATTTATTGTTTTAGCGTCTTTTTTTCACATTCATTATTGGTTGTCTGTAACACAGATAGGCATGTTTCCCACAACTGTTTATGCCATTTAGCTTACTTCTGTATTTTTTTTAACCTGCAACTTCAGAACAAATTTATTTACTTTGTTGGATAGCTAGTGAAAGTTCCAACCTTTTCACTATACTAAGGGCTAGTTTGTATTGTTTTGTATTGTATTGGTCACTGTCTGCCAGATGTTTAAAGTAGTGTCTGAGGTGTGTAGGATCCATGGGGAAGTTGAGAAATGACCACTAACTGCCCAACTGAACATTCATTCATGTTGAATGGGCATAGTGATGGTGACTGGCAGACTAGTTCACCTAGCCCTTAGAAAGTGGTTTTCTTGCAGTCATGTTAGATAGATTTCCTGTCTGCTACTGGTCTTGTGACAACATTGTTAGAGAGTTTCTTTTTTCCCCAATAATATGAAAAAGTATTTTAGAGCTGCAAATAGAATAAACAGTTGGTCATATTTTGTGCCAGTTTTTTCTGCTTTGTCCCTTTTTTTAGATGTCTTTGGGCTTCTGGGGGTGATTGGATAAGCATGCATAGATTGAGCATCAAAGATTAGGTGGCCATAAAAAGAAATGCATATCTTGGCTAGATATTAAAAATGGAAAATCTGAATGCAGAGGGGGGTAAGGATCTGATCTTGCACAGAAATGACTAATCAAGATATGAGCTTATAAAGATATGAAGTTTTTTAAAATTGAATTTAAGTAAACAGAACTGTTTACCAGTCATGTGCAAAGGGCCACAGACTTTTGATTATTGCCCATCCTGGCAGAAAATTGCCATTTTGGGTATCTCTAGCCATTTCAGCAGCCCTTGTCTCTAATTATATATGTTGTATATTTTAGCTTTGCTGTACTAAACAGATTTTGCTTTTATTATCTTTACTTTGCCTTCTCTTACTTTTTGAATACAAGAGGGGAATGGGTCACTCAGAGGTTAAAAGCAAATCCTGTTAAATTATTAAAATAACTCCACATTGAAGTAATAACGTCTACTGGATTCATATCTTTTCAAGCACTCAGTTCATTTAACAAAAACACTGAATTATTAATAAAATCCACATGAATCTATGGAGGATATGGAAGACTGAATGTGTTTGTGAAAGATTTATAATAGCCTCTTGTGTAATTGGCCGGTCATGTAGACTTGATAAAATAATATTATGAATTGCCGTCGCTGTACTGTTAATTAAAACAATCGTCAGTTTATCTGCCACTGGTGGTCCATAAAACATTTCGGCTCCTGTGGAGGAAAAATATAAGAGAGTAAAATTTCCATCTTTCAAGGTGCCAAGCTGCCAAAAGTATAGACAATTTTGTTATTCGACTTTGTAATTGTTTTAGCCCTAGGACTGGATTTCATCAATAGGCCCCCCTTGGACTCTTTCATAGGATTTTTTTATTGGAAATGCAACCAATTTGAGTTTTACATCTCTTCCTTGGCTCCTTACAATGAAATTCTATTTTATTAAATTTAAAATTCTATTTTTAGAAGGGGGCCATTAATAACCTCTATCCTAATAGTCATTAGGGTTGGGGTAAGAAAACTTTGGCACCTTTTGTTCCATCTCAGTGCTGCTGACCTCTAATGGTCTTTCTTCATTGTCTTTATGTCTACATGTACTTTAGTGGTGGCTTTGTGGCAGGTTTACGGATGGACCATGCTTGTGTTATATATGTTGAAATGGCCATTTGTTTACTTTGGAAACCCATTTGGCATGGTGACAATTTAGAAGGATAGTCGGGTGACAGGGTCAGAGCATTGTCACCACGTTTTAGGATACAGCCGTGTTCAACCAACCCAGACATTTTTGAAGCCAGGTGGGAAGAAATTGTAAATGGGTGGTAGACAAAAACAGCTGGGTGGTCACTGAAAGTGCCAGGTGGTGCACTCGGATAAAATGGTCTGAGGAGGAGTACAGTATGCCTGAAGAAGGACCTTTATGGCAGGAGCACCTGGTATCTTTTGTATAAAAGCTGCATAAACTT
Organism: Pyxicephalus adspersus; assembly: GCF_032062135.1. NCBI lineage: Eukaryota > Metazoa > Chordata > Amphibia > Anura > Pyxicephalidae > Pyxicephalus > Pyxicephalus adspersus. Next base: position 164,051,343 of record NC_092858.1, read on the forward strand.
GGTCAATGTAAATTAGCAAATTATATAAAAACAAACAACAGGCAAGTGACTTTTCCTGTAAATACGTCTCAGTTACTTTATCAATTCCCATGACTGCCTACTGGCCTTTTGGCCTCTTTGACCAGTATCAATCTTCTCAAGAGATGGAGGAAGTAGGGGTAAGCTTGACTTTTTTGGAAAGGTAAAGGGCTGCTGTTTAAAATTTCCTGTATGCCCAAAGTCCCCCAAACTGGCGAGTAATCTGCAAGCTATTTCCAGTTGTCTTTCCCATGTGCCCACAGACGTTCCATAATGCCCCCAAACTCCAGAGAAATGGCACAGCTGAGTCCTTGTACCAAGCGACATACAGCCCATCTGTGCACTTCATCGACACGGTACACTTACTATATAGTAAATGCCCAGCTTTGGAAAATGTGTAGATATTCTAAGGTACTTTTTCCTTTCATCTTAGTAAATTAATGTAACAGTAGCCATTTCATGTTAACAATAGTGTTAATAGAGCATATTGTTTATCAATGGATCACATTTGCCCCATATTCTAATGCCCTAATGTGTCACGGGCTAAGGCATAGCAGATGTCTATACTGCTATCCCTCATATGTTCCCCCAGGAAAATGAACAGCTGTCAAACAATTCCAAAAATAAATATGTTTTAGAATATTGGAATAATGAATAGGACTCAAGGCAAGCTTTATACAAATTACATATTCAGAATCGATTTGTCATTAGTGGCTGTGTGAGTTTGCTGTTATCCTGGGATGTGTTTAATCACTGTTGCGTACTGATGTTGGAGCCAAGCCAGGATGGTATTTGCTGACTTAAGTCAATTTTTCAGTGTTTGAACCACATGCTTCTTGGCATTTGTAGTGTATGTGTGTGTGTGTGTGGTTTATAGCCCTGTCCAATGTTGATGTTTCAAGTGGAACAGAAGTTTGGAATGCGTATCCTAATTCTAGATCTACTATGACAGGTTTTTGTAGTGAAATGTGTTGGCCTAAGGCCTATGTCATCACTGCAAACTACTTAGGCTATAATAGAAATGTGAATATTTTTTAAAGATTTAAAGGGGTAATGAGTGGCTGAATGCAGACGTTTAAAGTAGAAGTGTGCAGGGGGACAGAATTTTCTCAGTATCCCCAGCTGTCCTCATTTATTTTGGATCAACATCTACCAGTCCTGGTAATGAGTTAGATCCAAAATAAATGTGGAAGAAGAGAGGTGGGTCTGTCCCCTGATGCAGAATGGGTCTCTTCCTGAAAAACTTAATTGCAAATCTTCGTTTTGTGATTTGCTGGGGAAATAATTGAATGAAATAATTTGAAACTTACTTTTTGATCTTCTAAATTCCATGCATCATGTATTTCTCCTTGCTACTTCTGCATTGCTTTGTGCACCAGGTAAGCAAGGTAATGTTCCTCTTTGTTGATGTGGCCAGCCAATGTGGAGAAGTGGTGCTGCCTTCAATCTCCAGGGTTGTCTGTAAGGCTGATGATCTAGTAGAAACACTCAACTTGCATCTGCCTACAGTCCATAGTGCAACCTTGGCTGACAACACTGGGAGCAGCTCAGGCAGTGTTGTCACCCTAGGATAGAAAGTAAAGGAAGGCAGTTTTTGTCATGTGCCATCCTACGAAATACTTTAATATTTATTTGTTCTTTGGGTTTTGATACAGAACAAGCAAACAGATACCAGTAAAAGATCAGTTAGGTCACCTTAGCTGCATACTATCAAAGCCATTGGTTTAACTTGACATTAATAGTTTTATGAAATCAGCAGCTCCTATACTTACTATTCGTTTCTTTTCGTGCATACTTTTCCTGGAGAACACCTTGACCTGGGCTTTGTCAAGTCATTGATTGCATAATATTCCCCTTTCGTTTTGTATCTTTAGAAATGTACCATTTTCAACCCTCATGCTATTCTTTATTCTTTACCCCAGCAAGACTGTTGGGGATCAATGGTTCACACTTTTGCACTAATATATACATTCCCTTGCACTAACGCAACATGCAACAACTCACAGCACTCATATCCGTGCACTGGGTTGACATTTATTGTAAATTGCACCTCAAATGCACTGTAGCACAAAGCAGCATTAATATTCAGTGCATTTTATAGTGCATACTACATTGTGTAGTGTAAAAATGTAAAAATTGTGTAAAATTTGTATCTGCATTTGCCCATAGAAAGGAATGGAATGCCAACCACAGTACACTGCAATGCATGTGTGTTTACTAAAGCATATAGTGAGAATGTTCTCTTACTGTAGCTTTATGATGACATTAGGGTACAGGTCTATATTTCATACACCCGCTTCACCTCACCCTCATCAAACTCCTGGACTAATCGCAGTCTTCTATTAACTATCCATCACAGCCTCTGGGAGTTTTTTTATTGCTGGAACCCATTAAAAAGTCAAAAAAAAGTTCCTTTCTTTCCTAGTTATGCATTACCCCATTTTCCCGAGTGATGATAGATCAGCTTTAAAACATTTTTTTACTCGCAGGCTTTTCGCTTTTCATTCCTCAGCGCTTCAGTCCTTTAAGTGCTCCGGGAAGGAATCAAAAAGTAAGTTGCCTGATAATTGCTTCCCACGAAAAAGCGCTGTTCTAAAACTTGTGTAACATCTCTGGGGAGTTTCCCTGCGGCACAAAATGAAATGCAAGATGAGAGAGAAAAATCTAAATCGGTCTTGGATATTTTTTATTTAATGTGGAGGATAGATGTACTGGACATTTCAGCAACAGGCACATTCATGTTTATAAAAGGATTTGCAGGAATTAATGGGGTTATCTTAGGGGAGAACCTCTGTGTATGATTATATATATAACTTTAAATTGCTTCCAATTTAACATTCAAAAAGATTTAGATATCACCCCATTGCAACCATATAAATGCCAGGGGGGGTTTTATGGCAGCATGCCCAGGTAATCTTGATTTCTGTTATTATGATTGGTTTACCATTTAAGTTTTGAACTGTTGGAACTTTTTGTGAACTTAAAAGAAAGCAAAGAAAAGTTTATCTTGCTTTTTTACATTTCTAAATCCATCAACTACCATGTGATGGAGATGACCAGTAGTAGACATGTTTAAAGTCCAGCCTGGGTAACAGTCATGGCTGCCCTGATAGATACCATGAATAAGTAAATGTAGCCTAATCTAGCCCATGGTCTAATTTCCTGTGTTTTGATTGTTCTAGGTGGCCGTAAAGGTGATCGATAAGAAGAAAGCCAAGAAAGACACATATGTGACCAAGAACCTACGCAGGGAGGGTCAGATCCAGCAGATGATCCGGCACCCCAACATCACCCAACTGCTGGACATCCTGGAGACAGAAAACAGTTATTACCTGGTGATGGAACTCTGCACAGGTGGGAATCTCATGCACAAAATTTATGAGAAGAAAAGATTGGAGGAACATGAGGCCAGAAAATATATCCGCCAGCTCATACAAGCCGTCGAGCACCTCCACCGTGCCGGCGTGGTACACAGGTTAGTTGGTTTTATTTGCAATTCTCCATTTTGCTGTGCGTGCATCTGATTAACTGGACCTGGCAAGGGTGCAAACAGCAGGCATAGAGGTGCCATCTTTGTGCTACATCGGAAGCCTAAATTGTATGAAAACTGTTACAATGAACATCTCTTACTGGCTTTTTTTAGGTCTTAAAATATACCATTGAAAGCATTTTGTTATATATATTGGATATGTGCAGAAACATACGTCTTGATCCAGGCAGAAATCCATTGCTGTGCTCTCTGCAATTTTATCTCAAGCATTATTATCCTCTCAACTCATTTATGTGGACTACAACACACCTTATCCTTAAGAAGCCCTAACCTTCTCCATGTCCAAGAGTGACAACACTGCTCTTTAATGGAGAGAACGTTGTCATCCCGAGTCGGAAAGTGTGTTAGTGGCAGAATCACCAAGAAATGAATGTGGCGCCACCACATCTAAGGACTAATAAGCTGCAGTATATCCCATTTCTGTTCTTGGGTTTGGGTTCTTTTAAATAATGTCTTCCAGGATGTTTAGATATTCTAGCTGGCCACCAAGTAGTTGAATATAGGTTTTTTTTAATTAGTTGCTCATTACAGATAGGTGATATATCACACAGCAGGATCATAAATATGAATAACTTACTGGTCACAAGCCCGCTATACAATTCCTTGTCAATCAGACAGAAGTACGTAGGGAGCTTTGGCTCTTTTTACCCAGCAACAAAACCATTGCAAGTACAAACATTTTTTGAAAAGGGTAAATGCTATTATTAGCCCTTACAAAGCGACGCACATAAAAATAGAATATGAAAACACACGGCAGATAATTGCTGCGCTGTTAGAGCCCTTTCTGGATATTCGCTCTTTCTCTTCTGTCGATGCATTCATTTCTCATCAGAAAAGAAAAAAAAAATCTCTCTTCAATGAGAAAAAAGGCCACTTATTTACGCCAGCAGCATAAAAAAAGTGACACAGGACAATTTCAGTTGTAAATGATTTATTTTAGAGTGAATGAACGGGTGACTCACACCTATTGTTAGCAGAAAGATCACAAGTTTGTGTGAAGATTCCATTATTCATAAATTTCTGCCGGAAAATGGATTTCAGCGGCATGAAAGGCTGCCGTTCTGAACCCAATGGAGGAGAAGTCACGACAAGACGAGGACACACCTGGCTCTGCTGAGAAGTGGCTGGAGTTATAAATAGAATAGTAGACAAGGGGCGCACTGAAATAATACCTTTCAGATGTGATATGTTAGAGTCGCTCTCAGCTCACCTCTAGTTCGGAAGAGAAGCGGCAGAGACGAAAGGAAAAGGTCGCACACCTCAATTTGCAGCAGAGCACAGATGAACGCTATTTCTTTTTATCAGTGGTGTAATTGCTGTCAGTGCTGCTCCATGAAATAACACTTTATAAACAGCTCGCTATTCCATAGGGAGGCATAGATATCCACTATCTATGCTTTGTGACTATCATTGTTGAGTGGAACTCCCAATAAGTCTTAATAATAGTCTTGGTGCCCATCCCGTACTCCTGAGGGCCACATTCATCCCTTTGCAGACCTTAGTAGTTGGAGTGGAAGTATTGATCTGATAATAGAATGTACAGACAGTGATCTTTGACAGTCACACCTTCACCGTTTTCAACTGTCTTCTGCAACAGGTTTTCAGTCCCCAGCACCTAGATATATATCTGCTGACCATCTGCTGTATTATTTCTGCAGTCCCCAGCCATCTCTTAGACTATGTGTGCAGTCTCTGACTTTCTGCTGTAGTATTTCTGTAGTCTCAGACCATCTTACAGTGTGTTAGCAGTGTCAAAGCCTTACCTGTATTATATCTGCAGTGTCTGGCTACATCCTATAATATGCCTGCAGTCTCTGATCCTCTCCTATAGTATGCCTGCAGTCTCTGATCCTCTCCTATAGTATGCCTGCAGTCTCTGATCCTCTCCTGTACTATGTCTGCAGTCTCTGATCCTCTCCTGTACTATGTATGTAATCTCTGACCATCTCCTGTAGTATGTCTGCAGTCTCTGATTGTCTCCTGTAGTATGTCCCTAGTGTCTATCTCCTGTAGTATATCTACAGTCTCTGATCATCTCCTGCAGTCTGTCTGCAGTCTCTGACTATCTCTCATACAATGGGTCTGATTTATTAAAGCTCCCCAAGGCTGGAGAGGACACACTTTCATCAGTGAAGCTGGGTGATCTAGCAAACCTTGAATGGATATGGTCCAGAATTCAAAACATTTGCTAGCAATTAGCAAATGACTTTGATCCAGATTTGCTGGATCACCCAGCTTCACTGATAAAAGTGTATCCTCTCCGTCCTTGGAGAGCTTTATAAAATCAGGTCCAATGTCTTCAGTGTCGGGCCATCTCTTGTAATATGTCTGCAGTGTCTGACCATCTCCTTCACTATGTCTGCACTCTCTGACCATTTTCTCTACCATTACATATATTGCATATCTTCATCTGTTTCTGTTCTGTATGTACTGAGACACTCTACCATTACAGTTGATGAACTATTTTAAAATGATGAATAATTTGCCAGTAATGATATTACCAATCCCAGGGTCCCAGAAGTTGAATTGGGGTTGATTTAGTCACGCAGTACAAGCAGTTCACTTAGTAAAGTATATAATAATAAATTATGGATCCTGAGTTCATGCTGAATACCAAATCGTGTGTCTTACAGTTATCCTAAAACATCAATGTTTCGTTGAAGTGCACAGAGCTTCATTAATATTATTTATCCCAGTGATAAGGTACATTGGAGTTGATGGAAGCAGTGTATACAGTTCATTTACCAGTTATTGTTAGTAAATAGGGGATCTGGAGTTCACTCTGAATATTAAATCATGTGTGAGGGAGGATGTAACAAAAATAAAACAATTTGGATTTTTGCTAGCATGTTGTTGAATAATTGAACTGAACATGGTTTTACCTTCTGTAAGTGTATGTAAACACAAGAGCAAACAATTTATATATATATTTTAGTTTACTAATCATTTTATTGAACAGAAATAACAAAATGCTTTCAGTGGTACTTGTGCAGACTACAATGGTGCAAATAAGTTCATCGTTAGGGTTTGTTCACATGGCCAGTTTCCAGTTACTACTTACTGGGTGCCATATTTCAACCACTTGACTTGCTTAGTTTTGCAGGAGGTTTTGTCAGACTTTTAGAGGCATATATATTAAACAACTAAAAAACAATTGGGTGGGGGGGTCTAGCATTGCTGAGCTCTTGCACAGGCACTGGCAAGGTATCGGAAACAGAAACACAGACAAGTTCACCATGAAACATAACATCTCGGCACCAAGACAAAACTGCACCACAATCAAAACCCCTGCCAAAAAATTATTCAGTTATTATCAGAATTCTTTTTATATATTTATTGATCTTTGAGCAGTGAAATGCTAGGAAACCACTTTCTCAATCCCTCTGAACAGTCTCTTGTCTTCTAGTAACTCATCCCCCCTGCATCTCCAGTATCCCAAATTGTTTTATTGCATCTCACCAAGGAGGAAACCCCAGTTTAGTGAACTTAATGATATGCTTGGAACAAAGCCTCAAACTCTATGCAGTCATCTTGGATGGAGGGTATACTCCATTAAATCCCATCTTCAAAATGAATGAAAGATTTTGTTTCCAGGTACAGAATAGCATGGCTGAATGCAGACTAAAATGGAAAGTTAATCATTAAATTAAATCCTTATAATTTCTGCACTATTTAGTAACTCACTGACTCCAGGCAAGTAAAATCTGAACTTCTGACTTGACTATTGGTTGTGCATGAATGGTTTATTATTTAAGTATTCAAGGATGAGGTTTCTAAAAATCAAATAGAACATTGTACTTCCCATCCTTGCACTTTGCACCGTCTTAGCAAATAAGTGTGACTGTTTTTAAATCGGATCAGGAGCCGGAGATGTGAAATTTCCATGTTTTATCAGCAGCTTCTCATCTTGCTTACATAAAAAAACACTTTTTTTCTGGTAGTGTTGCAGCATGGTGTCACAGAATCCTTAAAATCTCCTTCTGATCTTGACAAGTGCGTGATCAGCGGCAGCCCGCAGGCTGCATTTGATTTGATAAGAACTGACAAATGCGTTCCTTTTCTGTGCAATTACCATCAGCAAGTCAGGGAGCTGAACCGCTCCAGTGTAGTTTTGAACATAGCGAGGCGTATCTATGAATTGTGATTAATCAAGATCACACAATGCTCCAAATATGTTCAGATTTTGTTTGGAACCCTCTAACTTATTTGGCAGCACTAATAATGACTCTTTATTCCTCTCATTAACCAATCAAGTCTCATTTTGCTTCAGTAATGGCTTGTAATATTTTACATTACCTTGTTTGGGATCAGTACTTCTCACCCTCATTAATTTATTGTCTTTCCCGCAGAGATTTGAAGATTGAGAATCTGTTACTGGATGAGAACAACAACATCAAGCTCATCGGTATGCAAATTCTTTAATGAGTTCTCCATTAGCATTGTATTCCTTCGTTTACTCTTGCTGTGGCCTGGCAGAGACTACATGCGGTAGACCGTGACGCCTCAATAGGCTTTGTGTACCTCTGTTGTGTCCTACATCTTGTCTCCTTCTTCAGTGCCAAAATCACTGCTGACTCGGCAGTCCTCTAATTACCCTTGTGACTGGTTTGGTGAAAAAACCTATTGAGATAAGATGAATGTAGATTATTGTTTGCACATTAGGGTGTCCCATAAGGGGCCCAGTATTTGGAGGATTATTCCAAACAAAATACTAATTGATATTGCAGTTTTATGCTGGCAATCTATGGAACAACCACCAGTTTTTTCATTTGGTGGACTGACTCCTAAAACTGATGATGTACTCAAATTTTATTATAAGGCTATTAAATCTCCTATAGGCTGGTTTGGGAACGAATTGCTTGTTTCGGAACTAATGAGGAATGAAATGACTCAACACTTTTCTTTGTAAAAAATTATAAGTTAGCCTAACCTTTTAACCCAAGGACTAGGCATTTAGACATGTGATAAGGAGTGGTATCAGAGTTCTGATTGGGTATTCCTTCCCTTTCGCAAGGCAAATTAAACCTGTTGTATAAGCTTTTGGTCATTTGAGCTTAGAGCATCATTTAGTACTCACAATCAGCCTTCTTCTTTTTAGGCTTTCTCCATCCTCTAATCCTGGCCATACAGTCTCATTTGTTCTTGTAGTGGTACGGCTAGTTAAAAATGTTTAAAAGCAAACATCTAACCGAAAAGTAGACACAGTGGCTGCTATAACCCCCTATTATCTAGAACACTCTCCTCTGTGCATCACTTTGCTTTCAATTTGTAATAAAAGGGCTGCCTTAAGGAATAAGCCATACTAACTGTACCCATATGCCCAAAGACAGTTCAAAATAGTTGACTGGTTTGCTTTACAATTCATGTAAATGTGTAAAAATTGGTAAAATGAGGAACTTTGTTTGCAGATTTCGGTCTGAGCAACTGTGCCGGAATCTTGGGCTATACCGACCCTTTCAGCACACAATGCGGCAGCCCAGCCTACGCTGCCCCCGAACTTCTTGCAAGGAAAAAATATGGACCTAAAGTGGATGTCTGGTCTATGTAAGTATTTCTTCTCCACTTTACTGGAAAATATTCTGAGCTGTTACTAATGTTAAGATGAACTTTTCATTTCTGAGTTGCTTTAAGTAGGCAGAGGTGTTCAGGTGGCTTTCTTGTATCTCTTGGGGATCCAGCTCCAACGACTAAATCAGGCTTTGGTGGGGAATCTTAGACATTGAAGGCATATGAAGCCAATGGGTGAACTGGTTGTCCTCTAAGAATTTACCTATGATCAAAGATCTATAATCCGTACATAATACATGCACAGACTACATTGGGAAACCCTGGTTAGCATTATGGGAATACAGAAGGCTCTGCAACTGCTGCTGTAGTGTAACAGCACAAACCATTTTGTAATAGCGCTTTTCATTGCTGTTTATAAATAACAGGACAAGGGGACACCATCACCTTATTTCCTGTATGGTGTGTGTAATATTATAAAATGGTAGGCTTTAAGTGTTGCAAGATAAGACCACTTTAAATATTTGTTTTTGGTCAGCTATTATTTTAGGCACAAGCAATGGCATTAGTGATGCCCTTGACTTAAGCACATTGTGGCTTCTGGGATTTGTCGATCTTGCCCTGCTGTGGGAACAGATAAGGAAAGACACCTTATATCAGGGTGCAAGCTTAGACACCTTGCTTATATGGTCATTCCTGGGAGGCCCAGCCAGACACAGCAAGGCAGGAATGTTGATAAACAGTGCCTAGCCAGAGCTGTTGACCTTTCACATGTGCAGATGTCCTTTGCCAAAAGTTTGCACTCCATTAGGACATGCAAAGCCCGGAGGTTCTAATGAGTAAGTCATTCCAGCAATTTCCCAAATGAATAAACAAGCAAGGGCTCTGGGGTTTACTTAAGCAAATGATTTTGTACGCAAATGTGAAGCTACCTTCGGGCTTTAACAATTAAGTCACCAACTCATGGAACATGCCTAACAATCGTTCTGATCAAAGACCTTGGAAAACATATGTTTAAATCTGGTGCATGTGCAGGACCGTGCATAGCGATTTGGTAAGAGAAGCATTTAGCAGATATCATTGGCAACTGCTTCTAATAATGGTTAGCTGGGAACCATCCTGACCCGTTGCTCCGATAATCTTGGGATGGGCAACATTGTTGGTCTACCGACGTCTACCAGAATTAATAATGGAAATTACTTATCCAGCCATAAATGAAAGACTCATTGCCTGATGTTTGTTGGCACCTTATGGGCCATTTCAGCCCCGCAGTGAGATGCAGTGTTCTGCTGCAGGCTCAACTGCAGTGCCAGCCTTGGTGCAATGTGCTGCAGCTGTGTGCCCAGGAGTGGCTAACGGCATGGTTTTGCACCATAAGTGTGATCACCAAATCTGGTCACACTTATTATTTTATTTTATCCTTGTCATTGGCGCTTACTAGGAAATACTAGGAAACATATCATAGTGAATTACTGATTACCCACCTAAATATTTTTATAAGTCCCAATCAAACATTAATTTAAATGACCTAAATACAGATGCAGTAAAACAAAAGCCTTACCAATAGTTTTCTTTACCAGGCAGCCACAGCTTGAATGGAAAAGCCTTTCTCTTTCCAGGGTCCTGCTGTTGAGAGGGACGCTTCCTTTCTTTTTGGAAGCAGTAATGTCTCTTTAGAGGTCCAACATGTCCCCTGCTGAGTTACTGCCATGGTTGTACAATCAGCAGGAAGCATGGAATTTGTCAATTGGAGACCCATAGGTCTAACTTACCATGGAGGAATGTCAGACCTGCAAAGAGGTACTAATTCCATAAAGAGGGGGTATAGGGTCCTTCTCTGCAGCAAGGTAAAGCTGCTTTCTTTACAAAAGTTTCACGTATCTGGAATCTGATTTAAACTAAACTTTCCATTGGGCATATATACCAAAAATGATATAAAATAAATTAATGGGCATCTGCGTAAGATCCAAAGATCCTTTACCTTAGCTATATTACATTCATTTATTTAGCATTTGTTAATATGACCGTAGCTGTTAATGATTGTCTCCCAGGAGCATGGTGCAGGCTGGCAGGTTACTATGGTAACCGCATGGAGGAAAGAAGAATGTCTGCAACTCTCACTTTACACTGCATGTATTTAGGAAATGTGAAAACAGTTGGCACCAAGTGGGAATTGCTAGATAAAATACTAAAAACATTTTGTTGGCTCTGAAATCAGACGCTTGCCTTTTTCCACCTTTGTGCTAAAACTTTTATATCAATTCTCTACACAGCAGAGCACATAGCTTGCAACCATATGGCGGACAGGGCAATGTCACCTGCTGGGTCAGTCTGACCATACCAGCAAGTAACTGTATGCATACAACACAAAACTACTAATTACAACATTTGGCAGAAAAGACCAAAATGTTCTATGTACAGTCTTGGCATGCAGTATTTATGTGCACTTTGTTTCTTGTATAACAGTTGTTTCCAAGAGGAAGGGCCAGTGACCAGAGAGGGTTACAACTCCCGAATTCATCTCCCTGCACTATAGGCTGTTTAAACCATGTACACAAAATTAAAGCAAAGATAAAAATTGTGATTATCATCCCAGACTAAAATTGATTGTACAGCAGCAACATTGTTTAGTATTAGCTATGATGGATCACAAAAAGACCAAGCAAGGATGACTGCTATAATATAATATGGAGGAGGATGCAGCAGGGTGCCTCCCGCTCATCCTCCCCTCTCCAATGAACAGGACAATGTTGTATGTACAGCAATTGTTCATTCTTACTGGAAATATACAATAAATTTAACATCTGTACGCAGCTTAAGATAATTGATGTACCCAGATAATTGAGAGCCTTTAAATCATCGTCTTATTTTGTTGCCTGGCTCTAACCGGTACCTTCATAATGTTCTTTTTTTCAGTGGTGTGAACATGTATGCCATGCTGACGGGCACACTGCCATTCACGGTGGAACCATTTAGCCTGAGAGCTTTGTATCAGAAAATGGTGGAGAAATCCATGAATCCGCTACCTTCCCACCTCTCCCCCGGTAAGTAGCTCCATATTTTAGAAACTGTTCACCGGCAGACACGTGTCACTGCAGCAATTGCCTTGCCAGCCCAATCTAAAAGCGCTTTCTATATAGTCATTATTGCTGCATGTGCTGGTTTGTAAAAGGAAATTATGCTCTGTGATTTTTCTGCTTTGTCAGAAAATGCATGCAAAGTGCCGGGATATTTTGTTGACTGAGCTCTTGGATTATGGCAGATAGGTTGAGTCACATTTATTGTAAGCTGTATCAAGCAAGGCACTTACACCTTTAGTTTCCTGCTGGGTTTTGTATTGTTAACAATGTGTGTATTTTTATTGTACACCTTATTGTAAAGAGCCAGAGAAGAGAATGAAGTTAGAGAAATATATGGAAATTATTGGAAGTACAATATGTTGGCTGAATCTCATTTAAAATTATTATTTCCATCACCTGTTTGAGCAATTTGACTGAACCATAATATAATTTCACTGTTGTGAATTGGTAACAAACATTTCAATTAGGTTAAATTTGTATTATTCCTCTTCTTACAAATTGTCATCTGAACAGTAGGATGTAGAGCTTCCAATTAGGACACTTGTTGAGAGGAGAGAGGATTTGCTTTAAATTTAGACAGATTTCCGATTGCTTTCTGTTGTGTTTGTAGGACACAAAGGGAAGGAAAATACCTTAGTGGGATGGTTTCATGATTTCCAGGATCTGTTCCTTGGCTGTTCCACCTTTATAGGCTTCTGTGGATAAGAGGAATGGAAGCTAATCTGCCTCCCAGTGCCATAAAAGCTTATTGTGCAGAACTACAAAGTCCCAGACAATAGATAAAGAAGCTGGCTAAAGACTTTATGTACACACGTGCAATAATTGTTGTTGGAAAGGATCTTTCACGATCCTTTCCAACGAGTAACGACTGCATGAACGAGCGCTGTACATACAGCACCGTTCTGCTCTATGGGGGGGCTTGGCGACGGAGCGCTCTCTTCTCTTCTCTTCACTTCCATTACGATGGTTGGTTGGTCATTGTTTGTGGATCTGGCAGGATGGTCGTTCGGACAATGAGCCTGTCCACATGCAACATTCTTGTACGATATAAGCCCTGAGACGATTATCGAACGAGAACCATTGCACATGTGTACCTAGCCTTAAGCAATAACGTCAACTTCAATACTTCCAGACCACTGAAACAGTTTTCCTTTTTATGAAGACCCCTCTAAATGTTTGCTGCAGAATTAAAATTTATTTGAAGAGGCTTCTGTGCGTGGATAATATATGGAACCTAAAAATATACAGTGCGTCAGTAATAAGAGGAAAAGACCACATGCAGTTAATTTCATTCTTTGTTCATTTCATTCTTCTTCAGCTGCCGTCAGTTTTCTGCGCTCACTGCTGGAACCAGATCCACTGAAGAGACCCAATATCCAACAAGCACTGGGAAACCGTTGGCTTAGTGACAACTATTACGGCAAGCCCCTGCATACACATACTTACCCAAACAGGTATGTTCAACAACACCTTCTGTACTGCCAAAACAGCCTGTTAGTGTTATTGTGGAATTGTACTATTGTTATTTTCATAATGTAGTATCTTGCACAATAATAACACCTCTGTTAGAACAAATTGTGTGGACACAAGATTTTGATTTAGATACAGAAACATTATCTGTCTGTATCATATGCAAATATTTACATAGTCCAATCAGTAGTGTCTGCCTTGGAGATATCTAAAGCCTGTTTGGGTTCTGATGTAATGGTAGGGGTCTTTTTGGCATCTATCAAGATGTGACCTACATAATGACCTTCTTGAGGTGCCCTGTTGTACACAAGGATTGGACATGGACATGCAAATGTCTTATCAAGAAGAGGTTGGGTTGGTGGGCTATCAGGTCTTGCTATATTTGTTATCCAGACATCTGATGCAGTAGTCACAAGGAGAGATTCTAGTTATTAGTCATAAAGGAACTTACTAATATGCTGGAAAGCTTTATGCATTTATAATCACTTCCATTTATTATCCCATCCCAGGCAGGAATTTCACAAGTATTGTTCAGACTTGCTGGTTTTTATCAGATTGCAAAGAGCCAGCCTAATGCATTGAAGCTGTTCACATTGGGACATAAGTGGCTATAATCTGTTTATCTGATTGTTGACAGTCAAACAAGAAGACATTTGCCTTATCATCAATTAACACTGGTGACATATGATCATTTAAAAATAAGGCAGAAACTTCTGAGCACTGCCAATACTTGTCTATGCAGATCCCAAGTTCCTGCACAAATAAGAATCCTTAAAGATGTACCCTCAGAAAGGGGAGCAAGATGCAGCTTTCCCTAGCAGTGCAGGAAATAGGTTTGCTTGGGAGATATTAGTTTATTTTTTTATTTTTTATTAATGAGCCCAAAGTTTATTTAATGTCAAATCTATAATATAGGTATGTTAAGGTTTCTATATGCACTTTGATATAATATGCTCATCAGTGTTTTTTTACCTAGCCCCTTTTAGCTGGGCGGACGCCCAGCATTTTCAGTAACCACCCAGCTGTTTTTGGGTGGTTACTAAAAAGTTCCGTCATGATACGGGGACTTCCACCCGCCTACAATTTCTTCCCACCCATCTTTAAAAAAAATTTCTGGGTTAAACACTGCACATAAGGGTCATTGCATACTATATACAGAGTTAATGTGGTTAAATTATTCAATTTATTAAATATCTTTAGAATAGTTGGAATAAACAAATAAAAAAATGCCACCAAAATTTAGACAATGGTGACAATAGGGTGCAAATTTTGCCTATTTAAATTACACTACAGCTTACCCTTTCATGACTTTAACGCACTCAGACTGAAAAACGCATGCTATTTGGATTCCAGCCATTGAAATGCTGGTACTCATTTTCATTTTCTGCAGATGTGAAGATTAAAGTTCCCAGACATTTCGAAGCCTAAATATTCATTTTTATTAGACATGAAAAATAAACACATCCTCCCGCCCAGCCCTGCCCTACTGTAATACAGTCTGTCATCACCATGTGCGATTCTCCTATTTACATATAAACAAAGGTGTAAGAATTCACAGCTGGAAGAGCTCATCAGTCAGTCAAAGATTATTTATTTAATGTGTAATAGGAAGGCTGTTTTGACAGGGAAATCCAGAGAAGGTCTAGCACCTTCTATAATTGCATAATTATATTTGCAATGGTCCATTGTGCATTTAAAGCTGAGGACAACCACTGTCTGTAGGGCAGCACCCAACAGCTGTGAGCAAGTATTTCCAAAGAACAAAGTTATCAAGCAAGTGGAAAACTTTGCCTGATGGGTATTAATATACCTACTGTCCCAGCCCTGCTCTATAACCTTATTTTACCCTTAACAAAATAATCACTCGTAAGACTGCTTGATTTTCCAGTCAAAATTGTATGTTTAAGTCAATACACCAGACAGGAATACAAAACACAATATAGTGCAAATCTGCAATCATTAATAAATCTATTGCAGTGCATGTACATGAATCTGACTTAGTATGTGCATCTAAGCAGTCTACTGTACAGCAGAGCACAGAGGTAAGGTGTGAAAAGCAACAATAATGAACAAATAAGTTGCAGTTTAAGGAATATATTGATAGAAAGTGAGAGCAAATGAGATGGCAGACTTTTTCCATATCCTCCAAAAAAATAAGGGCATATTCTTATCATTTCAAGTTAGACGCTAACCCAGGGGACACCACAAGGCTTCTGGATCATAATGGATCATGCATGCATCCCCGACCATTCTATAATGCTAATTCCCAGTTTAAGATTTTTGCAGAACAACTAAATGTAAATATTATAGCTCAGGAGAGTTGAATCAGAAGACCCATCCAAGAAATGTGCCTGCTAAACCCAACTGATCCTCTGCAGAATTTTTAAGAAGGACATCCATACACTCCTGTGAAATATCATAGTGTACTTGTCCCATGAAGAGATAGTATAGAATATCAAGTGTATATTACAGGGTGGATGGGAATCTGTATTCAGGAGAACATTACCATGATGAGATCAACAGGTCAGGGGCAAGGAGGAGAATGCCTTTAGGGTAGTAATTAAACATCATACAAGAGAATGAATTATTGACACTCCTCTCTTTTGTTTAAAATGAGCCCTTGTTACAAAACCTAAAATGCAGCTCTAACCAAACAGGTACAAAAATGTTGGTAGTTAAAGGTACAAAGGATCAGATAATAATAGAGGGGGTTGTGAAGAAAAGAGGGACAGGGGAAATTGAATTGAAAAGAGGGCTATTTGGGAGCAATTGCTTTTCTTAAGATTTAAGCTGAATTCTGGGTAGGTATAATACATAAATTAAGGCATGTTTGCTTTCAATTTATCTTAGTATCTTTTGGTATCTGCATCTTTCAATCCAAATGCTCAGGGTCTAAAGGGAGTAAAAGTAGCCAGTCTGTTCTGCTGGTGAGCTCATGTGGGAAGAGAAACCAAAGTTTTACCCCTTATGTTGTCCCGATGAGGATGTTTCATTGTGTCCTCTCACATTCTGCTTCATCTCCACCTGAAGAAGTGAAAGGGAGCTCACTATCCACTCCCTATCCTTAATCTCATTTTCTAAGATTTAAAGATTTGCTACTCTACCCCCTCCCTTAAAAACAATTTGGGCCTAATAAAGCAAAATATGGTCTCCTATCCTCCCAGAAAGGACTATGCTCTGTAAATCTAAGAGCTGCATAGATGGAAATGCAAATCCTGGGCAGGCGACGAAAGGCCTACATATGTATTTTAATGTGTTGTTTTCTGTAACTTACTTTTGTAGAACACTGCAGAATAAGTTTAATTTTTAGAAAGAAATAAAATTAGTAATTTCTAATTCTTTTCTGTTCAGAATTCACCTGGAAGATTTGAGCCAAAGTGTGATTCGTCACATGTCGGAGAAGCTTGGTTACAAGCACAGCGATGTCATCAATGTCATTCTGTCCAATCGGGCTTGTCACACCCTCGCCGTCTACTTCTTGCTGAACAGAAAGTTGGAACACTATCTAATCGCCATGAGGGTAGGTTTACCTTCATAAATATTATCTGTGCCATTTCTGCTGTCCTAAGGATGCAACAAGCTTGTGTTCGGGGATGGTTGGGGTCCATTGAAGGATAGGGATGGAGGATTTAGCGAGGATTACTTGGAAGCAATGATTATCACAATCAGAATGCTCTGTTATCTGCTTTTACTGCAAAATGTGCTGCACTCTGTAATTAACATCTGTTTCCTTTCATGCCAGAAACCTGACATTAATGACAATGTGTGCCACAAGAACCAGATGCATCCATTAGACAAATATAAGGCAAACAAGAACTCCTACGAGGTGAGCGTCCAACCATCACAATTTTCTGTTCCCTACCAAAAAGTCAGCTGGGTATCAGTGGAATTAGGTGTATGTTTGGTCAAAAAAGGGAAATACATTCAGTACATCTCTGCAATACATGAAAATGTTTCCATGATTTTTCTCTATTTAAATACTGCAAGTAAAGAAAAATACCTGTTTATCTGAGGAAATCCAATATGTTCACGTGTTGCTTGAAACATTAGGTGCAAAGATCTGTATTTTTGGCTCTGGAATATGGAGATGCATGAGAGAAAGAATGTAAAGTGGACATAGACTCTTCTTTATTTACCACCTCTTCAATGTTGAAATGTCCACAAGTTTCCTCATTGCAGCTGACATCTTTGCCTGGCTTCTTCCAGGTTTAGCAACTTCAATTATTTCCAGTACTTAGTAAATGTATCCCAGCACTGTACACAAACCTTTAAATTTGTGGCTTAATGTACAACGACATGGATTTGACCTCCATTCTTCTGGAAAGTCTTTCCAAAGGACTTTGGCGTTGGTCTATAAAAAATTTGGCTTATTCAGCCAAAAGAGCATTTGAGAGATTAGGTACCGTTGGTCAGCCATCCAGTGTATCCCAGTAAGGTGCTCAGTAGGGTTTAAGTGCAGAGCAGTTCCTTTACACCAAACTCCTCCACACTGTTATGGTTGACCAAAAATGGACCTTGCCATTTTCTAGATCAAGGGTCCTCAACCCAGTTTTCAAGGGCCAAGATCCACAAACATTTAGGTATTTCTCTAATAGGTTGCAGTAAAAGTCATAAATGGTTTTCTTTATGTACACCCATATGCAGGCTGTATGTATCAGAACCTGGGTTGGGGTTGCCTTTGCCTTACACTGCTAACACATGAAAGCAATAATTTGGAGGGCAGTTCACATACTCCTGGCCATACTCCTGGCCATAAAGTGTTATCAAGCTAGAGTTCACTTTACAAATGGTACCAGAATAAGCTTCCATTCATGCAGTCCTATCATCTCCATGACAGTTAAAGGGTTAAACAGCTCAAAGTCTAAATAAAATATTCTGAAGCTGACTTTCAGACTGGGCGGCCTGTTGCTACTTATCCGGCCTGTTTTCGACAATACATTCAGACAAAATAGATCAAAGCAGAGGGAAAGCAGTTCTCATAAACATCACTGAAAAGTAAAAACAGAACATTGCAGAAAGCTAGCAGGATGTGAGTGTTCCATTCATTGTGTTCCTTGGCCTGCCACAGATAAGGAAGCCTCTTTGTTGATGTCTAATGTTACAAGCCCGGTTATTTAGGGAGAACAGAACCCCGACAAGATCTGGTTCAGTGGTTTCTCTGCTGGCTCAGGATGTAATACAATAGGCAAGTGATGAAATGTGGTTAAGGCTTGGCAGATGGAGCGCGTGTCAACGATGGTCAGGGGTGAAGCTTCCTGTTCAGTGAAAAGCCAAGAGATAATCGGAAACCCCTCCTAAGGTTCAACTTTCTAAAGGAATGAAAGCGTAGGCTGTAGCTGGAACATGTGATACAAGGAAATGCTGCACCCCCTTCTCCAAAATCTGCACTGACATCACCTCTGTACACAAGGGAGTCTTAACATACCACAGTGTAACCAGTGCATTCATTCATTGCACCTCTTCAGAAAAACACATCATTCCAAAATATACATTTTTAGCTTCAAACTTTTAATTGAAGAATCTGAATATAATAGTTTAGGGATGGTTGCCAAGCAAGAAACAAAAATATACATACTAGAAATATAAAATGTTGCTATACAGAAGAATCTAAGTGTGTGGACCTGCGGTTAAAGCTCCTCTAATATTTATTTATAAAATTCTAATTAATATGTATCTCAGCGCAGTACAAGGTTTGCAGATGACAAGCCTGCATGAAAGCCAAAAAATACAGGATGATAGATCTAAGTCTATCTTAATGTAGAAAAACTCTAGTGTTATGGAATATCTGAACCAAAATTCACAATAATTAAATGTTAAGGACAAGAAAACTCAAACTTCTCCTAAGGGTATCAGGATAGAAAGGTGGAACCTGGTTTGAGCAACTGAGCTCTGTAAACAAGAGGCCTTTTTAAACAAAGATGACAAAGAAAATTATTTTTATTATTATTATTTTGTAAAAAACTGTTTTTTATAGCACCAACATATTTCGCAGCGCTGTACAAAAGCGAACAAACATTAAATGCCAGATGCTGGCTCAAAATGGAATGTTACTATAATTTATATTTACACCCTCAACACTAAAAAATAATTTAAAGCAATATATAAAATGCAATATATTTTTTTTAACTGTGCAACAAAAGTGGCATAATATACTATAAAAACAAGGAAATATTTAACAAAACCTCACATGTAATGCTACATTGTAGAGTAATAAAAGAGTTTCTACTTTTCAAAAAAGAAAACTATTCATGACAAACTAATCACAAGACAAAAACTAGTCACATACTGAAGTTGACAAGACCCTGAGACTTTGGTATGTAGATTAGCATCCAGTCACACACATGTTACCAGATTGGTATGTTAGGATTTGGCTTGAGCAACTCACAAATACTTGTTAAATACAGGGCAGGTTTGATTTGAAATCCTAACACCTCTGTTTTTTCCTGAGCTTTGAACTTCAATCGCCATTGTTTAGATGAAAGGATCAATCTATGCACAACTGAGTTTTCAGTTTTTGCTAGATACTTATAACTTAAACCACATAAAGACTTGATGAGGAATAGTGAGAATATGTCTTATGAACTCTTACACAAGGTTTTGCTACTGTTGCATCCTTTCCTGGGCCATTCTGATTAAATCAGTGTGTGGACAGCAAATGCAAATGCTAGATACAACACAATCTATAGCATTACTTGCTATATCATCCAGAGTGCTGAGCAATTTAATTCACTTGACTTGGAAAAATTAAGGGAAAATGAAAAATTAGGAATATTAGGAAGTTCTATGATTAGTTTAGACAACAAGAAAGTATTATTTTGGCACTTTACTGTATCAGAATTCATGAGTATAATTTAGTACTCTGCAGTCTTTGCAAAAAAAAGACAATTATAAAATCATTTATGATGACTAAAGCTTTTGTAATTGATTATTTGGTCTGACAGCAAACTGTGCTCTGTTTTTTAGGAACGAAAGTCTAAAGACCTTGAAAAGCGAGGGGAACAGCGTTCTGTCCAGAAGAAAATAGAAAAATGCTCTCCATCCCACAGGCAACCTCCATGTCCAATCACACAGAACCACAACGGGAAACCTCCCCTCAAGGAACGAAAATCCTCCAAGTCTGAACGAGGTAAAGGTTACTGCCAATGGTCCTGGAGTCCTTACCCAACATAGGATGTCACAAGTAGATATAACATTTCTGCCTTTATAGTCATGCGTCAGTGAGAAGAGTAAAAACACATAGTTGTATACGAGTCGCTATGCCCATTGTGCCCAGGCTCCATTTCTTTGATAAAAGTCCAGGACATGCAAAAAGGAAGGGTGCTGTGCTAATGATTTACCATTTCTGGACTAAACAACATTTCTAGGAAGTTTTAAGCTGCGTTATATCATAAGATGTATGTACGTGGCTAATGCTTGAAGTTTACGAATTCCTTGAGATTCTACCACCAAGGTTACATGTTTTATGCAAATCCCCTCTAATTTTCCAATGCTTATTCCCAACCTAACATTTGCATTCAAGTTTTTTTTGGTGGGCAACCCATACTTTATTCATGGTAGGTCAAGTTTGGCTCACACTTTTTGCTGCTTTCACTGTAATACTGTGTAAATTTAAAACCCAACAACCCAGCAGAACTTTTTTTAACTATATCAGTCCTTTGATACAATTAAACACAAGGTGATTGTAGTTGTATAAGTGCATTTGTAAAAAACTGTGATACCTTTTTATCTGCACCAACAGTTAACTTTTTTACGTCAAGCTTTTGAGGGATCTACTGATTGGCCTGGAAGATTGGATTAGATCTCTTGAAAGCTTGAAATACTGTATGTAATACAGTACTCAATTGTCTTATCTCAACAAAACCACAATAAAAATCAATACCAAGTGGAGACTTCATGTTGACATTTGTTTTCCTATTGCAGAATCCATTGGAGGGTTAAGCCCATTCCATGAAGTCAGGTTTAACAAAACTGGATGTGTCACTTCCTGCTCTTTGGAATATCTGGAAATGCAAAGCCCGGATCCAAGAACACCAAAAATGATGAGACGCCAAGACTCTCACTCCCAAGAGACTGTAAATATGAATATGAGTGGCCGCATGAGAGAACCCCATCTCAATGTTGTACGTTCATTTGAGTCTGTGAACAGAGAAGACCAAATAGAGTCATTATCTCCATCCCACCAGTACCGAGTGATCGGCTCACCAGTCTTTTCTCCACGTCATTCCAGTGAAAGAACTCTGTCCCCAATCTTTCAGTTTGACAGCAACACTCCAGTAAAGGCCCATTCCACGCTGTCCTCCTTCACCTATGAGGACAAGAGCAGCCCATCAAGTTCTGAGTCCATGTCTCCCACTTCCCCCCACTCCCCTTCTTGTAATAACAATGGAAACTTGGGTAGCCCAAACTGTGTCAGAAGCCGGGGCCGGTTTCCTATGATGGGCATTGGACAGATGTTGAGAAAGAGGAGTCAAGTTACCTCTCCAAAACCTGAAAACGCCCTGGAATCTCGAATGCCACCTTTGCACCAAATGAGCCCTGGATATGCCAGTTTCAACTCCAGTGACATGAATGGTTTCTGCTGATAGACATCCTAAAAAGACTCTACTTTTGCTCCACCCGTGAGGAATTCACCATTAGACAGAGAGAGAAGAATGTTGCTATTCTTGTAAATGTGAATTTTGTAAGATTACAGATTGTATCCATAAAGCTTGATTTTGTTCTACTTTGTTCTTCATTGATTACCAATGTCACTCCCTTAACTTGCACTTCTATGGTATTGATGTTGTAGAGTCTCCAACTTTCACCTGTCTGGTACAGTGTAATGAAATTTTACAAGGCAACCTTTCCTCAAAGACTACAAAACTGTGTTTCTGTACATGTATTATGTACGCAAGTGCTACAAACTGCTGTAACTAACTTTATTGAAGTAAACAGGGCTGTGGTGAAGTTACCTACCAGGATACCTACCTGTGTTTCTGACAGGTTGCACTCCTGCACTGACCTTGATGCACTTGACTCTGTTGAAATAACTTCAAAACTGGAAAACTTGTGCTGGAAACAGCCATTACAAACACAAGGACGCAATCTTATCACAACTCGTTGAAGAGTAACAGTGTTTATATTTCATAATGCGTTATCATTCCATTCATTGTTTCCTCTTGGAAATGTTCCTGTATGGTGTATGGTGTTCACAGGACAGGCACATGAAAGACATAGTGACGTGTTTCAAGAAATGAGATTTATTTACTGAAGGGTTTTTCCTATAACCCCGCCACCATTTCCTGTTCATGTTCTTAATGCTTCTGTCTCTTGGCACATATGTCAGGATACAGCACTGCCAGCTGTTGTAGCATTCAGAGCAGCTTGTGTTATGAACACTAAAAGTGTAGGTCGGTATTTTACTACTAGTAGTTCTTTCTTGGTGTTTTTTTGTATACAGTATGGACTGGACATACCAGTTTCCAAACCCTACCTTATTAGGTTCATCTCAGCTAAAAAGCTCGCCTGATATGTGTACAAATGGAAAGTCGCCATTTTGGCACTGCCTAAAGCTGAACTCCTGAGAGCCCTAAAAGCAATATTTAATATATATATCACTAAAATTATATTAAAAGTCAGTATAAGTACTCGAGTGGTATCGCTCTCTAGTAATCCCATGCACAGCAAGCTCAGACTAAGAAAGGCTAGGAGCCAACAGATGTGCTGCAGTGCCAACAACATAGATATTAATTGGAAGTAAAGAACAAAATCTTTATCAGACTCCAATCACATGCCACGGGCAGGTACATAACCAAGCTGCATTTCTTATCAACAGCAGAGCAAAATCAGGTCACAAAGCTGTTCCGCACAGTATGGTTGTGAAAATTTCCAGACTGGATAAAAAAATATAAATTTCTTTGCGCTGGTAAAATATATCTCATCTTTATACTTCAGCTGTGTTTTCAGTTGTTTGACTGGAGTTCAGCTTTAAGTGGTGGTTGGAAGCCAAAACCACTTGGTGACCTTTTAAATTTAAACAAAGTCTGAGATAAGTGAATGGTAAAAATGACCAAAGTAAATTAGCCTTATCTCCCTGGAATTTTGCAATTTATGAAACAAAACATGAATCTAGACTCAACATTCTTGAATTGATCGCAAGTTGCAAACCCCAGAATGATCAAAGTACCAAGGCTTTGATGTACAATAGTATTTCCATAATGTTCTGTTTACGGTTGTTCAACCCAGTGACAATGAATAGATAGGTATGTGTTTGTATACTTTTCTTGTGTTCAGCTACAGACATCACTGCTACAATTTTACAAGATAAAAGGCATCATAACAGGTGTTTAGATTTCTTTAGAAAAATGCCTTTTAGCCTGTTTTCAATAATAAGCTAACTTCATGGAATCTCTGCACAGTATAGCTTCAAAGTAACTTCAAAAATCAATGAATAGTATAGCCGCTTCTCCTTTTTGTTCTCATATAGAGTGTCCTAGTGCATAATGTCTTAGCATTGTCAGAAAACTTTAATTTGACTGTCTATTTTTGCACTGTTTAAGCAGCTGTTAAAGTATACTCTCAATGTTGCTAAAGCCCACTATGCACTAGTTGATGGGTACACAACTAGGTAAACGAACAATATCTCTGATTGTTTACTTGAAATACCACTGTATACCCTTGGACCAGAAAATGCAAAGTTTGTTTGTTTCAGCCAGGAGAACTCACAACCAATGGGGCCACTCCAGTTTCCAGATGTTTACTTAAATGCTATTTAAGTGCATTTAAACCATTCCCATAATATATGCAGTTGACGACTTCCAGTTTACATGCATACCATTGTTGTAGATCGGCTTCCTGATAGTAACAGATCTGGAACAGGCCTGAGCCATGTAGGTCATGTAGTCCCCACCAGTTGTGTATATAACAGAGAAAGTTGTCACCCTTTAACAGGTCCTCGAACAAAGGCCAGTTAGGCTGGACCACCAGCCATTCTTTTGAAAAAAGCTGCAGATTTGAAAGGATCAAGAACAACTTTTGAAATTATTTTTATGATGATTGTAATACAACTTATGTGAGATTTAATAATTGGTGTTTGATCCACATTATTTAAAACATTCCTACTAATGAGCAGTTTAAATAGACGTGTTCTATCTATACTCAAATACATCAATTCAGAAGCTATTTTGGTCATTAGGACAAGCAAGCTCTGCTGCCTGGTTTTTCACTGCTTCTTAATGATTTTCAATCTCAGTGCAATTCCCTGGGTCATGTCTAGGAATACTTAGTCTCAATCATGATGTATCAAAGCTTGGTCAAGCTGCTACTCATGAGATATCCATGGAAGTGATTGGACTAAGGTATTTGGCTGACCTGTTTGAATACTGGGGTATTTCTCTTGCTCTCCGAAGAAGTGGTTTGGGTAAGCTACAAAACATCATCAAGTACAGTTGACTATGACTATTGACTGATAAAAGAGAACCTTCACATGGTCACGGTTGACTTGACTAATGGGCAATAGACCTATTAATAGAGCTTATCTCTGTAATCATTAAGCAGAGCTATCAATCACATTTCCCTGGTGCAGAGATTGGCAATTGTGTATACTATACAGCAATCAAACTATGGATTGAACAGTAAGCAATTCAAGTTTGAAAGTCGCATCATGACATCATTTCAGGGTAACATTTTTATATGGCTAGAGACATCTATGTAATTCACACTATAGTTTATTTGTAAGCAGATGTTTTTATGGCTTTTGTAATACTCCTTCAAAGTATATCCAAACCCACAACAGAAATTTTGCTGTCTTCCAGTCCTTAGACGTGTTCTATTTCAGGCTAGGAAACTTTCAGCCAAGTTATCCTGCTAGAAATGCAAAAGGAAAGCAGATACAATCTTACCTTGCACTACAATTCCTAATAATTCATCATGTAATAGTAATACATAGGGGCAGACAGATTTGGGTGATAACCATTGCTGCCTCTATGGACACAGTAAGGAAGTGAGTGTAGCTACCCAAAGACAAAAGTGTGTTATTTTCAGGATTACTGAAAATAAAAACAAACTAATAAAACAGTGACATTTAAGCACTGGTAAAGTACAATATATTACAATTTTGTTTTAGGTTTGGATACATTGTAACACATCTCCACAAATGTTATGTTTTTAGAATAAATACAGGCTGCTTGCAAAGACTTCCTATGTGCGACTCACCACCCTTTAAAAAGGGGGTCTGTGAAATTCAGCTAAAATGCCTGCTGTTAATAACACCCTGTGTGAGAAGGTTTTTTGTAGACTGGAAGAAAAACCTGGCAAAGTCTTTAGCAGATCAGATCTGTCAGCTGCAAGCTATACTGCTGCTAATGAATCCTTGTTCTCACTCTGAACCAAAGAATGTTTTCTGAAGATGTCAGTGATTTGGGCAGAAATATGGGAACATATTACATGAATATGTAATTAGCGCTTATTGTTAGAAGATGTAGCAGAAGAAAATGTTCCTGGTGTTTTTCCTTGCCACATGTAACATAAACCATCAAAGGCTGTTCATTTCCTTGTAACATGGATGGTGTTTAAGTCACTGTATATTTTATTTAATTCACAAATGTTCTGGATTTGTTTTTTTTGGACTGTAACTGAAACATTTTCATAAATCTGCAATTTGTTTAACCATTTTGTCTTGTTGCGTTCATAAAAATGAGACTTCAGTGGACCTTATGGATTTTTGCATATGTGTAGCCTTATGGCAACCTATAACGTTGCATATAATATAGGTCAATGATATATATATGTATATATATTTATATATATATCTATATATATATATATTTATATATATATATATATATACATACTGTATAAATAAATATATACATACCTATACTAATATAGGTATATAATACCAGGAATCAATCAATACTATTGACCTCTGTTATCATCCTGGATCCATGTCTGGGCTACTTTCCATGCTGGGATGTTGGAATCTCAGCCTAAACCCAGGAGCTCATTCTTTAAAAAATACATAATTTCTATCATAGCTACCTCTTGCATAAGCCTTTTTCTGGCCATGGCAAAAAATCCATATCAGACATTAAATTATTATTGCCAGCAGACCATGATAGCACTATGTTTTTATTCCTTTTTATATCCCTCTGTAAAGTAAGTAGATATGTTATGCTGTTTTGTACTTGTGCAGCAAGGGAATATGTTATACAAGCACTTTAAAAAATCATTGATACCCAAAAAGTAATAACAAACAGTATTATTACTGCTTTTATTTATAAAGTGCCAACATATTACACCGCACTGGACAATAAATAGGGCGTGCAGATGACAAACCTGCATAAATAACAAGTACAAACTTTAGGAGGAGAAGGGGGCCCTTCCCAGTTGAGCTTACAATCTAAGAGCTGAGAGAGCATAGTATTTAATAGATAGGGGAAATGAAAAGCTACCCAATTAGTAATGGTTAGAAAGATGATAGGAAGTGACAGTAATATGGGTGGGCAAGCTTGGAGCTTGCTTAAATTTGGTAAAGTTAGAAGGAAGTCTAATGGGAACAAGACAAGGAGTTCCTTAGACTATGGCAGCTTTGGCAAATACTTGGAGACATGTGGGAAGAGGTTATGAGTGAGGAAACATTAGTAAGTGATTGGAGGAGTGGGGAATTTGGCTAAGGGTGTTTTTATGTATAAAGTTTGGCTACGTACACATGTGCAATGGTTCTCATCTGATAATCGTCTAGAGGGCTGATATTGGACGAGAAACTGGCATGTGTACAGCACTCATTGTCCATCGTCCGAACGACTGCCCTGGTGGATCCACAGATCGTTCTCCCCCTCCCCTCTCTATAGAGAACAGTGCTGGATGTACAGTACTCGTTTATGCATCGTGCATTTGTTAGTCGTTGGAAAGGATCTTGAAACATCCTTTCCAACTACAATTATTGCACGTGTGTACATAGCCTAAGTAATGTAGATAGCACAGGAACAGTGAAGTGATATAGGGCAAAGCACAGTGGCCTGAATTTTAGATCTTGAAATAGAAGCCAGTATAGAGATTTGCAAAGAGGAGCAGCAGATAGTGAGAAGGACAGATATGTCAACAGCATTCATTGAGATTCATTCAGATTGTAGAGGCAGGAGTGTAGTATTAGAATACCAGATAAGGAGATGATGCATGTACCAGGAGTTTGGTGGTCCCTGGTTAATGAATGGAGCATATTTTGGAGATATTGTACAGGTAGGCATGACCTAGAGATGTACTGTCTGTGGGTAGTGAAGGACTGTGAAAGATGAAATCAAGACAATGTGCTAGTCGGGTAGAGGTTATAATAGCATTATTGAAAAGTAAAACGATGTAAGTGATATATTGAACTCAGTTATTGAAGCAGTAAATGTGACTTTCACTAAACATTGTCTAGGGGTAAATCAGTCACTCTCATTTGAAACACATGCACTTGTAAAGCCGCATACACAAGTGTATTTATTGTCTTGGAAAGGATCTTTCATGATCCTTTCCAACGACTAAGGACTGCACGATGCATGAACCAGTGTTGTACATACAGCACTATTCTTCTCTATGCAGAGGGAGAACAACAAAGTGGCACCCTGCTCTCCCCATTCCCTTGCATTAGGATCGTTCGTCGTTTATCGTCCATGGATCTGCCAGGACGGTAGTTCGGATGATGAACAACGGGTGCTGTACACATGCCAGATTCTCGTCCGGTATCGGCCCTGAGACAATTATTGAGCGAGTACCATTGGACGTGTGTACTTAGCTTAAGAATCACCTCCAGTTAGTGTTTGCCTAATGTCAGAGCCACAACTTCACAAATCTACCCCACTGTCTTAAATATACTTGTCTTTAAAGCTGCTGTCTGGGCTCCAAATAAACCTTACCAAACCGATCCCTGCCATTTTTTTAAAAAAGTCTAAGTGCCCTTTCAACTCACCTAAATTTATGATCACATTACAGTCATGATGGTCACATCAATATTTGCTCAGAGGTGAACTTTACCAAATGTTACTTCAATGCAACAAATAAAACAAAAAATATGAACATATATATCACACAAACCTCCGAAGCTTTCTAAGTCATAAAGTGTGTATAGTCCCAAGAACAAAACAGAATTTTACTACTACAGGTTACCAGTTTTCAGATGTGGTCGCTGCTTTGCCATCTTGGCAGCTTACTCTATATTTGGACCACAGACTAAATCCCAATTTTACCATTATAAAGGGAAAGGTGATTAGGATGTTTTCTTCATACTTCATTTGAGACACAAAAACTCCTGATCTGGGTTTAAGAAATACAAAGAACCCCTGACCCTGGCTCTATGATTTTCCAAACTCCACCCTTTGCGGAAAAGTATGTTTATGTATTATACTGATAGGTTCCCAAAGTGCAGAGTCTTTTCAATAAAAGAATGCAAATTTCACATTGGTTGCTATGGTAGCTAGTTTATTCTGTATATCTATTCCATCTGCTGTCTTATTAGAGAATTACATAGACAGTAAACTGCAGAAATACAAGCTTTTCATTTGGAATTTTCTATATTATGTCTATAGTAAAGGACATTCAGACTTTGGCAGTCTTTGAATCTCAATGGGGCTCCTAGATATAGTAATCAAATAAAGGACAATATGAAGTGGTCCATGGTTCAGAGAAGCAGAAGATGGAGAGCATGTGCACAAACTCCAGGATTTATACAGACAGACAGTAACTGTAGTGTATTGGATCTGTACAAACAAGGACACTGGAGTTAAAGTCCAGGATACATGCAGACCATTAGGGGTAAATTCCCAGGTCTAGACAAGTAGGGATCAGAGTGTACCTATGAAACCCATGCAGACAGGTAGGGCCTGAAATGCAGGTCCAGTATCCATGCAGAGAAATCGGTAGTAAAGCTCAGGGCCAGGGTCCATGCAGACAAGCAGCAACTGGAGTGCAAGTCCCACATCTATGCAAAAAGGTGGGGACTTGAGTGCTGTCCGGTTTTATGGTTAGCATTTGCCTAGCCCCTCACCTTCTCCAGAGCCCCAGAATGGCAGGTAATTGGAATGTTATACATTTGAAGCCCCCATTCCATTCCACTTTGGAGTGCAGGTCTAGGATCCAAGCATACAATTAAGGTCTGGAGTCCACGTTAGGAGTTATTATTGATCCTTGCAGACAAGTAGGGGCTGGAATGCAGGTCCAGGCTCCATGTTGATAAGGTGAAACTTGTAAATATAGGATCTGTTTAGACCTGTAAGAATCCAAGCACTGATCAGGATCAGGATCAGTGCTGAAAATCAGGGACACAAATACATCGGGTGCTGAGAGGTCACTACAGACAAAACACAAACATATTAAGTTTGGACAATGCAGAAACAATAGTTGGTGGAGGCACGTCTACTAAACAAAGCATAGATGATAGCATTTCCAAGGTAGGCCCGAGGTAATACAAAGACTAATCACAAGATCAAATAAAGCTCCATTCCTGAAAATCTGTCCATTATTGTGCCAGTGGTTTTTGCTCCCCTTCCAGGCTTAAGTACTGATGACTCAAATCCTGCATTAGGCCTCTATCTGGACTTCTATGAAATGGTCTTTGCTTGCATAAGGACAAAGCCTCTTATGAGTCTATGGGGCTGTAATTTGCAGGTACAACCGGGACAGTGCTGGATATAAACAGGGAGTTGCATGTGTAGAGGACGTTAGCTTAGGTTAGGGTATCCAGGCCAAACAGGATAACTCCACTAACTCACTACCATTAAAAAAAAATATTTGGGCCCCCTGGATTTTTTTATTATGTGAAACTTTGCAGATGTTGGTGCAGTCATCTTTCACCATCCCTTTCATTTTAATCCAGTTTTCTTTTTTCTTTGGGGTTTTTGGCCTTTTAATTGGCCAGATGAGGATGACAAAACTCCTGTGCACGCACAATGAATGGCTCAGTTTACACTACTAGAAAAGAGAGCTAACTGGCTTACATAAGCTTTTTCTTTTGAAGGTGAAGAACATTTTCAGCAATTAAATATGAAACTTGTTGATGTTTTCAAAATATTGTGCAAGGATGAACTGAAAGAAAAAGCAATTTTTACTTCTTCGTATATATCCTACTAACCCTATCGTCCCATATGTAAAAAGCAAAGCAGACATGTTTGAATTCCACCTTGGGTGACCTCTGTGGCTTTATTTATAAAGAAAGTGTGGGGCAGAATTTAGCCACAAAAGCCTGGGAAAAAAATGCTGTCCACACATATTTTCAAATTCTCTTATTAGAGTGGGATTTATTCTTTTTTATTATTATTAATATTATTATCATTATTATTATTAATAAACAGTATTTATATATCGCCATCATATTATGCAGTGCTGTACATTAATTAGGGGTTGCAAAAGACAGACAGATACAGACAGTGACACAGGAGGAGGAGAGGACCCTGCCCAGAAGAGCTTACAATCTTTACAAGCCAATTTGATGTTTTTACCTCCTACACCCAATACTCTATAACACCCCCATTTAATGTTGTGACTCTCACGCATCTGCACTCACTCAAAGCCCTGACATGGGTGTTTTAGGTGTGGAGGTGTTTGGTGATGGAAATTCTTAACATTTTTTGCTTTTATTTATGGACAGTGTCAGAAATGTTGATTGCAGAACTGACCTGTGGAAATAACATGCAAGATCTTCAGTAGGATTGTGAACACATACAAAGTAGAGCTGGTGTAGGGAAAGTGGAAGCTGTCCACAATTTCCAATATTTTCCATTAGACAGGTGAGTGATATATTTGCAGTGATGTAAAATAGCCAACATAAATGCTGCAATCAAGCCACTAACACCAGCGTCTTGTCTTTTAAGATTGACCTTTCTTGAATTTCATTTAGGAGACCAATTAGTAAAGTTCCCTGCTAAGGCCAAATGGTGAAGTGACTGAATGTCATTTGGATACCAGTGATGATCAATCAATGCCAGGGAAATGTGTGGAGCTGGAAGATTCTCCACCAGAGAATGTTTGGAGAAGGATTCAGACTCACTGATTTATAAATAGACCCCTTAGTGTCCATAGTTGGCTGCTGTAGGGATTGAAAACTGGCATCCAAATGACATTTGGACACGTTACCATTTGGCCATAGCAGGGATCACTTTCTTTACTTGAGTTGAAATCAACCATTCCGATTTTCCATACTGTACTCTCACCAAAGACATTTTCCTATAAGGCCTCCTTTATTACCTGGGTAATTCACTTTCTCTTTGCTTTGGGTGCCAGAAGACATTGGCTTGGTGCTGTTATAGACCTATCACTCTCTGGTGTGTGGCTGATCTTTTAGCCATTCTCCTCATAGTTTTCTGCAGGCAGCCCAATTAAAAAGTTTACATAACTATTACAAAGTAATATCAGGGACCACAAAGACATTTGGTGTGCACAAGCTGGACTGAGATCCTTTGTAGTTGTTGAGGAATATGGCACTCACAGACTAAGTTGTAAAGTCATCCCTTCCAACATTTTGCAAAGTGGGGCCTTTGCTCTATATATGAAAGACGTAGTTCTACTGCTGAGGTCCAACCATGTCTTCTGTGAATCCAAGCTAAGCTCTCCAATCACCATGACTTTTGCATTTTCAAAGCTATAGTTCGGACTCAGTAGGGAATATGATAGATTATTGCATAAAGACCTCTGCTTCTCCAGACAGTGCTAGGGCTACGATAGAGCAGGGTCAGTTTTTTGGTGGGGGGCAAACTGGGCAATTTTGCAAGACCGTCATGTTCTTCAAGGCCCAATAATGCATGAGCAGGAGCTGCTGTGCATTTGGTGCCGCTCTGGCTGTTGCAAGAAAATGACTTTGCACACCTTTGATTTTATTGCACCTGGATTTTAGCTCATTTAACCAAATTTTGTTTTAATTGGGCTTTCAAAGAAGGTTTTTGTCCCTGGAGTTCAGCTTTAAACCCCATTTCAATTTTTATACATTCAAACTTACAGAAACACATACATATGCATGTCAACACATTTAAAAACTGCATGAAACAGAGCAAAGAAAAACACCTATTTTCCTTTCCCTCCAGCGTGCTTCTACATGCTGCTGTCGTGTGAACCAGCGCATAGATGACGAGAAACATTTACAGCTCTGCACGTCTTAGTGTAGAGATGATCTATTGCTCAGGATTGGGGAAACACTCCTTCTCTGTATACACTGGAACATGGTGCCAGCTGCTGAGAGATGACAGTGCCTTTATTACAGTCATTGACTGTGAACTGGCTGCTCCCCTGATTTATTATTTGTGTAATCTGTCAGCGTTCTACATTATGAAGGTACAGTATCCAGGGTCAGACCTGTAATATGACCAGTCACTGCACATGATAGATCCAAGGCATAGCTCAAACATTTGTCAGTAACAGGCGGTGTCTGGACAAGATCTTCATTGCATCCATTAGTCTTCATATTCAAAGTTCACAG
Source organism: Pyxicephalus adspersus (assembly GCF_032062135.1). Taxonomy (NCBI): domain Eukaryota; kingdom Metazoa; phylum Chordata; class Amphibia; order Anura; family Pyxicephalidae; genus Pyxicephalus; species Pyxicephalus adspersus. Next base: position 164,084,389 of record NC_092858.1, read on the forward strand.
CATTTTACTGCTCCCTAGATACATTTAATGCACCTTTAGTCAAATTATTTTTTTTAATCGCAACATCCTCTATGAATAGGCCTATGGGGCGAAGCGCGTCAGAGGTTTTGTGCATAAAAATGTGTTGTAGGACTACTTATCGAATTTGTAGTGGGGGCTTTCAACAAATGAATTTTCTGGTTTTATCCTAGAGTATGACTCTGACAATTTATGCTTTGAAATACCTTGTTCTCTTGTCCCTGTGATGTCACCACATTCATTACAATACCTTCCAAGCCACCAAAGCTGGAAGGATGGATTGAAGTGGGTTCCCCGCATCACTTTCAAAAGACACGGAGCCCATTGACCTCTGCTTGCCTAAGAAGCACTGTCAGTGAAGGAAAACTATACATCTTAAACAGTTTCTGTATTTAATTACTATTTGAAAGAGAGAAATTGCATTAGAAACTGTTTACCTTCTGACCCTCTCTTATTTAAAGTGTACCTAAGTGTCGGGACATAATAAAACAGGGGTTATTTTTAACCATGCGTGTATTTTTAGTCATTTACAATCACTTGTCATCTTGCAGACTTAAAGCAGACCTATCACCACAAATTGTACATTATAAAAAAGGGTTCCTAACAAATCCTTTTACAATTGTTCTTTTTAATTTTTCAGAGGACCCCTCTACTTTCTCCTCTACTGTCCCAGCAGTAAAGACTTAAGGGGAAGCTCAAAGCTTCATACAGACATCACATATCCTAGGAGCCTTTGGGCTCCTAGATCAGGCATGTGTCATAAGGCAGCTGTCGCCAAACGGTGGTGGCTCTGGTGATCTGTGGCTCTGACCGGTGCACCCCCGAGCGGAGTCAGGAGAAGGATCCCACTGGGGGAACTCACCAGCCACAGCCACGGACCACGTCCCCTGTACAGATCCCAGGCTCAGGGAAGTGAGCAGGTTGTGTCTTTGGACACTCCTGAACTGCCCACTCTTCCATCGCAAGCTCAGACCTGGCATCATGACGTCACTAAAGGGGAAGTTTCTTGGCTCCCCGCACATGCGTGGTCAAGAGCCGGTAAATTTAGTGGTCCGCCGGTCCGAAAAAGTTGGCGACCACTGTCATAAAAGGCTTTTGTGGAATACACAATACACATTTTTATTTTCAGGAAGACATGGCACCCAATCTCGCGCCTGTGCAGTGCGAGATTAGGTAACATGAGCAGAAGCCGGATGTCCTGTTAACGCTGGAAATAAAAAGGAAGCCAGGATGGTGCGGGACCTATTGGAATCAGACTGCAGAGGGATCGAAAGCTTTTCAAAAGTAAAAATAAGTGTTGTTTATTTGTTTTTTGTTTTTTTTGGTTTTTTTAAGTAAGAGGATATCTTTACATTATGTTACATTCAGCTAAAAAAAATATTATCTAAAAAAAAATATTTATTTAGAACATAAAAGTAAAATATATAAAAAGCATATATATATACTCCCATAACTGTGTCTTTAATATGTTTTCTCCAAGTTTTAATATACTATATATAAGAATTCTGAGGGTTGTTCATAGCTAAATTTATCATGAGCAGCGGCACAGGATAGTGGGTAGATCTGTGAAGTTGTTATGGCTACGCTGGAAAATGGTTTTGAACATTTTCTGTTCTGATTCTCGTTTTAGCAGCTATTTAACAATTTCATTTTTTCTTCCATCCCTGGTACAGGGACATTATGTATGTCTGTGTGAATGAGGCTTAATTTGCCTGTAGCCAGAACATGCAGACGAGGGTTAGTATTGCTGCTGCTGTCAGTATGGTTTATTAAATATGACAAAAAAACTGTACTGTGTATGAAAATGTACTCGTATCCACCAAAATACAAAATGAGCTTTGTTAGCACTGTTTCTCTCTATATTGCTTGTTGAAGTATGGATCCCATTGTATTATATATATATATATATATTATATATATATATATATATATATATATATATATATATATATATATATATATATATATATATATATATATATAAATATATATATAAGAGGGTGCTGAGAAGTTCCTGGCTTTGCCCAGAAAGGAGAGAGCCAGAGTTATGAAATTCAACATATTCCACCCTGAGATTGATGTACTTAGTACAACGTAGTTGCAGCTTTTCTAAACCGTTCAAATCAATCAAAAGTCCTTTGGTTGGCACAAACCAGCTCTCTTTGCAGCATCTTTGACATCAGAAATGTCCTCAAAAAACAGGTCAGGTGAGTAGGGGGGATGGTGGACTAATTGGAAATCCAGGGTGTTCAATTTAGTAGCCACAACGTTGGACGTGTGCGCGGGTGCATTGTCCTGCAAGAAAAGGATCCCTTTGGTCAAAGTTTCACGGCGTTTCGTCTTAATTGCCTCCTTCATCTGGTCCAGGAGGTTAGCATTATACTGTCTGGTGATACTAGAGCCCTGAGGTAGGTAGTCCACCGACAGAATACTGTCTTTGTCCCAGAAAACTTACGCCATGACTTTTTTGGACGATTTCTGGGTTTGGAACTTTTTCGGCCGCAGGGACCCACTGTGGTGCCATTCTTTTGACTGTTCCTTGGTTTCAGGATCATTGATGTGGAGCCAGATTTCGTCCTTAGGCACTAACCTAGCCAAAAAGTCTTGTGCAGCTTCAAAACTGACCAAATGGCTTTGGATGATTCAACTCGTTCCTTGTTCTGATCACTTTTCAAACATTTTGTCACCCACTTCGCTGAAAGCTTGCGCATGTCTAGGATAGTGGTGATAACAAACCCAACACGCTTCCGTGAGATGTCAAGTATCTGGGTTATCTTTTTAGCCGATATTTGCCGGTCCTCAATAATCAGCTCATGGACCGCATCGCAGGTTGCCAGGTCAGTTGAGGTTGGGGGGGGGGGGTCGCCCACTGCGGGGCTCATCTTCAACGGTGAAATGCCCAGTCTTGAAACAAGATATCCAGGTTTTGACAGTGCTGAAGGAAGGACACTTCTCTTGCAACCCCTGTTTAACCCCCCTGATGGTAATCCCGAGTGTGGCTGATAGTGAAATTTCATTACAAAAAGTGGTAACTCTGAGCCACACCAGGGAGGTTAATATACAGCACTGCGTAATATGCTGGTGCTATATAAATGCTGTTTATTAATATATAATAATAATATTAATAAAGATTTCTGTGATTATGTCCCCTTTTGACATCACCCTATGGCAATGTTTCTTTGACCTTTTTAACATGGGGGAACCCTTGAAAAAACTTTCAGGTCTTCAGGGAACCCCTTTCTTAAATTGCCTTATCTACAGCTCACAGTACATTCTGTGAAGAATTCCTCTTACATTGGGAAGAATGTCACTCTTACAGATAGACAGAAAAGTAATTGGTGTCAGTTAAACTGATCTGAGGATCACAAATTTTTAATAATTCTCAAAGACCCCCTAGCGACCTGTGGAGGAACCCTGGTTGAGAAACACTGATCTATGGGGCCCATTTATAAATCAGTGAACTTGACATTCACCAAACATTCTCTGGTAGTTAGATTTTCCAGGTCTATGTGTTTTTAATAAACCGGTCACCTGCTAATGTGCTGCTGCAAATGCAGGAAGCCTCCTGAGACATGTGACATACTGTACCTGTAGATATCCCAAGATAATCAACCTGCAGCAGTCAATATTGCTCATGCAAAGTGGTGCACCAGCAGGGAGTCGTCAAGTGACTCATGAAACCAAGACATGGGACAAAATCTGCATTGGTGGAAGGGGTGGTTAGGAGGAGGATAATTCAGGATTCACTGGATTTGTAAATATCTGTATGCTAGGTGAATAACCAAGAAAGTTAAAGGACTTATGACTAGTCATTGTCATGGAGGAAGGTGAAAGTCCACTTAAAAGTCTTCCTGAAGACAAAGCACAACAGAACTGATTCTCTATCAGTAAATCTGTCTCTGATTAAAACCTCCGAAAGGACATTTTCAGCATGAAATATTTAGCACAATGGGCTTTTCCAACAAAGATGCAAAGGTGTTTACAGAAAACATGAAAAGAAACCGAAAGCTCCACCTTCTGGCTGCATACGGAAATACTATCAAGTACAATATTTTATACCACTTAATAGAAGGTTTTTCTGAAGTTCTGCTGATTAAGATTTGCAGGTTTTCACATGACAGTGCTAATTCATGCTCAATTGAAGAGACAAAGGGTGACAAAAGGCCACAAAGCTGAGCCAGGTAAAAGTGGTGTTACGTGCCAGGCTTGGTACTGTGCCAGGGCTTTTTGAATCACTAGGCTCACAGAAGTGTACAATATGTCACGTTTATGTATCTACTAGATTGTAAGCTCTTCGAAGCAGGGTCCTCTCCTCCTGTATCACTGTCTGTATTAGTCTGTCATTTGCAACCCCTATTTAATGTACAGCCCTGTGTAATATGTTGGCGCTATATAAATCCTGTTTATTATTATTAATAATAATAATAATAATAATAATAATAAAATGTATTTCAACTGCGTATGAAAGGGTTTGCTTGGTCCACAACCAATATTCACTACCTGAGCTGAAATCATTGTGTCTTCTGAATCTCTTGGGATTTAAATCCAGACCACATTCATATAAGTATTCAATTTCCCTACTGTAATTCCGGTTGACTGTGAACAAATGAAGTGTGGTCCCTTGCCACCAATTATAGATAGGCCTCATCTGTTCCTATGCACTGCACTGAACTTACTCCCAACAGTAGTGATAGGTTCAATGTAGTGCTGCCAGCAGCAAGTTACAAAATAATAATCTCAACATTGTGTAATTTCTTTTTATTTAAAGTATTTTGGGTAATCTTAAAGGTCCATCTCTGCTAAGGGAAGCCTGTCTCCTTGGCTCTACTTGACTCAGTCTGCCTTAAAGACTATGTGATTAATGTCCTGCCATCAATTATGTAGCTCAATGTGTTGAAGGTTTCTTAAAGCTAAGTGCTTTTTTTTAATCAAGCAGGTGAGTCAAACAATGGCCCATATGTGGCTATAATGGCAAAACAGCAGCAGTGGTTTTTTGTCCAAAATTGGGATCAGATTTCTTCTAGATGATGAATCTTAAAACAAAAACGGAAAAATACAAAGGTTTATATTTTGATTGCTGTACTTGTGTATATGTGTATACCCTGCCTTTCTCTTTTAGAAAGAAAACCTGTTGTAATAGCTGTGGCTTCTCACATCTACTCACAGCTTCCATACTCTACTAGAGGCTGCCATTGCCCAAATCCAGAAAGAAATGTCAATGGTGAACCATCATAAATAGCCATAGGTCTGTCCAGAGCTAGCACTAATTATAGAATTGGCAACCTCCATTGAAGAATTGGACAGCTTTTTGTGAAACATAAATTCCCAATTCTTACTTCCTTTGGTACCCTCTGATACTTACTTTTAGATCTACTCCTCTCAGATCTCCATTAGTGCTCCCAAAATGTTATCAGCAATTGCCAACAATGCACTCTAAATGGCATGATGGCCAATTCAATTTGACCAAACCAAGTCCTGTTGATTAGTTGGGCTTTTTATAATTTAAGCATTGTAACAAAGCTGGGGGCCCAGAAGCGCCAGGGAAATGAGACCAAAGAGAGGCCTATTGCTGGGTCTAAGGGAAGGTTTGGAATTTTTAGGCACCTTTTTAGGGCCATTGTCTATAGACAAATGAACCATGTATTTGACATCAGGTTGAGACAATCTTCAAAATATATTTTGGGTGCACTTGACCTACTTCAGTTACTTTTGCATTCTCAAAGATTCAAATAGGGAAGTAGGGGTGGGGTGGGGGTAACAAACACCCTTCTTATAGATGCTACATTTGCATTGCAATAGATAATTGATTGCTTGTAATTGTTTCCTGTCCCCTGATATGGTTATGACACCCACTTTAATGGATCAATGTCAAATACTAACAATTGCTACGGTTTTCAATTGGGGAGGATTCAATGGGCTGCCTACTGCTTATTCTCCACTATCCCCTCTTCACAGAAAAGAACAACATTTTCTCTGCAATGCTTGTTTCTTCCTACTGATCATAGGGATCAGTTCTAGCAACAGTTATCGGGTGTGTATACTAAGCTTTAGAGCAGTATTTTTCAACCTTTTTTACATAGCTGAACCCTTGAAATACTTTTTAGATCTTTAGGAACCCCCTGTCCACAGCTCACAGTACATTAGTGTGTTGGTCAGTAAGAAGAAATTCTTCTTACAATGCTGACCATTGGGAAGAATGTCCCCCTTACAGATAACCAAAAAGACCATTGGTGTAATTTAAACTAATCCCCAAGTGCACTCCTCTTTGGAGTCTTGTTCATGATTTGACAATATATCTAGTAGTACTTATGCTCAACTGAACCCTGTCTTAAAATATTAAAAGCATTTTGCAGAAAAGCATTGTTTTTCTGCCCAATTCATCTGTCCATTAGAATTGATTAAGAGTCTTGGAGAGCTGCAAAACATCCTCAACAGTACAAGACAAGTCCAGTTGAATATGACTGAGTACTACTAGATAGACAATGACCTGGATAATTGGGAAATCTCCAGAGACATATTGGTTCCCAGATATGTTCACATATGTTACATTACACCACCATCTTTTCCAATGTCTGAATATCTGAGTGCTCTTCTTCCCCTGGTTACACCTCCTATATTTTATATTTGAAGATTTCATGGACTCATAAACCTTCCTACACTAACCCCTGTATTGTATCTCCAATGCTAGCTTTATCCCTTTTATCTTTACAGCACTTGAATGGTTTATCCGAATATTAACAAAAAGCTTGCAGAATGCTGCAAAGTATAAACAATCATGACAATCTAAATGTTCTGCAGAACAGCCTAGTAAATCTGACCCAACCCCCCAAAATTACAATATTTGACAAGCTGCTTTTGTATTTTAATCCAGCTTTTAAAGGCTTATTCCAGTGGATTTGATCTCATGTACAGCGGAACTGTGGAGCCTCCCTGGCTGCTATTACTTGTGACTTGTGACATAGTCAGTGGAGAGAAAAAATTCACACCTATAATTTCACAAGATACTCATGCTTTGTGACACTAAGTCTTTAATTACACAACTTAGCCAAACGCCTTTTTTAAATGTCGTTATTAAAAGAAATACACCTTTACAAATACACTCCATATTTTCATCAGTGCTTTTGTGCATAGCTAAAATGACACACGGCGCCATTGCAGGGATATTGGCTGTGGGATGCTTGGTTCAGGTTTGTATTTACTCCAGAACTCCTGTCAAAAATTAAAAAAATAGACAAAATTCCAGAACGTTTTGTGCTACTTTCTGCCTTGTTCTGATGTCCAGTTTCATTCAACCCAATGCCTCTGAGCACAGGTCAACCTGGACCCACCACCAGCCTATAATTGGATATTAAAGCAGGACTCCAGGACCAATAAAGAGGATGATTTCGAGGGGATATACACTGCAATAAAAACATTGGGGTAATGAATAATAAAAACAGTAGTAGATAATCAATACACACACTGCTAGTATTATTCTTTTAAAAATGAATGCACGTCCAAGTGATTTTAATAGGCAATCAGCAACAAGTTGCCAAGCACTCACATTGCTTCTCTATGGGTAGCTGTGGACCAGACGCTGCTTGAAGTGTCCACATGGCACCAAAGTGGCAAGCGGTTGGAAAGCAGTACCCACATTGCTCCTGACTGCCCATGTGAAGTAAGACAGGATGGCATGGTTGAAACCAACTACCAGAGTACAGTAAGAATCATTAAAGCTCTTTCACAGTTTTATTATACAGGCAGCACGGTGGCTCAGTGGTTAGCACTCTGGTCTTTGTAGCACTAGGTCCAAGGTTGAATCCCGGCCCGAACACTATATGCATGGAGTTTGTATGTTCTCCCAATGTTTGTGTGGATTTTCTCTGGGTACTGTATTAATGACATACGACTATGGTAGGGATATTAGATTGTGAGCCTATTTGTGGGACAGTTAGTGACATGACTATGAACCTTGTACTGCGTAATATGTCTGTGCTATATTAATACTGTGTAATAAAAATAATTTGACTACAGACAATTGTGAAAACTGACATTCTGGTAAGACATTGGTGCAGGTAAAGACCAAAGGAGCTTATAGTTTAAGGGATATGAAAGACTCAAGAACATGAAGATGGTAGGGGCTTTTCTAAAGTTACTTCTAAATAAATGTTTAGCAGGATAAAAAATAGAAGTAAAGGCTACCTAGGAAAAATCAAAAAGTTCTCCATAGGAAGGTATTTTGTAAGTGAGAAGGACGTTGGTAAATCATGTTGGACATTGCAGGGTGGAACTTGAGCAGTGCAATGATTTAAAAGCAAAGTATTAAAACTTTATAAAATTCGAAGATTGTTTGAAAGAGCCATCAAATGAAAAGTGTTAGGAGCCTTTGTGACAGAATGAGGAGTCAATGGTCTCTGAATTGGCTGCTCTAGACATTAGGGAGCATGGATAGGGCTAAGGCCTAAGGCCAATTTGTACTTCCAATCCTATGAAATGTTTGGAGCTGCAGTGAATAATGGGCGAATTCAAAAGCCAATTGATTATAAACAACCATTTTACCATCAGCAATCAGACATGCATAGATCAGCCGTGTTTGTAAATATCAATCCTAGGTAAAGAATTCATATTATGTGTACGAACAATCAACCAACATTTGATCAGGAGCTCCCATCTGGAAGGGGACAATATCATGCATGCAGTGTTCTGGACAATCAGAAAATAAATCTGACCAGTCGGTCAAGTGCACAACAGGTCTGGTCGTGTGTTTTGGACCTGTGACACCAAGGCAAAAAAAAAATGGTTTTCCATGATTGCATTATTTTTCAATTATGCATGAATAATCACAGATCTTGATAACATGAAGTTGTTTAGAGAATAAATATGCAGGAGAATTCTGAGAAACTTTTGCAAATCACTTATTTAGTTGGGGTTTATTAGTAATATCTTGGTTCACGCCTTCCTTTATCCCCAGTTGACATCTATATACAAGAAGTCTTTGCCCACGGGGAACTTGGTTGGAAACAATACATACGGTGCACATCATGTGCCAATTTATTAACCGCAGAACCACAGCTCATTAGGTTTTATTATATCTCCCAGATTTATAAATCCATCAAACATACTTTGCAAATTGTCTCCGCTTTACCCTCAATGCACTTATCTCTAAGCATGGAGTAACTTGTTGGTTTTTTATTGTCATTGAGCAAGCTTTATTAAACTGATCTCACCCCTCCCTTAGGCCGTGTGTATGCCAGCAGCACAGCAAGTCAGTCTTGATATGTCTCTGAACTGCCACGAGCTATGAAATAACTCACGTTAATATAAAATGACAGGCAGCTTCTAGAACCACATGAATCTGTGTGAGAGCAGAATAGTGAGTTTATTGGCCTTAGCTGAGCTGGAAGGAAAATGTATTGACTTGTTTGAGGTTTAATTCGGGGACATTAGTCTTAAGAAGGAGAGTTTTAGGCTGAACACTATTCTGTACTAAAATTGCTTACTTTGATTTCACTGTGTGCGTTCGAAGTAATACACAGGCCAGGGCACAGAGTTCAGAACTAATGTAGTACAGTCTAGTATACAGAGTTCAGGGGTAAGGCGTATGTAACATTCTGAGTGCAGAGGTCAGAAATATAAAGTACTAAGTGCCGGTCCGGTGCTTGTAATGAGTGCAGGGGTCAGGAATTTGTAACAGTGCTGGGATCAGGCGTAAAAAGTAATGTACAAATCAGCAAACATGTAGAGAGTGCTGGGGTCAGTATTTAATGTACAATGGGTATGATTCATGACTATACCCACCCTAGCACACACCCATGATTTATTTTTTTGCTTTTCACTAGTGGTCGAACTTGATGGTCGCTTTCAACCTAACTGACTATGTAACTATTTCATTGACTTTTCTCATGGAATACCAGTATCCCCTATGAGACATTGCAACAACACACCCGCACTAACTCACACTTACATACTCTAGCACACACCAGCCACTTTTTCCTGTTAAGTCTCTCTATTTGCATGACTGGCAGCCCCTCCACCCTTTTCAGTTTCTTCTACTCATACTTTCCTTCTCCCCTGTTTTTGAAGCAGGGGGGCAACTTTAAACTGGCCCCCATTCAGGTCTCTATCAACACGGACTCAAAGCAGTTCACTGCCCACTGATAAAACCTATATGAAGATTATGCAGAGGAAGTCTTCGATTATTCTCTCTGTGGTGCCCTGCTATGCATCATCTCATCTGCCACAGGGTTGGCATGATTGAACTGCGGGGTCATCAATGGCGGGTTTGCCACCACTTCCCAAAAGCCCAGCAAAATATCTTTATTGTATGTGTATTGGACAGTATGTTGGACAAGCCTGCTCTAGCCTATTCCCCCTATGCCTAAGGGTCTGTTCCAACTAAAGCATATGTCAGTACACATATTTTTTATACATAAATGTGCACAGAAATGCACAAGACAAGCATAGGTTTGCTGGGTTTCCAGTCATTCCAAAAAGCACCCCAGACGCACCCTAACAAGCATAGAAAATGTCATGACGATGATCTTGCGTCAGCTGTTCGGTAATCCAGCATGGCCGATCACTAAATGACTGCAGGGGACAGATTTACTGACACTAGATATCCTGTATTGATTCTAGATCACGAACAATCAAAATCGACCTTAAGGCAATGTGGAAGAGGTTTCGACAGGTTTGCATTTCAATTCTTCTGTTTCTTGGACAACCATTGCCAAACAGGGATGCTATAATGAGAAAAAAATTTGAAGGAAAGGAAGATTAGAAATATTCAAAGCTGAAGTTTATTGTGCTAATAATTTGCCTCCTTTTCACCTTCATGAAAATGCTAATGGAATTATTTAGTTAACATTTTCCCTTTTTCCATTTTTCCCATTTTCCCTTTTCATTATACAACTGATTTTAAATCCAGTGGCATCACTAAGTCTGTATAATGTAGCCAGATCATGGCTGGTAGGTAGGGCTGGCAGGGTGCCGCACCCTTCTTTTTAAAACAGGAAGCAAACAATTGATGATGATCCACCATAATTGAAAAACTAAAATCAAGTAAATTAAAGGGGTGGGCCAAACTGCACAACTGTGCAGAACTGAACGATGGGACTGGGTTCAGCTTTGGGCAGGTTGTGTTCAGGGAGACCTGCAATTCCTGAGCCTGCAATTCCATACAGGATAAATGATCCACGACTTTGCCCCCCCCCAGCAGATTCTTTCTCCTTACCCCGCAGGGGGAGGACTGGCCAAAGCCGCAGACAACCAAAGAATTAGTGCCCATTCCCGAAAAAAAGTGAGGGCACCCCATGCCCGCCCCACTACACCCCTGAATATAGGGACATGCATTGGGGCATTTTCAATGAAAAGCAGTTTGTTTTTCAAATACCTGTAATAACTAAATGACAGTGTTGTGTTTTATGGATATACCTATTGGGTATATCTAGAGGTTGTTAGGCATGTCAGGCATGTTCACAATGTAACTTAAAGATTGTAAATCATTTACAGGCCATAAAACGAAACTGGGGTTCAACCTGCTGTGATAATTCTGCAGTGACATTATACTATAAGCCTAAGCCATACACCAGAATGATGGGTGTAATACATGTGTCTATTCTACAACGTCTTACCTGCTGTGATCCTCTTCTCAGTTTGATTGATAGGTGTTGGCAGCAACCTGTAAATCCTGTTTGGCATATTATCAGTCTAAAACACACATGAATGCTTTGTTCACAACAAGTGGGACTATTATATAACATTTCATTGGTAATTATAAGTTTATAGAACAATTCTTTTTATTGTACTCTATTTAAATTGAAAAAGAAAACTTTAAAAGTTAATATATCAAAGGAATATAGTCTGTTCACCTTGCAAATTATTTTTTTTATTTTGCTTAGTAAAAGAGATGAAGCTGTGCTGACTTTAACGATCCAGTCATGTGCAAAGAAAAATTCTGCTTTGCACATAATTGGGTATTTTTTGCAAAGTGAATTTTCACCACTTTCATTAAACTAAGGGATTTATTGGGCAGCACAGTTGGCTCAGAGGTTAGCACTCCTTTGGAGCACTGGGTCCCAGGTTTGAATCTTGGCTAGGATTCTATCTGCATGGAGTTTGCAGGTTCTCCCTGTGTTTGCATGGGTTTCTTCCAGATACTCCGATTTCCTCCCACATTGTGGGCTTCCCCCACAATTGACCTTAGACTGTATTAATGACAAATGACTATGGTAGGGACATTAGATTGTGATCCCCATGGAGAGACAGCGAGTGACATGACTATAAACTTTGTACAGCGCTGCGTAATATGTTGGTGCTATATAAATACTGCCTACTAATATATTCCTTGCAAGGTAAAAAGTGAGCTCTATTGTCTCCATGAACATAATAAACTAAGCTGATGCAAACTCTACCTAGACATGAGCAGATCCTTTTATAAATACCTTTTAGGTAACTATAACTTTTTAAACAATTAATTCTTTTTAAAATTTTTATTCCACCTAAACTAAAAGTTTAGCAAAGTTTGGTGGGCTAGTTTTGCCTATGGAATCTTATATGTAAAAGATCTCAAAATCACGAGCAGCAGTCAGCTATGGTGAAGGTTGCAGAGAACAACTTTGGCTTATTTTCCCAAAGCATAGATATGAAAATCTGTTTCTGGTGTCCTTGTAGTTATGATCCTTGAATTATAATGTTCTTTGAACCCTATTCTGACTGTGCATTCCATTTGTGATCACTATCCAATCTTTCTTTTCTGATCTTTTTCTTTGTAATGCAATGGTATTTGGCCAAGCCATATTATTATGAAACACAAGTTTCGGGCACTAATGTATATAATTGCGTTTTGCAGTTTTCTATCCTGGAATGCAATGTTATATCAGGGATGCTTTTAAAAAAATAAACAAAAAACAAATTAGACCAGTTTGGCTTGCTTAAAGAAAAACAATAAAGTTTTTGATTAAATATATTTTATTTTTTCTAAGAAGATTGCAAGTTTCAAATTTGATGTTTATATATATATATATATATATATATATATATATATATATATATTTATATTTAGCTTTAGGAAACCTTTACATGCCAAGATAAGCTTCTTATCTCTTAATACCTTTAAGTGACTACTTCTAGCCCATACTTGCAGTCTATGCACATTTGCTGAGCAATGGCCCGGCAGCTGACACATTGGGTTGAAAGCTTGGTTTTCCAATGTAGCTGAACACAATAGTGACATATGGATCACTGGGAGGAACCGCAGTGTGTAGCTGGGGACACATGAATCTGACAGTGCCAGAAGTGTCAATTGTTGAGATTCTTTAGGTGTCTGTAGCTTTTGAACAGAGAAGAGATCAGAGGAACATCAAATTGACAGGTGAGTAGAAAGCCTTTGGCATATCTTGCTTTGCTACATAATACATGTCAACCTAATTCTGAAGTCAGAGAACAGATTGCTCCTGCTTTCCCTGCATACTTTCTCCCTACAAACACCTAAGTAGTTTATTAAGTGCATTGAGAACCATATACACTGCTTGGCCAAGAAATGACAAACTCCTTTATACCACCATGGATCTCCTTGGCTTTGATTACAGCACCTATTCACTGTGATCATATCAATAAATCTATGCAATTTCACAACTTTTATATTTCTATCCAGAGTTTCATAAACTTTTTACCAAGATTATGTATTGATGATAGGGGAGTCAGAGTGCTGTGTAAAGTCTTCTCCAGCACATCCCAAAGTTTCCCAATGGTGTTAAGGTCTTGGCGGCCAATCCATGGGTGAAAATGATGTTTCATGCTCCCACTGAACCATTCTTTCACAATTTGACTCCAATGAATCCTTGCAATGTGATCTTAGAATATGACCATGTTGTCAGGAAAGAAAAAAATCTATAAATCATTTGATGGAAAAAACCTGATGCATCAGTATATTCAGGTAGTCAGATGACCTCATTTTTTGGGAACCCAGATCTGACCAACTGAAGCAACCCTAGATCATAACACTGCCCCAACAGGCACCCCAAATCATACCCACCCCCACAGGAACCCCAGAATATACCAATGCCGCCACAGGCACCCAGACTATGACACTCCCCCCACAGGCATCCTGGATCATAACATTACCTCTACAGGCACCCCAGATCATAACACTGCTTTCATAGACACCCCAGATATTGACACTGCCCCCACAGGCACCCCAGACTGTGACACTTCCTCTGCAGGTCAAGAGTGGTCATGTATATGCTAAGGTGAAACCAATATATTAAATATAAAAGCATATTAACATCCGCCTACATGTGTTAACACACGAGAAAATGGTAAACCCAGCAAACTAATATTAAAAGCAGGCTGCATTAGCACTACACAATCCCAAAGCCACTCGACTAAATATGTCAGAGAGCAATATAATATATGCCACACTACAAGCCACAATATATGCAAAGCTAATGTTTTCAAAGCCATCTTATAAATAATTAAAGCCATTTTAATGTCTCATTAAGCTGTGTACAAGCTAACCTAATGAACACAAAATTAGTTTCCTCATCTACATCACTCACGCCATAATAATTGGTTTTATACCATAGCAAGTGCAGACATACTGACTTTGCAATGTTAGTGCATTTCCTGGGTTTCTGAGATACAGCACTGAGATGTTATTATTATACCATTAATTACTAATTAGGTAAAAAAAACTGTAAAATAAAACAATTTCTGTAAGTATAAAGGAACATTATTTTATCCTTCATTATCTATCACGAACAAATACATTTATTAAGTGAAACATGAAACTTTTTTCATTATTTTGTGATGAAGAAGGAGATTTATATTAGCACAAATACCATTTTTTAACATCACTGTATTTAAGCTTAAGCAATTTTTTAAACAAATGTTAGTAGGTAGGTTTTCAGAACAGAAGATATTCTGTATCTCCTAAAAAATCTGTAAGCAACATTTCCTAATGGGCCACTGACAGCCATGATTGTGCAGCCCAGTGTAGGGGCCAGAACGAAGTAAATCCATGCTGAATTTGGCTTTGTAGAAAGTACAACAGAAGGAACTAACAAGGTGCTGATTAAATCTTATAAAAAATTCAATAAGCAGATATACGCCACTCTATTTGCATTGTCTGCACTTGAGCTGCACATCTTTTTAGATGGCCAATGCCTACAGTGACCATCAGGTTACAATTTTCAATGGGGCTGCAACTGGCTCCCCCAAGGACATCCAGTGCACCGTAGACCCCTATGCAAAAGTATTCAGGTGCTTAAGGAAAGTTACTAAATTACATATAATAAAATATGTAATATTATTATACACATAATAAAATGGTTTGTGTTACACGACTTTTAGTGATACATTCATGCTCAAACAAAGGTACAAAATACTTACAGATGGTGGTTTGGAGCATGGCATCAAAGCTAATGCAAGATGTAAGCCCATACTACACAGACTGACTGTATATGTGACCATTGGTTTGTAAAGGGGCTATAATAGAAGTGACCTCCAGCAGTCTCATATACCTTTCCTCCAGTATATAATTGTCTTCTGAGGCATGTTACAAGTCTCCATACATACCCATTGTTTGTTCCAGGTTTGTAACCATTGCTTGTAATAAGTACAAGGTCTCTGACAGTCTTCTGTGACATTGCATATACCAATTCCTATGCATGTGAGGATGTCAGGGGCCACAGCTATGGCATGCTGTCTGTATAAGTTGGCCCTCACAGCTCAAGGCAATAAATATGTATGTAATTGTCTTGAGGATTCCACCATACATGGCAATACATTTTTTGGCAACTGGCTGTTACAGGATGGTAATTTCTGCATAAATAACAATAATCAATTAAAATGCTAAAGTGATACAATTTGTCATTACCCAGCAATTCAATGGGTGATCTAGCAAACTTGAATTGGATTTGGTCAAGGATTGAAAACATACCAAACAATATTGAATGATTTTAAGAAACCTGTTTCAGGTTTGCTGGATCTCCCAGGTTTCACAAAACAATCTATCTTCTCCAGTCTTGGAGAGCTTTAATAAATCAGGCCCAATGTTGGGAGCTAATTGGATTCACAACATGGTTAACATGTTATGAACATCATTCTTCTTTACTAATATTTTTCTTTTGTGAGTGATAAATCATGGAGTCATGTGCATGTATTAGAGAGATGTACTTAATATACATTTTTATTTTTTTTGCCCAGACGTACTGGGTATTATTATAGTTCTGCTTGTTTAATAATTGAAGTGAATATCGGTGCCATGAGGGAACATTCCTAACAAATTGCCAAAAGTTCTTGTTTGGTTATCCTTAGTGAAGAATGGACCACTAATGCCAATAAAAGGAGCAGATTTAGTAAAATGCAGCCAGTACGTTAACACTTGAATGCTTTTAAGTGTTACAGCACCAAATTTTGATAATGTTCTGCAGGTTTTGCATAATATCCATGCCAGTAAATAATTCATTTATAAATCTGGATTGCCAATTTCCATTGAAATGTCTACGCAGTCACTGCTAACAATCAATATAAATTAAACTGGCAGACAAAACATTTAGGTTATGTAGGGATACTGTTAAAATAAATACATAGGATGCCTTGGTAACAATATAATTATCCGAGAAACCAAAGTTCCAAAAGTAAATCATTGTGAGTCTAGTATAAATACAATAAGCATAGCCTGTGCATACCCTTTGTGATCCTTTCCAGCGACTAAGGACTGCACGATGCATGAACGAGCCCTGCACATACAGCACCGTTCTGCTCTATCGAGCAGAATGGTGCTTTACTTCCATTACGATCGTTCGTCATCCATCGTCCGTGGATCCGCCAGGGCAGTCATTCAGACGACGGGTGCTGTACACACGCCAGATTCTCGTTCGATATTGGCCCTGAGCTGATTATTGGACGAGAAGCATTGCAAGTGTGTATGTAGCCTTAGTCTTTTTCTCTGTTCTGTGCTCCTCCAGCAATAGAAATGATCTCAGCTTGCTTGGATCTCCATGATGTCTCTACCTAAGTCAAAGGGGAACTATACTCATTGGTGGGTGGGGAGAATAGCACAGACTTACCTGTGTGCAGGCCTTATTCAGTGATGACTAGTCCAGGATCCTTTCATCACGTCCTAGCCTTTGCCACCAACTCAACAGTGGACATTTGGGTCCAAGGAGATCCTCTTCGGACATTGAATGGCCAGTGATGGACTAACTCCTGTGCACATATGGAAGGCACATTGTCCCTAGCAGCTGGTTAAGTATACAGCATTGCCACATTGCAAGGTAGCACCAAAACAAAAAGTCACCAGGATCCAGGGATTTATTGTCTTTTTTGTCAAACATAATACAGTGAGAGCAATGGGTGCAAGACCTCACCCCTAAGTCAACTTGGAAGAAACTATGTATAACAAAACTTGGGGTTTTATATGGTCCAATATTCCACTTATTCATTAATCATCAGAAGTTATCACTATATTTACAAAGCTTTTATTAAACATATATCCATTACATTACACTTTAAAAACAAGTTAGAATAAATTGCCACACTGGTATTAAGATATTGCCATCCAAAGAGCAATAAAGCCATCTAATCACGTCATGACCAAATATTTTCTTACCAGTGTGGTAAGCCTATAAAACTCCAATTTTTGTTTTACATAGTTTCCTTAGATGTCCCTTTTGTCAATTAGCAATCTTGGCGACTTTTTTTTTTTTTTCAGTTTAGTGTACATAATGCATAGTAAAGCATATACTTTCAATGGAGCCACAAGCTTAGGAATATAATGGGAGGTAAGTTTAGCATCACCAAGGAGAACCTGGAGAAGTATTAGGCTGTCAATTTAGGTTTCTGGCAGCACTATGTCATATAGTCTGAGGATGTTGTGAAGCTGGAGCCTGTAAAGATTTGAAATTTAACATAGTTTTCAAACCTTCAGTAGGTTTTGGACAGTGCAAAAGCCAAGTAAATAATTCATTTAAAAACTCAGCCAATGTTTGAATGAAACGTCAATTCAGTCATTGCCTACAATCAATACCAATTATACTGGAAGACAGGTTATGTGGGGATATGATTTATATATATATATATGTGATATCTGGATAGAAATATAATGAACCAGGAAACCAAAAGCAAAGTTTAAAAACAAATTTATTTTAAGCAAGTCTGGTGTAGATGTGGCACACATGGTATGTGTCAAAGCAAAACCATGTTGGGTTACATCAAATATAGTTAAGAGTTTATTGATTAAAGGAATACAATGTGTGGAAAAGAGCAATTTTTGCATGTTTTTGAAATATAATATATATAAATGTACTCCAATTGGGTTCTGGATTGCTTAGCTCTCTAGTAATATATATATATATATATATATACACACACACATCTTGCATGCATGGTCAGACACATCACCCCTGTTGTCTTTTCAGTGCATCTGTAAAGTGGAGAAGAATGTATGTAAGCCTCTTCTTTCTAGATGCAAAAAAAAAAGAAAAAAAAAGTTGAAAATGTATCAAATACAGAGAAGAAGTTATTAGAAAACAAAAGGGATCACCCTCTCCAAAATTTTTATGACTGACGTACGCTGGAGCCTTTCCCCACTTACCTGTACCACTTTTTCCCCTCCCCTTTTCTTCTTATCCCTCTTTCCTTATAATAACACACTGACACCTGCAGGTATGGTAAAATTGGCCCTAAGGTCGTTTATTAACATAAAACTTTAAATAACTCAACACATTACAACTATCAAATAATTAGACCTTTAAACTTTTTCCACTAACATTAACCCTTTCAGGTGACTGGTCCTTGACAGGTATTGACTTCATTTTAACCACATTAACACTGGATCTGCGTTTACCATTGATATATATATGTCATGCTCCCAGGCGCCACTCTACAGCCTCGGGAACGATATCAATCCTGCATCTCCAAACCAAATTTAACAACTTATCCTCTAGGTAACCAATTTTGGGGACCCCCATAGCAAAGATGGCTCTCCAAACTTCATAAATTTCTACCCATGTACACAAAACCCCTGTCATTGAGGACCTTATACCGCCTTACCTGAACCTCTCAAACCATTAACACAGGGCAGGGATCTCTTCACCTTCAAAATTGGCGAATTTCTGATCTCTACCCTTACCTTCTCTATTTTATAAACTCCATTTTGCCCTCCCTTTGTTTTTCATTAATACCCTATCCTGACCTCTCTGTCCCATCAGACCACTTACACCCCCTTTATTACCAAAACTATTGGCCTATCCCCTCAGTTATGCTGTCTCCCTTGTTGCAGGCTTTTGGGGCCTTACTGGTTCATATTCTGGCCAGGACAAGTTTGTAGGTTCTCCCTGTGTTTGTGTGGGTTTCCTCCAGGTACTCAGGTTTCCCCCCACATCCTAAAAACATGCAGTTAGGGTAATCAGCTTTCCCACAAAAAAAATTAAAATTGTCCTCGGACAGTGGTAATGACATATGACTATGGTAGAGACATTAGATTGTGAGCTCCTTTGAGGGACAGTTAGTGACATGACTATGGACTATGAACATTACTTTATGGGCCTGATTTATTAAAGCTCCCCAAGACTGGACAAGATGGACTATCATGGGGAAACCTTGTGATCTGGCAAACCTGGATATCTTAAAAATGATTTGCTCTTGGTAAGTGTTTTCAAACCTGGACCAGATCCATTCTGGTTTGCTGGATCACCCAAGTTCTCCCATCCTCTCCAGTTTTGGAAAGCTTTATTATCCTATTTGTCTTGGTCACACATGGTGAAAGGGAAATTCAAAATGTTACAGTTGTCACTGGCACAAGAAGTAAGAGTTAATCTTCCAATAGAGCCATTGTGTTCAGGAAAAAAACAGGAAATTTCCCCTCGCATAGATATACATATTCTTTAAATATGAAACTCTCTCTGTTTATTATACTTATAACAAGGAAGGTTTTACTAGAAACAATGTGTTGACAGGTCTGCTTTAATTATCTCTCATTTTTTACATTTGCAGGCGATGACCATTCCTGATCATGAAAGCAAATAAAAACCGATTATAGAACCCCTTTGTGCGTGTACAATGTACGGTCTCTTCAGCCTTAGCGCCTCTGATACACAGCAGAATCTCGGGGGGCCCAGACTTGTAGAATGCACAGAGCAGATACAAGCTTGTTACTTCCCCTTCCCCAGATAGCACCTCAGATTTAAGCCCCAACTAAGCTTGGAGCTGACAGCTATTGCACTCTGTACACCCCGCAGGCTTATTTTGCTGATCTTTGCAAGCACAGTGAAATGCACCTTTCGCAAGTCTCAATTTGTTTTTTTTTAATGTTCGGGCAAAACCTTCATAAATCTGCAAGGAAAACACATAAAGCCTGCAATTCAAATGTGTAAGGACCAGATGAGAAAAGTAAATACGTTTAACTTCTAGCACTTTGCAGTAAAGCTGCCTTTCTGTAGAGGCTGTGTTCAGCGGCCATTACTGAGTAAATTGGGATTTTCTAACCTCTGAGTTTGGCAAATGAATGAATTTGCTGTCACTGAACTTTCTTCGTCACCTTTGCAATATTTTTAATTGAACTTTTTTCAGATGTGGTGCTGGAGTTCACAGACAGTCCTCTGCTGTCTTTTTGCTTGGAGAAAACAAGTCAGTCCTATTCACATCACTTTTATATTTTGCTATTCAGATATTATTTATTTTAACGTGTATCTCTAGAAATAATTTTTGTGTGTGTTGAACAGTTATATGACACATTAGGTTATATATTACACATTAGGTTTCCTGTTGAAAAAGTTTGTTTACTTTCTGCCCTGAGATGCAAAAGAAAGTTTGAGGAAATTAGGAAATGTCCCATATTGGTAAAAGTTTTCCCTATTGTCAGCTTTTAATTTAGGAAAAAATGTGAAGTTTTGGATTTTCCATCTCTTTCAGTGCTAGTAACAATGGGTATTACAAGAAAAATAGAAAAACCCCAACTGGGTGGAGAGCCAGCAATGATACTTACTCAGATCCTGTCTAAAATTAACTATAGATGTTCAAAGCAAAGGATGGCTCACAACACTAAGACACAAACGTGCCAAGATGGATTCATGGTGAGCAGTATATATATATATATATATATATATATATACAGGTAAGGGGTAGAACACTGACTGACATCAAACCTTAATAACTAATACAGTTTGCATGGGTTTCCTCCAAGTACTCCGGTTTCCTCCCATGTTCCAAAGAAAAAAACATGCAGGTAGGGTAATTGGCTTCTCCCTATAATTGACCTTAGACTGTGGTAATGACATATGACTATGGTGGGGACATTAGATTTTGAGCCCTTTTGAGGGACAGCTATTGACAAGACTATGGACTTTGTAAAGAGTTGTGTAATATGTCAGCGCGATATAAATACTGGATAATAAGGATAGGAGGGTCATCTTTTAAGTGCCTGAATGGTAATATGGATGGATGGAGGTGGTTTTCTGGAGATGGGCTTTAAATCCATATAATTGTGACCAGCTGTCTCCTCCTATGTTCCCGATATAATATATTGTAGTTGTAAAACCTCTTCTGCTTTGTCTTACAACAGATGCATGCTGAATTTTGGAAAAGTCCTCCAGCCCTATCAGCCCCCACCCATAGCAGAATATGGTTCAATTATTCATAACCTACGGGTGCATAGAGAGATGGGGCTAGTTGGCTGTGCAAACACTAATCAACCATCTTTTGAAGTCCAAGTGCTTCATTACCAAGAATTTTTTGTTGAAGTAATGTTTAGGCAATAAAGCTGTTTGAGAAGGTCGACATTGCCTGCATCACTTTTCGAAGAGGTGGGATTTAAATCGGCACAGGTGATTGTCAACCCATTCAACAGGCCATTGGATTAGGGACTTCCTATAGACATGAACTCCATCTGTGACATGGATCTCTGTCAAAAGACTTTCATCTGTGTTCTGTGAATAGTTTTAGCCTTTATATGACATTCTGTAATAATGAGAACATATATATACATATATATATATATATATATATATATATATATACCACTCTTTTCACTGGGTGAAATTATTTTGGAAGGTCAGGGAAAGACCTATAATGCAGCCAATTTGGCTCGTATGAAATCTCATATTTGCTTTGGACCCTCATTAAGGTTGTATGTAGCTATCAACACATGGAACTACACACATGTAAGTAATAACTTTCATGCATATGGAAAAATGTAGAAAACCAATAGCTCATGGTTAGCATGGATCTCTAGTGGCATTCTTTACACCCTACCAAGTACCAAAATGAATAATTACGTAGCAATTATGTGAGTTATAACAAACTATTTTTTTAAATAAGGTACATTTTCCCTTTTTATAGGTGTCTGGAGACTTCTACTTCCCCCATTCTCTGATACAATCACAAAGACTTGTTCAAGTTTTTTATCCTACCTAAAATCTGTATTGTTCAAAGAGATTTTTCTCACTAACACAGCACAAAGATTTAATGTTTCCTAAGAAAATGCCACAGTGGGTTTATTGTTTCAGTGGCATGTGAAGTATGCTGTTTCAGGCTATCTGACAACCTTGCTGCATGATTAATTCCTCGCTGATGAGCAGGCTGACCTTTGGAAAAGGGACTGCAGTTTGTGTCAACTTGGTGGGAGCAGATATTTGGACTGGAGCATGTGCCCAGGCAATGGGGCTAGCGTGCTGAAGCACTGAAGGCATTAATGAGGAGAGGTTAAAGATCAAAGTCTAAAGCCCTTTAAGCTTAATTACTAGAAATGGGAAATGTATGGTGGAAATTTAGCTGAAGGCCACCCAAGGGTCAATAGAGACATGGGGGTAGCACTTGATCCAATAATAAAATGAAAAAAGCTAAACTCTAGGCAGATAAAAAAAACACTAAAAATACTGGCATGTGTTTAAAAAATAATTTAAATTAAACTAGTGCAAATGCTTAGAACTGATTTCAGCTTGGTATAATCCTGCACAGTAGCATTGTGGGAGAAAGAGGAGTACTGTGTACAGCCAATAGTGTTTACACATATGACGATGCATACAGACAATAAACTCATCTGTTGCTATCAAATCTGGAAATTGGGCTGGGGAGGTAATCTAATTTTATTGCCTAAATGAAGTTTAGAAAAGTTGAGTTTGACGTTGCTGTGTATCATCGTACACATCTCTGGGCCAGATAGACGGAAATAAAAGCCTTTTGCAGGTAAAACCTCTCTCCTATATACATTCTAACATAGTTTAGTTGTTTATTTGGAGTTTAGCTTTAAGCTAAAGTCAAAGACACAATTTAAATATATTTCAAATGATAAAAAAGGCATAAGGCTTTTTTATACTTATAGTGGAAAACCACGCGGTTGGCAACTCCGAGGCGCATAGCAAACTGCTGCGGTGTGCCTAGGAGCGGCAAACCGAACCATGGGTAAACAAGTCCAGAGGAGGAAAAGCTACTGCACTGGTGAAAGCAATTTATCCCTTTATAGACACAGCGGAAAGTACCAGCCATGTGCAAAATGATTCCCACAGTTGGAACTGGGGTTTGAACCAACGGCGGAATTATGCTGTCAATAGAGGGTCTGAAATGGCACCTTACACAGGAACTGTAAAATGGGTTAGAAACGAGGATTCATATTGGAAAAGGTAGAGCTTTGGGCTTTAAAGAAGAGTGAAGTTTATGATTTTATTTTATCTCCAGTTTTGCTGTATGAAATGACAAACTCACCAATTGATTTCATATTGGCCAAGGACACTACCATTGGCTTCATTACTTTGGTAACCTTAGCAATTGTCCAAAACCATAACCCATGCAATTGCTTGTTCCTTTGAGTATATATTGACATAGTTGAACAGGCTGAAACAATGTCTCTGAATGAAATCACAAAATCAATTGCCTGGGGATCTTTACAAACTGTCATTGGTGGAATAGAAAAACTAATCATGTCTGTGGACACCCTCATAGGATAATACTTCTCCTGATTCTTTGTTCCGATTTACCATCAATCCTTGCAGACTATTGTTATTGTGAAATGTGTATTTATTTTACCAGTCCATCTCTATACATCAAGCATTCAGTTTCACACACTTTCTCTGCTGGCTTTTGAATCTTTCCTCACCTTTTTATAATGTCAAGGGTCATATAGAGCCATCAGTCTCTTGTCTTTACTCATCTGACTTCAGAGGGCTCTACACCCCTTTGCCTATTGTCTTCCAGCTTTTATTCCTGGTGTTTGTGCCATATCCTGTAATTTATTACATCAGAGGTATGAAGTGGCATTGAAGTATTTCTATATGTACTAAGAAGTGACAGATGAAAGGGCAACAAATCCTAATATTTCTTTATTTTTTTCCTGTGGTGTAAAGATTTTTCTGTAGGAGAGGAATGTTAATACGGGGACAATTGTGAATGTGCGGGGTACGTTGTTTTTTCCTTAATTCAGTATTGTTTCAAATTGTAAGGAGAACGGTGAGATATACAAGATATATGGTGTTTTTGTACAAATTTAGAATATTCTTTTATTACTCAGGACTAAAAATATGAGCTTTTGTGATACTTCCTAATCAGCTATATGTATCATTTCAAGTTTTCTAAGTGCACATAGCAGATGATGAACTCTTCCTATCCCAAGTAATGGGAAGTCTTACAAGGAAGACCTAATACACACAAATTCATTTTCTCCTCCACTCCAATAAAACAATTGCAAATGACAATAATTTGAAAGAGAAATCACCAACCAATCAAAAGAAGCTGATTTTTTTGGTTTCTACTTGGATGAGTATAAATTGGACAATTAAAGCATACCTGAACTCAACATTTTCACTTTACATAAAAGAGTAGGCAACCTTTATATGTAAGGGGAAATGTTATTCATTTTTTATTTTTTTAAGTACAACACCTCCCCTTTCTATCTTGATTGCCGAGGCAATTAAGACTGCATGGGAGCACAGAGCATCCCGGTATACCTATGTCACGGATCCTGGGAGGCTCTGGTTGCTCCTTCTGCGCATGCCCTAATCTCGGACATGGGGCATTTTTTCTATTAAGGGAAAGAGATGCTGATCTCACACAAGCGCAGTAAGAACGGCTCTCTTTTTCTCCCCTTTACAGCGGGCTACGTCACCCGATCTGACACCTGTGCAGTGCGAGATCGGGTGACATGCCAAGAAGACCGAAGAAGAAGGACGTGAACAATGAAGATGGCGGAGCCCAGTGCTTCCTCACTGCTGTGACGAAGAGGAGTTCCAGGACGACAGAGGACCAGATCACGAGAAGGACCAGCGCCGTCGAAGGACCTGAAGGATAAGTGTTTTTTTTTTGGTTTTAGTTTTAGTTCCCTTTTTAGCCTCTTTTAAAAACTCTTTAGGCTAGGTAAGGTATACCATTCAGGGGAAATAATGGGGGTCCAACAAACGTTGAATAGATCTGGTCCAGGAAATCCTTTCCAAGTTTGCTGGATCACTCGGGTTCCTCCTGATAGTCTATCCTGTCTAGTCTTGGTGAGTTTTAATTATTCTGACCCTTTATATATCAATCAAAGTACACAGGTCACATCATGTGTGCGAACAACTAAAATAAATATATTCGGAATTCTGATCTCCTTCTTAACAAGAAACATTGGAAGGCCAGAATATTATGCTTGTGTGTGTAGAATTTTAAGACAATGGTCAGTGAAGGATAAATCTGCACATGTATACTAGGTCATAAGGGAAATCCATTCGTTGACAAATGTCAGTGGATCATGTGCCCCTATTGGAAGCTTTCCTTTCACCTGTTGCACCAATGACAGTTTTCACATTTTGGAATTTCTATGTGTTTATCTAAATGTCACCAAGGTAAATAGATCTCTCCAGCACGAACACAGTCAACAATAAAAACTTGAAAGGGGTTTTAACAGTTCTCATTTGAAAACTCATATACAGGGTTAAAAAATTATTTATTTTTTACAACTATGCTTTCTAGCCATTACAGTTCTATATTCTGCATTATCATGCAATGCAATGCAATGCAATGCAATGCAATGCAATGCAATCTGCAAATTCATTTTTTTTTGTGGTAAATGTTATTGGGGGCTCCAAAATACAAATACACTGATACATTGAATCAAGGATCTTAAATGGATAGATATGGAGATACAGGGGTTCCACTGCTAGCCACCTATGCAAGGAGTGTATATCCGAATAGTGCCTTTGGTGTCCCTTGTAAAATAGTGTTGTTTAGTTCCCTTGATATTGCCATACAGCCTAAGTGTGGATCTTGGGTTCCAAAGCCACCATCAGTGTAGGATTAGTGGCTTGTCTCATCTTTGGTATGCACTACTGAGGCTTGATCTTGTGTCCCAATAATAACTGTTGATTTGCTCAGACAAGACTCTATTACAAAAAAAACATTATATTAGTTTGATCACTGGCTCATGAGACAGCTACATCATCAAGTGACAGGTTCACTTTAAAAATACATGTTGCAGTCTTCTTTCTTTTGCTTTTCTGGCATGCTTCCACTACAAACACAATACTACATCTAGATTCCCGCCTACACCTATCAAGTTATGTAACTGAAGTGTGTTATATAAGCAATCCTGAAAATTACAGATCTCTTTCTGGCAGAAATGTTGAACATTTATAGATAGCAGAGCTGTGCTCTGCAGGGGGGAGTTTGTATTGTAGCCCATTGGAAGCAAGAGCCCAGGAAAGGCCAAATGTTCTGAGCCGCGGAACAATGCACGCGCCCCTCCAGTTCAGCTTTATAGCCGTAATCCAGTCTCATTGTGTGGGATGGTTAACATTGTGACTCATTCTATAATTAGAAGGACCTGTAGTCAGAATGGTTTGTGCAGTTCTACTAATGCCTTTTGAAGTGGCATAATATCTAAATTATACATTTATGTCAGAAAAAAAAACATCTCTATCATGTATGGTGTAGTTACCATTCGATAATGCTTAAGATCTTCTGCTTTCATGCTACCATAATTACCAACGGGAAAACAACTTTCCTGAATGCTGTTTTCATGCAGACAAAGGGCCTGGGAAAAAAGTGCTACACCTAAAGTATTAATAGATAGGTCATGAGCAAGATAATAGCAATGTCAAAAGGTGCTTGAGAAAGGAACTGTCACTGAATCACAAGCCCATTTGGTGCTTGACATGGAACCCACCTTTAACATGAGTCAACAAGCAGATAATGTTCTTCAACAAACACTTATACAATGTTTGAAGAATGCTTCATATTTATCCTTATGATACAAACATATTTCCATGTCTTGTCTCCTTAACCCCCAAAAAACAAAAAGGCACCAGGAGATTGAGGTTTTTGGCAGAAAAGACATGAAAAGGCTCCTTTGCCCTCTAAAATAATTCCATGGCACCTGGTGGATTTTTGTTTTTTGCCATGCAGTGTAAAGTCAAGTGGCTTTTGATCAATGGATGTCCAATTGCCAAAGAGGATCACCATGAACCCTAAACTCAAACATGGAATCAGTAAAGACGATGGAGGCTTTGGGGGATAGAGCAGTGACAGGTTCTTGGACCTGTTATCACTACAGGGGCCTACAAAAAGATAAGTTTGAGCTATAATTGACAAGTATGCTATCCCAGGGTTGCATCATCTGTGGCCGTCCACTGGCTAAAGAAAATACCTGTAGACCTAGAAATCCACCATGAAGTCCACTGTGAAGATAGCTATTTTGAGGGATGCAGCAGTGACAGGTTTGCTGTAGGACACTTACAAAATGGAAAGTCCATCCCGTAATTAGCAAGTATGCTGTACACACTGTGCCAAAAGCTCACCCATTGAATTTAATTCTGCTTTAAGAAACACGGCAAATGCAAAAAAAAAAAACTGTTGATCCTCCCAGGAAAATCCAGTGAGTTCCTAAATTACTCTCCAAGCTGTCAACCCTGCCTCTGCTGCACCAAAATATCTTACTATGTTGCCAACTATATCCTATAGGAACTGTAACCACATCAGGATTAAGATTTATTGCATGATTTACAATAAAAACTAAACAAAAAAGAACCTAGAATTGTAGTAATGAATTAAAGATCAAAACCTTTACATTTTTCGGCTGGGGTTTCGGACATTTTTCAAGTTTTGCTGTCTGGTTGGATCTATTGGATATTTCTCCCTACTTTCTATCAAAGCTGCAAGTGATGTGAAATTTCTCTGCTGAGGACATGGACTCTCTTCATAGAAAGGAATATGTAGAATGTCTAAGAATGCTTTTAGTGCTATCTGTGTCTTTCTGTCCTGGTGACAACTACTTCTCTTATTTCTTGTCCTGGTGATCGCAGTCTAAACAGTCATTTTATTAGTAAAGAAGCCACAGCTATAGTAAACTAGTCCCGTACCATTAGGTTTCATGGAAGAACTGTCGCTCTCTGTGTGGATACAACATCTAAAGCATTCATCTTGCCTCTGAGTGTTGGTTTCTGTCTATGGACCCAAGGCCTTATAACACCGATCCATAAGCATGCAGACGGAGGTCTACATGTCACCAACATACTGGAAAAATTGTTCAATAGCATGCCAAGCAAGCAGATCCTCATCTTCAGCACTGGTCTGTCTTGGCACCCTCAATATGGTGGGCACTAGCTCTTACTGAGAAATGGGCAAGTCTGACAGCTGCAGAGAGGTCACTGAATCCACCTACATTCACAGTGTTTTACTTGAGTGTTCAATCAGACTTTAATTTTGGATGTACTGACTCTTTAATTGCAAAAGTAACACCATGTCCCAATGACTAATCTTCTCTTTCTGAGTTCTACATAGAAATTCTGCCATTAGTATAAATAGCACTATAAATAATTATTACCATGATTCTGCATAAATACCTGACTGGTTGGTGTAAATATAGTCTTTCTCATGTCAGCTCGGCCCCAGAGAACGGTGACACAGGATTCCTATATTCAGATTGTCCCGGGGTTTCCCCAGCAGAACTGCAAAGTGTAGGCTTTTTATTGTAAATGTGAATAATGGATCTCTGTCGGTGGAACTCTCTCAGAACAAAGCACACAGCATGAGCCATATTCTGAGCCGGCCTAGTGTTGCCATTCTGATATTTCTTTTGTGTTATTAGTAATACTAGTGAGAAATTAGAAATGTTCCCCATGCAGGCATTTTCCCAGCTACACATTTCTCTTTCTTTTTGCTGTTTTTTTCGTCATTTGTAGAAAAAGAATGCAGAGGGCCAGTGTTGGACTATTATAAGTGCAGAAAGGGCAGCAGTCCAGGGCCCCAGATTCCAGAGGGCCCCCCAAAGAGATACTGAAACAGTTCTACAATTAAGCACTGAAAGTAATTTCAGCTTTAGACTTTTTTTCAGGAATGGGAGACAGCAATGACAGCCTTTAGCATTAAGGCTTTCTTTTAAGACAAACATTTTTACTGTTATATTCATAATTTTTCTAGTTTCAAGTAACTAACATTTAATTGGTTTTATGTACTTAAATAGCACCAACATATCATGCAGTGCAGTACTGTGTCCATTGCCCGTTCCTTAAAGTGGACCTAACTGAAAACAGGAGGTATTGACAAGGGAGACATGCAAAGTATGCTCTGTATGTGGTGGTGCCGCATAAAAAGCCAGGGCAATGCATCTCATGGGCGTGCACAGGAGTTACATGATCAGTGGCCATCCAATGTCCATTGTGCACCCAGAAATATGTCATGGAATCAGCATAAAGATGGCAGCTTCCTAGGAAGCAGTGATGATAGAATCCTGGACCTGTCATTGTTGCAGGGCACCTGCACACAGGTGTCTATGCCATAATCAGCAAGGATACTGTTCCTACGTGCTGATTGTGTCAGAAGCTCGCCACTTACCAATGTGTACAGTTCTGCTTTAAGAGAAGCAATCTATACTTTGAGGGACAGTTAGTGACATGACTATGGACATTGTACAGCGCTGCATAATATGATGGCGCTATATAAATACTGTGTAATAATAATATTTTATTGATATCATATTTATGTCAATTGCATAGTCTAAGGCCAAGTTTGCAGAAGAAGTAATTAATCTGCTAGCTTGTTTGTGGGATATGGGGTACCTGGAGGAAACACAGATGCACACAGAGATAAACATACAAACTCCATGCACTTAGTTCTGGGTGTTCAGGGCATTTATGTTCTAGTGTCACTGGGAATGATCACAAAAGATTGCTTCTAGCAACAGAAATTTTGAATTTGTACGCACGTTTATGCTTTGCACTGACTGGTGGAGATGTTGCAGTATGATTACCTCTTCCTCATGCGTCTGAACCGCTGCCTCAGAGGAGAGGCTACATGTGGCATCTACCCTTGGCAGCCCAATGGAGAATGAAAGTGGGCAGCAGTGAGTAGTTGGGTAGCAGTGAGTAGTTCGGTACCTCTCATAGACGTCCACTTTCAAACCTGCACGCAATGGTCCTTTAAGTCCCAGCATTTGTAAATTTGTCATTATTCCAGCCATCAGGAGCCAGGCTGGCACTCTTGTTCCCACCATGGGTCTGAACCATGTTGGCATCACTACATGGCTACTGTCAGTATAGATTATATTAAAAACCGTGGGGGGTAATATTTCTAAGAATAGATTCCATAGATGATGATCATGTCATACCAGCATCTTCTCAGGAATTCTGACATCTACAAATTCATTCATGATGAAACCCCCTGGATTAGGCTCACACATGATTAGTTTGTCGTTCTTTTCCAATGAAGTATGAAGCATGAGTGACAAGCCCTAGAGGTTTCAAGTCAGTGCGGATAAAGCAGAAGACAGAATGGCGGTAAACATGGCACGGTTGCATCACTTCTTTTTATTAAAGGTTTGGGTTAGCACATTATGTCTCTAAAGGCAAGAACATACATTGTCAGAAATAGCTGAGTGGAGGTTTTCAAATTATTAAGGGTCTGTATCAGTCTTTCTCAAACTTTTTAACATAGGGGATTCATAGGAAGTAACTTTCAGGTGTTGGGGAACCCCTGACAATAATTCCAATATCCTCAACTCAAAAAAAAACTCAAAAAAACTTACAAATAGTCAAAAGCCTAATTGGTGTCAGTGGGTACTGACCTGACATTTTTTTTCTCAATGAACCTCTGGAGGAACCCTAGGATTCCACTGAACCCTGGTTGGGAAACACATCTCTATATTAACCCTGTATTGATTGTGAGAATATAAATAACTGTACTTATATTAAAGATTCTTGGTAAAAGCATATCAACAGGTTGATTTTAAAGTGTAGTCTTTGTAGAAAGCCAATACATTTTAAGTATTTATTATTATTATACAGTATTTATATAGCAACATCATATTACACAGTGCTGTACAAAGTCCATAGTCATGTCACTAACTGTCCGTTAAAGTAGCTCACAATCTAATGTCCCTACCATAGTCATGTGTCATTAATGTAGACTAAGGTCAACTTTTAGGGAGAAGCCAATTAACCTCACTGCATATTTTTTGGGGGGGGGATGTGGGAGGAAACTGGAGAAAACCCACACAGACACGGGGAGAACCTGCAAACTCTATGCAGATAATGTCCTGGCTGGGAATCGAACCCGAGACCTGAGCCCTGAGCCACCATGCTGCCCACAGTTAATTACACACATGAGATGATTCTCGGTCGATATGAGCCACAAAATATTAACAACCACATTGGAAGTGAAGGAAGGAGAATGCATCGGTGTGCCTATCGCTCGTTCTTCTTTACCTTCTTTCTTCATAGAACAAAACGGTGCTGTATGTACAGTGCTCTTTAATTATTCTTTCGTCCATTTGTCGTTGGAAACTATAATAAAAGATTGTTTGCAACTACAAAAGCCTGTGAGTGACAATCCAGGATTCAAACAATAGATGGCCAGAAAACAAACCATTGGAAAACACTGCCTGCAACAGGACTTCCATTATTGGGGAGACATCTGCACCTGAAAAAATGGTGCCCATTAAATTATTTACCCAGATAGGAAATAATCCTACACTTAAAGAGTCTGTAGGATTTATTAAAAAGTACACATTTTCTTGCCAACTTATAAGTGAAAATCAAATAAACATGCAAAAGGTTTACAACAATGCACAAAAACACCTATGCAATAAATCTGCACCACAAAAGCATTGAGACCACACAAGTAATACAAATATCCTATCTAGTAATTTATCTATGTAGTGTCATCCACTGAGTCAGCCTTCGGGCTGTTGTTTCAGTTGCTTAGTGGAATAACTGTATTGGTATTCCTATAAATATGGCATGGCCAGACAGTTAATTTCTAGCAGTGACCTCTAGGACCTTAAGAAATGCCAGACGTGATCAATCTGGTACACTAAACTAAAGGTACACAATCAGGAGCACTAAACTAACACAAATTGCTACATGAGGAAAATTGCTTTATGACCTAGCTCAGAAAACAAGTCTATGAAAGCAAATCCCACATTTCTTTCTTTTCAGGTTCCCCTCGGGGCTTTAGGTGACAACCATAGCAAATTTAGCAAAGAAGGAGCACAGCAAAAGAAAAAGTAATTTTTTTCAGGTAAAATAAAGACCATGCAATATGTTTCGAGTATCCAACCAATGGGATTTAAAACACTTGGTTGAATGCATAATTATTGCTTGAGTCTTAGAAATGGACGAGTCAGATGTCAGAAACAGCATTGATGAATGAGCCCCTTGGAACCCTGCAATGTGTTGGCTTGTCTTTTTTTTGCTACATACCATAGGAAATAAAATGTTTTTTGGGCAGTTTATTGGGGTTTGTGTTACTTTTTTCTATCAGAGCTGGAAGTGATAGGAACCCTCTTTAGACCTAAATGCACCCTTTATTCACTTTAATGAGTATAGGTTAACCCTACAAGGTTATTATCACTGTCTGACTTCCTGCACAGGAACTGTCTGCTCCCATAAATCTTGTCCTGCTATCATAGATAAACATTCCCCATCAGGGGCAAAATATTAACAATTTGTATTTAATTTGTCCAAGTTAATCCAAAACCAAAGTGTGTGCTGTGGTATTTTGTTATAATTGCTAATAACAAAATATAATCGCTTATAACAGCTGTATTTGAGATTAATGATTTGATTAGATGAAGAGCAGGGTCCTCCTGTGTCACTTTCTGTATCTGTCTGTCATATGCTACCGCTATTTAATGTACAACACTGTGGAATATGTTGGTACTATATATATACTGTTTTATTTATTATTATTATTATTATGATTTACCACCTGGGCGTTACACTGATGTCTAGATTTCTGTACCAAAAGCGGTACACTGTTTTTCATGAATTTTTTTTTTTTTTATTGTAGACCTGTAACTTACAGAAATATGTCTGAACAAGGGTCTAGTAGATATCATGAATATAAAAAAAGTTTGAAACACAATCATGTAAAAAAAAAATTACTTTAAATAAAATTAAATAAAAGACACAAAAATCAGAAATTTATTTTAGATTGTAGGCTACAATTCACTGAATTACTCAATAATTACTTATAATTCACCAAATTACCGCATAACTCACCAAAATATGTCCAAAATTTTATAAATTTAATAATAAAATTTTTTTTATAAAACATAAAAAAAAAATCTTTAAAAAAAGTTAAAAAACAAATAGTGTATAATGTAATATACAGTAGCTTATATAATATATATCTAATACAATTATATATATATTATATAAGGATTTCTTTGTATTGGACTCAGTACAGCTTTTTTGTATTGAGTTCAATGCAAAGCGATTTGAATTTCCCGCCCCGCCTTCGCCCGCACAAAGACAGAAGACGTGTCCGGAGGAGCTGCGGGGAGAAGCTGAGTATTTTTTTTAGAGATCGAGCTGAACAGAATGGACCATCACAGCGGGGACCAGGTAAGTGATGATTTTTAAACAGTGAGAAAAGTTCGGGTTAATCGATAATAGCAATTTTTTTTACCCCGAACCAAGGTCGGGTTTACCGGCCAGGTGGTTAATAATAGCATCATTTATTTCTACAATTACTGTACGAGCTGTAGGGGCGGCATGCATATATCATACAACAAAAATGTCCTGGGAGTAAATCGTTGTTAGATTTTTGAAACAAAATTTATGTTAAAAGTTTTGTAACATGTCATTGTGTAATTTTTTGCCTTAATTAGACCTTCATGCTAAAATACAATTGGCGCCATCAGACATTTAACAGACCCAGAAGAAAATGTCCAGATCCTTTCTTTGTAAGCGGACATTAAAGTTTAAGTGTTGAGTTGAGTTTATGACAGGTCTTCTTCAAGTCATTTTTCCGCCTTCCTCCCCTGTCACGTAATGATCCACAGATGATTACTCTCTCTAGGTTTTTAAAACAACAGCTGTCAAATGGCAATTGTGACCCTGCATGCATTTGTCAGTTGAAATAATACAGGTGCTGCCTAATGCCTTCTGCAGGCTGCAGGAACAGCTGTGCAACCACAGCCGCAGCACAGGAGACAGGCGGTGTCTGAAATTTTTTGTTTATTTACAGCGGTTGTTTATTTACTTTACAGTGCCATAAAAGAAAAATGCTGCTCTTTAAGGGTCTGTGTAGGCTTGAGGTTTTTATATCCTTCACACTACACAATGTGCAATAGATTAGAAGTAAAAAGACTGCAATATGCTGGCTATACAACAATGCCCCCAATTCAAAGCTGAGGATTGGGGTTGGCAAGTTTCAGATGGACCAAAAATGTAATCTGCCCATAGAGGTCCTATTTTTTGAGTCCTAATAAAATAATAAATAGTAATTTTTCACAAATACATGCTTGAAGTGTTACAAAATAATGTTTAAAAAGTTTAAAAAATCAATTGTTATGATCCAGTTTTGTGGCCTGGGCCATTTTTTGTTTTTCGCCAATTGTGAAAACAATATAACTGTGGCAGATCACAAAGAGAAAATCAGGCAAATCTGTGTTGGACATTTGTGGAAAAAAAATCCAAAAACTGCACAGACCCCAAAAGTTTTATGAGCATGGTGGCTCAGGGGTTAGCACTCCAGCCTTTGCAGTGCTCAGTCCTAGGTTCAAATCCCAGCCAGGGCACTACCTGCATGGAGTTTGCAGTTTCTCCCCATGTCTGCGTGGGTTTCCTCCCACATCCCAAAAACATGCAGTTAGGTTAATTGGCTTCCCCCTAGAATTGACCTTACACTATATTGATGACTATAGTAAGGACATTAGATTGTGAGCTCCTTTGAGGGACACTTAGTGACATGACTATGGTCTTTGTACAGCACTGCATAATATGATGGTGCTATATAAATACTGTGTAATAATGATTGTATGGTTGTTTTATCTCTGAGCTGGCATCCTGGATATCCGTGATGACCCTGGAGAATGTCTGCACAAAGCAGCACTGTCTGTTTGTATTCCAGTCTTTTCATGGCACTATCTTTTTGTATTAGCTTTTTAGGCTTGAAGTTTACAGACAGAGAAATAGAATTGCACTTAGGCTGAATTTTGAACTGTAAATAATAAAAATGGTCTTGCATGCAGTGTGTGGCTATTATTTTACATAAGTTTATAGGTAATGGTGAAAAATATTCTTATGGGAAACCAGTCTCCTGCAGCCCTCAGTATTATATTTTACGTTACACAGGATTTTAAAATTACTACTATATTCTACAATGATGTAAGAGAAGAGGGAACAGCAACAAAAGCTCCAGAGGGATTGACATTTCAGGTGTTGTTTTCTAGTGTACCTAGAGGAGGTAGTTCCAATGTCTGGAATGGCATTTTGACACTGGAAAAGGTAAATATAAATGTATATATATATATATATATATATACAGGTTGTCCCCGGGTTACATACGAGATAGGGGCTGTAGGTTTGTTCTTAAGCTGAATTTGTATGTAAGTCGGAACAGGTACATGGATTAAATACTGTAAATGCAATTAGGACAGATGTTTGTCTCAACATAATATTATATAAGGCAGTGTGGTGTCAGTTACTGTATAAAATCCTCACTGTGAGTTAATCAAAAACAAAGCAAAAAAACTTTGTGTAGCCTAGAGATAAATTAACTTCTAGCGCAAGCTGTGCTTTGATATGCAAAAAGAAACAACTGAAGAGTTTGTCTTGTTCATTAAAGAGTTACAAGATGTTGCAGAAAGAGCTCACCGCCCTAAGATCATGCAAAACCTCAGCTGTGTTTAGCAAAAGACTTCTTCTGCAAGTCATGCAAACTGCCCCCACCTCCCTTCAAGCCTCCATTCTGCACAGGAGGGAGCAGGAAAGCCCAGTTCGTATCTAGGAGTAGTCTGTATGTCGGATGTCCTTAACCAGGAGACTACATGTATATATATAATATATATATATATATATTTAATATATATATAATATATTTGAAGGAAACATAAAATGCCAAGTTCAGAGGATATTTAGCATCACATACCTTAATTTCACTGGAAAAAGGTAATAATTGGCCTTGATGGGGCTGTCAGTAATTGTATTGTTGCAGAATTATGGCATTTTATTTGGGATCCAGGTAGAATGGGTGGGCCCAGCACTCCATCCCTTTTCCAGGCCAAAGATTGGTTCCAGACCAACTGACCATTAATAAAAAAAAGTACTTTTCTTTGAGTCAGGGGAGGTGGACCCAGAGTTGTGGCTCTGGCAGAAAGGCTATGTAAAACCTGTGAGCCAATTAAAGGTCTATAGGATCCACAGAGAGAGCCAGGAAGCAAAATTGTGTTCTTGTCATACTGTAGATGACTTTGATTCCCTGC
Source organism: Pyxicephalus adspersus (assembly GCF_032062135.1). Lineage (NCBI taxonomy): Eukaryota > Metazoa > Chordata > Amphibia > Anura > Pyxicephalidae > Pyxicephalus > Pyxicephalus adspersus. The sequence goes on from NC_092858.1 coordinate 164,121,053, forward strand.
GAGGGGAAAAAAAATTTTGTTGATATTTTTGTGAATAAAAGTGGGCAGAGCGCCCTGAAATGGAAGTCACAGTCACGTCTGAAATACCTATTTGTAGCAAGTTAGTTTGAAGTTAACCTCTTGGCTCTGTCAAAGTTAACATGCAAATCAGCCAAGGTATGTTAGCTGTGCACACCCTGTTCCCATCTAGGTAGAATGTGTAAGGATGGCACCAGGGCAGGAGGACATGCACATGTATGAAGCACAATGATTGGAGTATAATGGGGGGTGGTCGGGGTCTCTATTTCCTTGCCCAAGGGTCTTCTACATTCTCTGTGGTTGAGTAATATCAGTTCAATGATATTAAAGTCCATAAAGACACCATTCAGTAAGATCTGGCAACAGTCCAACATCTGTAAGTATTACTACACAGGGCAGGAAATAATTGAGTAACTCTTTCTGATGTCATATTTTATTATTTACATATGATGTCCACTTTGACCTGCAAACTTTCATGCTACATTTACATTTGTATTTTCAGAACCATATTGTATTTTCGTACCCCTTCCCCCAGTCACCCTGGGGTATTTCCTTACCATTTGTAACTACTAATTGAAGGTTTTAAAACTATATAATAATTGGGGCGTTCATAGTTCTGCCAAGCACCTGGACTGACATCACAATATGAAGCCAGAGAGACAAATACCTTCTGGTCACTTGTGTACTTCATATGACAAATCATAAATCTAACATTTAGCTATTAGTCACTAGAGCCAATACTTAGGACGTGACAGTCGTAATACCACAGCTTGTTACTGGGATAATTATAAAAGAACTAAATGTTCTGAAATGATGAGTTATTGTATACATCCATAATTCCATACCATAATTCCATACCCTGTCATTATTATCACCATGCAAAATAGCCATACCTGTGAAATAAGTGCATGGATTCTAACCTTTTCCATTGCTGGGGCTTCCATTATTAGTGGGAAATCCTCTGGATTCTCCAAAGGGTTCAGTGGTACTATAGGGTCCATAGGGACTCATTATTTATAGTGATTTCAGGGTAAGAACCACTGAACACTGGAGAACCCAGATGAATGACACTTCTGGAAGTGTTGGTTTCCCAGTAATCTTTTTATTTTCTACTCTGCTGCATAATAATATATCAACATTGCTTTTAATGCGTACATTGCAATAGGTAGCCTATTTAAAATGAATGCTACTAGATTGTAAACTCTTTGGGGCTGGGTCCTCTCCTCCTGTATCACTGTCTGTATTAGTCTGTCATTTGCAACCCCTATTTAATGTACAACGCTGCATAATATGTTGGCGCTTTATAAATCCTGTTTATTAATAATAATAATAATAATAATAATAATAATAAAATGCAATCCAATGTGAGAAAAAAACCCTGGATCCTGCTCTATATTTCTAAAAAACCACAATGTAGAAAGCATTTGCGTCTGGGTACTGTGGTGTCATATAGTACAGGTACACCATGGTGCAACATATATGCCCAATGGTGTGTGTCTGACTGCACGTAGTTATGCACGCTACTACACATTTTAAAATATGTGTTATTGCCCCTGAAGGCTTGGCATTGCCCTTTTTTGCCAAGAAGTCAGATAGGGAAGAGGGGAGGGATACAGCATAGAAAGAGAAAGTCTGATATCAATGAGAGGTCACAGTGAATTAAATAAATATATATATATATATATATATATATATATATATATATATATATATATATATATATATAAAATAAAAAAATAACTTTTCTGCAATACATCCACATGTCCTCCTGTGCTATCCCTTTAAATTCTGTACAAGTCTACAAAAATACCTGTTTGACAAGAGTCCTGTTGTGCATGTGAGGAGGTTAGGAGAGAAGAAGTCATTAGTAGGTCATTGGAGGAGCAAAGAGAGTGGTTAGGGGTGTATTTTTCTGTCGGGTCAGATATAGTAAAATGCTTCCATGGGTGTATTAAACAAACCAAATGGAAGCAAAGAAGTTCATAGTTTGGGATTACAGACACTTAAGGGATATAAAACTTCTCTACAATAAAGCAATTATGTATGCAAGGATCAGAAGGAATTTGTATTATATTCCCATGGACGATTTGACTTGGTCTTCTAGCCTACAGGTTTGTTTTTAATAAATGTCATATTCTGCTAACGATTCACAAATCTGGATTTCACGGCGAGAGAAATGCGTCCACAGGTGACATATTTCTTTCATCCTGATGAAAAACATCAGCTATGAAACCAGCCCTGATATATTTGGAACTGCAGAAAACCATATTTAGGTCTAACCTTGTTTTTTTCTAGTGAAGGCTAAACATAGCACAGCTCATTGAGGTTACATCTGGCATAGAAAGAAGGTCCGTCTTTGCAGGGATGCTTTTTTTTCCACCCTATATTTCAAAAACACAGAAGCTGTGTCCATAAACCACAAAACTTGGAGTCATCTAAAAAGCTAGACCACCCAGAGGCAAGAAACTTTGTACAAGCTCCCATTCCTTCACACAGTACATTGTCAATCTCTTCTTAATTTTAGGAAGCAGAGCAGTTATTTTTTTAATAGTAAAAATGAAGCTGCTGAGCAATATTTAAAAAATGTTGATGCAATACTCACATTTAGTCCAGCGCCGTGTCCTGCAGAAAGTCCTCTTTGCCACAGATGTCTCCATTCTAAAGCATTATCCAACCAGCGTCCTGTTAGCCCAGGCTGTTATGGACACACTCCTGGTCACTTTTATACTGAAGATGACCTTTATTAATTATTGAGTAAAGTGATGTATTGTAATGGTGTGTTTCAATTATTCAATAATGTGCAAGGGAAATCAAAAGAGTATAAGTTCTTCTTCCTTACAAGTTCATTTCGCCCCAATTAATAATTTAGTAATCAAGGTCTTGAATCTTGAATACAACCAACAGGGTGAAAAAGGGTAAGAAGTCCTATCAATCTTTATTGCTGTCCTGTTTGAGACATTTCCTGTCCCTCACATTCTGTCCCAGTGAATGACACCTTAAAAAAGAGAGGTTGATTAAGAGTGCAGAAAATGTTCACTGGTAAAGTAAATTTTTCTTAGTAAATCATGTGAAGGAATATTCGATAAATGAGCAGCACCTTTGGCTCAGTTGCAGTGCTGGGTCCCAGGTTCGTATCTCGGCCGGGATGGTTTCTGCAAGGTGTTTGCAGGTTCTCCCCGTGTCTGTGTGGGTTTTTCCTGGGTACTCCGGTTTCTTCCCACAACCCAAAAACATGCAGTTAGGTAATTGGCTTCTTCTCAATTTTGACCCTTCATTTGACATATGAATATAGTATGGACATTAGATTGTGAGCTCCTTTGAAGGACAGTTAGTTATGTGACTATGGACTTTTTAAAGCGCTGCATAATATGTCAGCGCTATATAAATACAAGACAATAATAAAAAATAGGAACTTTCTTGCACATGACTAGACACCTACTATTGGTATTGGTCCCAAAGGACACCCGCTGTCTACAAATCCATCCTCTCTTGTGATGTGATGGTAAACTACTATAGTCATTTGTGCCATTTCTAATATCTAATTTACTATTTGCTATTGCTAATTTGCTGCACGAGTATAAAGACTGCAGTTACCCCCCTAGAATAGCCTTGTCCTGTGGACGATGCAACTTTGCTACTATAGCAATCTAAAATGTTACAAATGATCAAACTCTGGATATATGGCTGAATTCAACCTTCCTTTTATATACAAACTCACATATTCATAACACATTTACTGGTGATTCGTTATTAAAAGCAATAAAATGTTGGGATATGATATCATTGTGATTTATGATGTGTTGTTTAAGTTCAGGATATTATCATACACAAATTATTTGGCCTCATTTAGCCTCTTTGGTCAGACGGAATTCTTCACGTAAAGCGTTAGCCGGGTGGCAGTTCAGCAAACAAGAGAAGAAGCAGCTGGCATTGTGGAATCAGAGCAGCTGGTTCATGATAAAAGAGGCTTCGGCCCATTACAAGGCTTGACAGTTCGTACCCAAAGTGGATTAATGTCCGCCAAGAGTTAATAATAAAATAAAGTCACCAATGATGACAACTTGTAATGACAGCTTTTATGATTGCAGCTTAATCCTGAATTAAAACTTGTCTGTCCAGACCATCTGCTGCTGGGTTTTCCCTGGTCTTTCTATGTTGAAACGGTAGGAATTTGTTGGCAAAGGCACGCTTTATCAAAATGAAAAAGACAAAATTTCATCACGGAATAATTAGGTCACAAAAGATTTCAGAGTTATGAGACAATAAATTATGGAGAGACAAAGCATCAAACAGTCAGACCAGCTTCAAATAAAACCTTCTGGGTCCTCATCAACAAAACAGCTTCTGAGCATTGGGCACGCTTTAAATATGCACCCAAATTCCACAATGAAGTGCTCACAAAACAACCAATCAGCAGTAGATATCCTCATGGGTGTGGTGAGGAGGTGAGACGAGTCCTTTGCAAATACTGACTTTTAGAAAGTTGACATTTGCACATTCAGTGGCCCACTGTAATTCAGACAATCCCTGAGAGGCAGTTAGGAGCCAAGACAACTACCCAGTGTGTCTTCAGAAGTCTCTTTCCATGGAAGCTGATTAAACATCAGTATATGAAGCTCCTGCAGGGCTAGGATGATTTAATTCTGCCTCTGAGTAAGCTATCTCATCCCTGACCTTCCCAAGGTGTAATGCTCCAGATGGGGGACTGGGTCAATCTTACCTGCCTTTCCCTTGAGCAGGCCAGAACCAGCCCACCGAATATTAGGTTGGGAGCTCCCCTAAAGGAAGTCCCCCACTAATGGAGAGCAACTGACCATAAGTCGAACATCAAGGCCCTAAAGGTACCAGCACTCCACGAAAAGTAATTTAAATAAATAGGTGCTCAGTGCAAGACTTGGGGCAAGGTTTTAAAAATGGATAATTTTGAACTAAAGAGGCGTGGTACTGTAATCAGCTAAAGTGAGTTATGCTAGGTCCACAGAAATACACTCTGGGGTGACCAAATCTATTTTGATTTTCTAGTGCTCACAGGACGCCACTCCAAGAGGAATGAATCACTGTGGCTTCAACACTTTTCTGCCTCTGGCCGGACCTTAAGGTTCTCTATCACAAACAGTAAGACATGGGTCCAACTGGATGCTTCTTCTTGGGGAGGTCCCTGGCCTTTTCCGTTCTGGAGGGGACTAGCCGGGGTCCACCACCCTTCCAGAGCAATCGGTTCAGTCCCTCATCTTATCAGGAGTTACTTGACCACCTCCATCCTGTGGTTTAGGATGGTAGGGTTGTTCCTTCTCCTGAACAACTGTAGGAACAGATACTACCATTGATCCTAGCCAAAAGGTCCAGATGCGAATTGTAACAGCTTGGTACAAAACAATGGATATGGCAAACCCATAAAGATTTGGCCATGCCACAGTTGCATGCTCTTTAAAGTTCCAGTGCCATCACCACATCCTTTATGGTAATGGCAGCAAAAATTAATGAAACAGTCTTTTAGTTTGCCATCAGTTGCACAGATTGGTTTTACATTCATAATGCAGAATTAAAGTTAAAAATGAAATAACTGCATGCAAGCTGGTTCTTTACAGAAAAGACATAGTCTATTCTTCCTCAATAAAACATACATACCTGCTTGTTCGTAATTTTTTTCTAAATTCACCTCTCATTGCTCCTTCACCAGCACTAACATCTTAACCCAGTCTACATTCAGAGCTTGGGATGTTAGAAATGGCCGAAACGTCCACAAATGCACAAAAGGTCATTATTTCCCAGCAGCCTGCAATTATGGAATCCTACACTGAGCTTCCCAATAGACAGGTAATTTTTTTATTATTGCAGAAGAGACATAGTATGTAAAAATCCACCTGCTGAAATGTGGTGCAATGCAAGGCGAGAAAAATCTGGTCTCATGTCAAAGCTGTGTAAATCTAAAGACTGCATGAATAAAAAAAACAAGTTCTTTGGCAGGTAATACAGCTCCCATATCTGAATTTTATCTGTAAGTTATTTGTAATTGGCTGTTTGCTTGGAATTTACCTCTAAATAAGAAAAGATTGTTTCCAAACAGATCATAAATATCTCACTATTGATCCTAATAATAAAGACATCAGACCATAAAGCAGATATGCTTTGTAAAAGGTTGTTGTGTACTGCCAGGGAGATTTATGCGTTTGCATTACTCAGTGAATGGCTGACCTGCACATCACCCCTTCACTTTTAATTTGAAGTGGATCACTCTTTACATTATAAGCTTATGTATGGCGTGTGTTTAGGTCAGGGGAATATGTTTACAGCGGGGATGATTGTTGGCCATCTAAAGAGGTTTGGCGTGGCCTCTTCTTCACCTTGTGACCCCTCCGCTATTACGGTGTTTATTAATATCATGCATTTTATGTTCTGGCTTTGTTATGTACATTCACCTGCCCAGACTGCTTGTTTTGTTTCAGGAATGTACAAGGATGAAATGCAGAAGAGTCCTCTTGTGACCGATCTGAAAGTGGATTTTTGTGTTTAGTCAAAACGCAGTTGGAAAGATTATTTCTTACGCACAATACTAACTCAAGAGCTCTGGAGAGTCTTTTATTTGGGTTGCAGGCTCTTGAAACCTGTGCTTAGTCCTCTTTAGAAAGCTGTGACTCACTCCAGCAAAGTATTGACCAAGCAAGGACCCACCCAGGTATTGAAATAAGTGAATGTTGGAATGTTAGGGTGACTTGCGCAACAAGGTCATTCTTGTTTGGTTGGGGCTAAGTATGGCAGTTGGCAACTTTTAAAAGTTTAGATTTTAGAAAACTTAATAGATGCATTTCTAGGTGCACAGAATAATACTGGGCATTAGGTTTTAGAAGAAATGATAACAGAGACTGTTGATCCAGGGAATGTCTGACTGCCTGAGGGATTTTTTTCCCCTGTTGAACCATGCTTTATGGGGGTTTCTTTTCTTCTTCGTTTCTTTCTCTGCATCAAGGATATATACAACTGTGCAAATTGTTTTTTGACCAGAATATGCAGGGTCTTTAGCATGTTTATTTATTTTAACTCAATGGACTTTTCTTATTTCACCACTTTTGTAGCTATATTTGTGTTTTTTTATATTATTATTGGGCAGCATGGTGGCTCAGGGGTTAGCACTCCGGCCTTTGCAGCACTGGGTCCCAGGTTTTGAATCTCAGCCGGGACACTATCTGCATGGAGTTTGCAGGTTCTCCCCGTGTCTGCGTGGGTTTTCTCCGGGTATTCTGGTTTCCTCCCACATCCCAAAAACATGCAGTGAGGGTAATTGGCTTCCCCCTAAAATTGACCTAGACTACATTATTGACATATGACTATGGTAGGGACATTAGATTGTGAGCCCCTTTGAGGGACAGTTAGTGACATGACTATGGACTTTGTACAGCGATGTGTAATATGATGGCACTATATAAATATTGTGTAATAATAATAACTATGTAGATCAGTGGTCGCCAACCATTTCAGTCCAGCGGACCACTAAAATTACCGGCTCCTGACTGCGCATGCACGGGACACAGCCCGTCCACTTCACTGAGCAAGGAATTTGTACGGGGACATGGTCCGCGGCTCTGGCCGATGCACCCCCCTAGCGGGTTCATTCTTTTGACACCGCTCGGGGTGCATCGGCCAGAGCCGCGGACCACCAGTTATCCGTGGACCACCGGTTGGCGACCGCTGATCTATATGGGTTGGCTACCTACCCTTTCCTTACAATATTATGTCATGGTGTCAGATCCTAATCAGTAAGGTATATGTAAAAAATAGGACACAAAAGACTGGGGTTTGTCAGCAAAAATATAAGCATATATTTGGATGTCACAATATGTTACAAAAAACCACATATTTGTGAGTAAACCGAACCAAAGTTCATACATTGAATTCCAGCACGTTGCATACAACATATATAGGTAAATCCCAGTTTAATATTTCTGGGAGGTAGTGCCTGATAGCTATTGAAGAACAGATAGACTACATACAGAGTGCATGTGAACATCTCAATCTCTACATGTTTCGCTGAAGAGCTTCATATGATTGCATTGGTGATTTATAAGTATGAAGTCAAGGTGTTCAGGAATGTTAGGAGTCCTGAAGTTAAAGATGTACTTAGGATGGCTGAGAAAGGGTATGAAAGTGATGTGCTAGACTTCATACTTTCAAATCACCAACGCAATAATATAACGCTCTCGGTATATCCCCTGAAGAAGCCTATCGACAAAACGCGTCGGGTTTGAGATGGCCACCTACACTCTGTAATTACTCTAGCTGTTCTTATATACCTATCAGGCATTATCGCCCAGAAAGATTAAACTGGGGTTTACCTATCTATGTTGCATGTAATGTGCTGGAATGCAATGTAGAAACTTTGGTTTGTTTTACTCACATGTGATTTTATGTAACATATTGTGACACCCAAATATATGCTTTAGTTTTTGCCGACAAACCCGTCTTTTCTGTCCTCTTTTTTACATATTTTTTATAATACTATTATTATTTCTATGTTGTCTGTAATTTCAAAAAATCCAGGAGAATGGAAAAGTGGTTGTTCAAAGTCATAGGAATCTCAGTAGCTCAGATAACATGCAGCTCATCTAATTATGCTCGTAACTAATGGACTGCACTGTGCAATTTGATCTAATGCATGTAATTGTATAATATATTTAGTAAGATATACTAGAGTTACAAGACACCCTGTTTCTTATATAACATACATCAATCTTATCTATCTCAATAGGTTTTAAACTGATGGACTTTACAGTGCAATTTGAGCGCTGCATTTACTCATATACTGTATGTTATCATTCATATACAATCATATATATAGATAGTGTAGATATCATACAGATATCTACATTTTCTCTACAAAACAACAGTTGTTCTGCAATTATGAATATATTCTATGCAATAAAGAAGAAGTGTCCTTTAGAAGCTTTTTTATAAATGCATTATTACTGTATATTTGGAAAGTTTGCTTTTAAAGTCTACAAAAAACACCCCCTTCAACAAACTGCTTACACTTCTTACAATATTAATTCCAGTGTCTGTTCTTCAATTGTCTGCAGAGTGGGAGTCGATGGGATATCCCTCATTTGTGCTGTAATTGCTAGAAGACAATCTACATTTGGGAATCTACTGTCTGGAAGAGCCACATGGTGTATAGAAGAGACAACTTTCGTTCATTAAGTAAAGGCCAAAAGATAGATCCTTCATGAATTACAGTGTTCTGCTACAGTTTTGCTCTGCTTTAATAGAATTATAATGGGCCACCATAAGTATTAACCCAAAAGGTTATTTTTTTACCAGTTTTTGCGAAATCTCCAACGAACCTAATTGGCCACGTCTGTAACAGGACAGTATCTCTGACTGGGTAACCTCTGCATTTGGTCACTAATACACTATGGTCTCCAACATTTCAGTCATTGGGCCTGATTTATTAAAACTCTTCAAGGCTGGAGAGGATACACTTTGACCAGTGAAGCTGGGTAATCCAGCAAACCTGGAATAGATTTCTTAAAAATAATTTGCTATTTGTTATTTGCTACTTGCCATTGTTATTTCCGAGTGTGACTCGAGGTGGATGTTCCAGGCAAAAAGCCGTGTTCCTGAGTCACACTCGGAGTTGCTTTAACTAAAAAAAACCCCACTTACCTTGTTACGTTGCTGTCTCCCGGCATCATGCTGGTCCCCGCAAGTCCTGGGGACAAGTCCTTCTCCTCCAATCTCCAGCCGCACAATGCAGCGGCGATCTCCGGGGTTTCCCAGTGACATTGGTGCATGCTTTGGTGTAGACGGGGTGGATCGGCGGGAAATTCAAATAATTTTTTATTGGATTCAATACAAAATAGCTGTATTGAGTCCAATACAAAGAAATATTCATATAATTTATATACATACATACATATACAGATATTATACATGCTACTATACAGATACAGTATACAGATTTTTGTGTTTTATGTAAAGTGTAATATTAAATTTATTAAATATCAGTGAGTTATGCCTAAGAATTACAGCCTACAATGAAAAATACATTTCCATGCAAAAAAGTGTACTGCTTTTTGCATGGAAATTTGGACAAAATTAGACTGCTAGGAAGGTTAGCAAACGTTTTCAATTCAGGACCAGTTCCATTCCAGGTTTCCTGGATCACCTAGCTTCACTGATGAAAATGTATCCTCTCCAGCCTTGGAGCGCTTTAATAAATCAGGTCCTTTGTATTTGCAACCTTACTTTTTACATGTTAGTAAATAGAGCTGGAATTGTACTGTACATTGAACTTCATTACTTCTCAAACCAAAAAGTAATGAGCTCTCTATTGTTGCAAGGTTGAAAAACAAGGTATGATGTTTCATTTAAAAAAAAAGACATCATACATTTATTATATATAGTATATGGAAAGAATGCAGTTTGCTGGCTTTAGAATGCTTTGTGCACATTGATGTGATAAATGAATTAAACTGCTTCATAATGTATTTCACACTGGCCCTCTCCAGCTCCTAGGGACCTGTAAACAAGTTCCCTGCTGCAGTGGCAGATCTGAGAGGCCTGTGATGTGTGACGGGTGTTGATCTGGGTACACAAAGGACGCAGTGAGATGCTTTTTCTGGGCGGACTCCTATTGCACTTTCCCATGCAGGAACAGCTAGGATTACTGCTACCCAGGAATTTTTGGAATGGTTCCACTGAGTGACTTGGAACATTTGACATACTGAGAACCACAAAATGCTTTCAATACACCCGATCCTCCAAATACCATGACGGAAAGGAACATTGTTTGGCACTGGGGAAAAATTTCTTAAAACCTCAAAAATGCTGACCAGGGTTATATATTTAAATATTCATTCCCAATACTTATAGCATAGCAGTTATCATATGAATAATGCATTTAAATGGTACACCATGTCATTTACATGCTTCTGGATAACACACAAGGCGCCAATGAGAAAAAAAAACATTTAGAATCTGCGTTTATGCTTACAGGTCTACTATATTTATATATGGCTATCTACTTATGTTCTTTCGTTTTTTTTCGTTTTTTTTCTTTCTCTTCTTTCTCTGTGTTTTCTATTCTTACCTTTCTCTTCTTTCTTTTCTTTCCTTCCCTTCCCTTTCCTTTTCATTCTTTCTTTCTTATTTTCTTTCTTTCTTTCTTTTCTTTTTCTTTCTTTCCTTCTCTTTATTTTCTTTCCTTTCCTTTTTTTTCTTTCTTTCCTTTCCTTTCTCTTCTTAACTTCCTCTTTTTCTTTTCTTAACTTTCCCTATATTAATTATCCTTCTCTTACTTCTCTCTTTATCATTGTTCTTAAAAGTGATTTAAAACTACATTCAAAAGCTGTTCAAACTGAAATACTGGTGTTTATAGTACAGGCGATTATTCAATTTTTCTTATTGTTTTCTAATTTTTCCCTTATACATATAGTGCTAACATACAACATAACACTTTACATGGTATACATGGGTTGTCCCTATGGGATTAGAGTCAAATGGGCCCACCATACACATGTATACACTGGAGCCTGTGTGGTCAGACGTTTACACCATAAGTATAGTTTTTGGTTATGGGGGAAATCGGATGTCCCAGAGGGTTCCCACACAAACACAGGGAGAACATACAATATATCACAGATGCCGTCACTGGAAGCTACAGGAAATGCACACGCAGTTGAAAGGGAAGCTGACAAGTTTTATATAATGAAGCATCAAAAAGAAGCTCACAATTCAGAGAAGGCAAAGTAGAGTTATTGCACAGTAAAATCTGTGTTTTAGTCTTTTTATGGCTTCACTGACACTTTTACATTTCTCATATGGTTTAGTTGTAGTACTGTCATTTTTATTGTTGGATTGTTTGTTAGGCAGTGAAACATTTTTGCTTTGGAGTTTAGTAATACTGGGAGAGAATCACCTAAAAGAAGTATTTGATCTTCATATATTTTAAAGCCATCACAGAAGTTTGTTGGGTCTGCCACATTGGAATCGTTAGATGATCCACAAAGTTCCTGATGTTTACCATGTATATAAAAGATAATTGTGCTTTTGATATAGTGGGCAATGTCTGTGTAGTCCAGGGGTTGGCAAACTCCAGGCTTTAGGCCAGATACGGCCTAGCCGGTAGTTTGTTCCAGCCTAACGCCCCCTGTCTGACTCGGCCTAATGCCGGCAGATTGGCCAGGGGGCGTTAGGAACTACCGGAGCCGGAGGTGCTCCAGTGCCGCCCTTTGCAGTGGCTCCCCTATTTACCGCGGCCAGCGTTGATACTTCCGCAACCGCAGTAAATAAGGGAAGCTCCCTGAAGGGAAATCCCTCTCCTCCACAATGCATACAGAGGAGAGGGATTTCACTTCAAGGGGTGTTCCCTGGTGGTGGGCGGAGCGATCAGGGCAGGTCTGGCCTAGTGTGCTCCCACCCACCCTATAAATGGCCTAGTGGCCATAAAACTTTGCCGGCCTTGGTGTAGTGTCCTAGCTAAGCAGATTCACTTTCTCTGTGTGTCATCTATTAGGACTAAGGAACTTCCAAAATTGTTGTTGAAGGCAAATCTTCCAGTTGGGATAAAAATTTCAGTAAAACGAACATTGGAGTTCTTCCTACTTTGAAAAGATTTCTTCTGATTTCATGTTATACCTCCAGGGCAAGACATGAAGAGAAATCTTGCTCCAGGACAGGGAAACCTTGTCACACGCACAGCACCAAGACTTTTCTAGAGCTGCCCCAACTCTCTGGAATGATCTTCCTCATCCTATTCAGCTTGCTCATTTTAAATAGCACTCAAACCCCATGTTTCCAAACTGGCCTACCCATCTTCTTCTGTCTCTTAAACCCTCACTACTTCCCACCATTCCATATCCCCCCTTCTATTGTGATACTTAACCTCCTAGATTGTAAATTTGTAATTCTGAGCAGGGTCCTCTCATTTGCAAAGCCTATTGTGTATTATTAATGTACAGTACTGCATAAAATGTTATAAATCCAGTTCATTATTAATAATAATTAAAACAGCAACCTGGTATTGGTGGTAGTGGTAGTGACCTATGCCTTCACTTTCCTAAAATAAAAAAAAATGTTTCTGTGGTACAACCAGTTAACAATTCCAGCTGACTTAATATGTACCTTTCTTTAATATCCTTCATGAGCTCTTTTTACTAAAAATATATACTTGACACATCTAAGAAATATAAACTTTTGCTGCCAAACCAGCATTTCAGAACCTTTATCCAATGTTTAGATGTATTACAAAGCTCCAAACCATCTGCCTTCCTGGTTACATCATTATCTGATTCTTCAAAAATGAATATTGTTGCATATCTGCAAAGGTCTATTACAAATCATTCCCTACAATCTGGAACCTACCCCAATAAACTTTATACTCTGCAATACATAACTATACAGATGTTTCTGTTTTGTGTCAGTAATAATATGTTGCCTTTTTAGGGTACCTATGCATTTATGAAGGTTGGATATTACCTTTTACAATATCTAACACAGAAATTTACCATATGTCATTATTACAAAAAGCAATGTATAGTAGGAGTGATGTACTTCAGACATCTTATTCTATAGGTGTAAAACCACATGTTGCAGTATCACGTGTTTTGATATGCATTACTGCAAAGCATGTACCATGTGTGCAGAGCAGTGTGGTACCATTCATTTCAAATTGCACCCAACACGTTGCAGCATACAACAACACATGCTCAAGGAAAATAGTACATGTCTGATTTTCATTGTAATGTGATGCACTGGCTGTCCATTGAAGTAATAACATGCATTACCATGTGTTTATTAACTTTTTGTGACAAATAAATGGGTCAATAAAGTCCCACTGAACTTTCAGACCAAAGCAAATTAGATGTATTGTGGGTCCAGTGAAAGGCATATGTTTTAAAGTCTTGCTGTGAAATCGGAAAAGATCACTCTCCTTGTTTAATGGAGAATTTCAGTTCTGAATCAATGTGGGCATGTTGGACCTCTTTATGGAAACTACTGTTCTGATACTAAAAGCAATGGTTATTTTCTGCAGCTGACTGCCCAGGTATAGACCTTACAGCTATAGCTAGAGCACAAATAGAAGTAACAAAAACAAGACATTACCATATCTGCATTTTCTGCACCCTAAATGTAATTATTTACTTTCTTTAAAGTTCAGTTAGACTTTACATGAAAAAAGAAAAATGAGAACAAAGGCATCCTAGGGATCCCCTAAAAGACAGAAAGAAAAAGCTTTGAGATTTCAAGCCTTTCCAGCGTATGTGAACTACAGAAAACATTCCCTTATGCAATAGAAATGAAGAAAAAAAGTTTTGAAATGAAGAATGAAAGTTTCTGGCATGATCACTAGTTGAAGAAGGATATTAAAGGGGAAAAAGCAGAACAAATGCAACCATCATTTTTTAGAAACTGGTAAATTGCAATATATTACATTTTTGGTTTTGGGTTTAAATCATTTTAAAGCGGCACATTCTTTTGCATGGACTGTTAGTGCACCATGGTGGCCATTTCAATGGACATGCAACACATAGCATGCAGCACACTGCAATGCAATGATGGATTACATATAGGTGCATTATGGTACATTGCCTTGGTGCATTGGATTACCATTCAGAAATGGCACTGTAACCCCCTGCACTTCTGTTCATACATTTTACTATAGTCTAAAAAGTAAAACATTTAATGTGCGGTAATAATAGTGCAAAAACATAAAAGTGCAAAATAAACAAGCAACAAAGCTATCAGTATCATTGCATGTTCCAAATAACACTATACATTTTTTGCATTAAAAAGCCAAAAGTACCAAAACAGTGAAATAAGGTTCAAAGCATTTAATGAATGTAGGCCATTATACTCTCCTTGTCACGATCCCTTTAATGCTTCTGCAACATCAGTTAGAATTTGACTCTCCCAACATAAACATTCCAGCTGAAGTCATAGGAAGGTTAGTTAGCATTGAGTATGGAACGCTCTAAATAAAAACACATTAAAGCTATTTATGACAATTTGAATAGGCAAAGTGTTTTGTTTGCACCCACTTTGTGGTCTATAGGTTTTAGGTTTCCATGAAGGGTAAGAGATATATTAAGTAATTTTTATCGTTACCACAAGACGCACTCCTCCTCTTCCTGTAAACAAGGTCACCACTAAACCCACATTCAATGCACTCTCTGTCCAACCCTGGAAGAGTGATTTACCTTTAATTTAAGCAGCAGGAGGTGTTTTCCAATATCACTTTCTGAACTTTGTAAGACGTATTGTTGGATTGTTTCCACTAATTACAGTGAGGCAGATGTGGGGCTTTTAATTTTGATTATCCTTGAGCATTAAAACACAAAAAGACCATCACATCTATATGGGAAATGTTGGGCATCCTATTCCAAAGCCATCGGTGTTATTTCGGATCTGGGCCACCATTAAGGTTCTAACAGCCTCCACCATTCTTAGACAGCTTTCTACAATATTTTTTAGGGTGTCTGTGGGAATTGGTGGCAATTTAGCCAAAACAACATTGGTTAGGTCAGGTGTTGATGTTGGAGATTACTCAAGTTAAAAACTACCTCAATTGGGTTCATAGATATTGTCCTCATTTTTCAAGAACCTAACTTAGCGTCAAACTCTACTGACGTCTATAAAGGCCAAATATTGCAAATTTGTTGTTTCCATTTTTAAGGCTAACAAGCAAACAAGTGTCAAAAAAGGGTATGACATGTGGAACATGTACTGTTGATGTTGTACAAAGGGAATAGGGTCTTTTCACACACCTTAAAAGACAAATACTCTGAATAACATGGTTGGGGGATACCATGAAGCCATATGTGGTGTTAGTTTTTATTTTCTTGTGTTTTTAGAAAAAGCATTGGGTCCCCTTAAATTTAATGGCCTACCTATATAGCAATGAAAGCTCCTACATGACTGGCCAAACAGTTTTATCATTTCCTATGATTCTAAACCTGGAATTTCCCAAATTTTTTCTGACTCACATGCAGCCCCTTTCACAAACAAGAGTATGCTGTCTTTTATGTCTTATAGATATATTGTATTGTGTTTTTTTTTACAGTGTACAAAAAAAGCCAATGTTCTTTTCTAAATATATTAAATGTTTCTTAGTGCAGAACAGATTCATAATCGTGCAATGTCTTTCATCATGAGAAGTTGTTACCATGAGTTCTGCGCTACTGTCACAATTTTGATTGTTCGTGTTGAGGATAATGCAGAAGATATCTGAAAGTAACTTTAACACAGATATATAAATTTGCATTGGTATTTAAAAAAAAAGAATATTCTAGAAGAATGAAAATAAAAGGTAGATAGTAAATGCAGGCATATTGTCTGTTTAGTTTGTTTTATTGAAGGTCTACTGGAGAATTACGTGAGTGGCCTGGATAGAAGACTTACATACCTCTAGGTCATGGGCCTCTTATTGAAACCTTCCATACTCTTTCTCAAACTTTCTTAGTCTTTTTACCCCTGAGGAACACTTGAAATCATTTTCAGGTTTTGATTAACCCTTGAAATTATTTTCACATCTGCTAAATCAAACTTATTGGGTGTCAGTGAAGAAACAAAACTATGAAACATGGTGGCCAGTTAAAAAAATGCAGTAGTGGCCACAAAATCACCATTATAGATGACTCAATACATCATTGGAGTCATGCAGCTCACTCCACCAAGTGGTGTTGACCTCGGAGCTATGCAGACATCATCAAATAGTAGTAAATTCACCACATTTTGAGGAATTCTTAGCAACCTTTGGAGGAACCTTGGGGTTCCACATAACTCGGGTTGAGAATGGATGCTCTAAACAAACTGATTTTACTATTCGAACTCAGGCATGTGCAGAAGGAGCCTTTTCTTCAATTGGTTAAAAAAATAATCTCATGCATGCACGGTGAGATCGGCACTCTTTTTTTCCCCACCTACATCACCCAAACTCGTGCCTGCGCAGTGCGAGATCAGATGGCGGCGTCCGGCGCTTCATCCATGCCGGGATGAAGGAGGATACATGACATTAGACCCAATTCAGGATACCTCCAGATGGATTGACGAATCTACAAAGGTACAGGTTGGTTAATTTTTCTTTTTTGTTCAGTTTACTTCCGCTTTAAACATTTAACTAAAAACAATACAATTAAAAAAAGTTAAAATACAATCAGCCAACTGGTATTTTTCTAAGACCAGCAAAAAATTACAATAACAAGAGTCCCACCATGAGCTACAGCAAACTCCATTACTTATTAGGTGAGTTTACTTATTTTTAGCTCAGTTGCAGTTTCCCCAATGACGTTAACATTTTGCTAAAGAATTTACATTTTTTGTAATATATTCTGAAAATATATATTGTGTTTGTTTTTTCTGTTGTTGTTGTCTTATGCTTTACATAATTGTGTGTATATGTACTTTGCAGTGCCTGCAGTTATCCTGGTATGTGTGAGCCTCCTAACCATTCACAGACCTCCTTGTCTTCTGAGATTGGGAGTATCCTGAACGTTCACTCCACAAACATTACACTTAATTGGGCAAAACCTGCGCGATTCATTTCACTTGTGTCAGTGCAAGCTTACATAAACACCGCTGAGACGTGTGTACTGTACAGCCACACTGACGATTGCTCTCTGATGTTTACCTAGGGTGAAATACAGGATCTGCCGCTTCCATAGCAATCCCCCGGGCATGCCAGGGGTCATGGATAAATGTCCAAGCCAAACAGGTAACATTAAACACGTTGCGCCAATGTAAAGAGGAACTCCATCTGAAAGGAAATACAGAATGGTCTTTTAAAATAAGGGAGGTGCTGAATGTACTAAATGGACCAAGACCCAAACATTAAAATCTCACATAAGATTTACCATGTTCATGGCACTTCAAAAACATTTTTAATCTTTTGAAATTTGAAGCTTTTTGTAAAATAAGTCTGGTGTTCCTGCCATGAAGGTTGTTGTTTGAGTTCTTCTCAAACCAAAGGGGTCAACGCTCTGTCCCTATGTCTCAAGACTTACTCTTCTTTATAGGTTTGCATGCAGATAGGTTAATTGGTTTCCCCCCAAATTGACCTTAGACTGTATTAAGACATATGATTATGGTAGAGACATTACATTGTGAGCTCCTTTGAGGGAAGCCAGTGACATGACTATGGACTTTGTGCAGCGCTGCATAATATGTCAGCTCTATATAAATACTGTGTAGTAATAATAATATTAATGCATGTGAATCTCTGCACATTGCTGTGTGTTACATTTGGTAGCTTATTCATTTGAAAATTAATTGGACATAAATAAATTACATAAAGGTTTCTTCTAAAGTGCCAAAATTAACAATGGCAACCAGGCACAGCAACATATGTGCTGTATGTTATCATGTGTTGCGTTAAGCGTGCCTTTCCACATGGAAATGTGTGCCATATCACAACACACTTTGCCCTCAATTGCATTTGTCACATGGACCTCCAATGGAAAAGTATTTCAGCAAACATATCCCTGGCATGGTCCACTTTTGGCACCATACAGGAAATACACTTTGAGAAATGTCATGCAGCTATCGCTGGGGCTCATGTTTACACAAAGTGAAAATACAAGAAATAATTGGGGAAAAACGAAAAACTAAATATATACATTGGTTGTTCCCCTCATTCATTAGTGTAAACAAGCTGCTTGGTTGTCCGTTAAAGCTGCCTGATCATAGTAAAAAAATGCTTCTCCATATGTGCACCTAAGGACAAGGCAGGACAAGTTGTGTCTTGGTTGACTTATATACATTTTACCTTTGATACCCATTATATTTGTATCATTGAATTTTGTGATATGCTTATCATACTGTATGTTTTTTTATATCTGTTGTTGTTCTTTGTATATCTATGAAAATCTTTATTAAAAAACAATATATATATATCTATTTAGTTGTTTATGATACACAGCTTGCTGGAAGCAGGGGAAAACATTTTATCAAGTCATAAACTGAGCATCAGTTGCCAATCTAATTGTGAGCAGCACCGGCATTTTTATGACTCTGTTATCTCAAACATCTCAGCCCAGGAATGGATGATTGTTGCAGATGGTTTGAAGAGAAAAGCAGAAGAAAACTTTGTCATAGGGAAATGTATGAACGATGGGAGGTAATAAATATGTAGAAGAATCTGATGCTAGAGCCACTCTAAACTTAGTAGCCAAAGCCCAACATCCATCTTCCATTTACAGTATCTATTGGCAGATGTGAGAATTCTACACTTTTAATTTTGATCATCAGGATTTATATAGCGCCAACATATTACACAGCACTATACTAAATAGGGGTTGCAAATGACAGACTAATACAGACAGTGACACAGGAGGAGAGGACCCTGCCCCGAAGAGCTTACAATCTAGTAGGTGGGGGAATATACACACAAAAGGAGGGGAGATATGTAGTGGTGGGAAGTAGTGATGGTTTCAAAGGACAAAAGAAGATGGGTAGGCAAGTTTGAAAAGATGGGTTTTGAGTGCTCTTTTTAATGAGCAGAAAGTAGGAGCAAGCCGAATACGATGGGGAAGACCATTCCAGAGAGTTGGGGCAGCTCTAGAGAAGTCTTGTATCCGTGCGTGTGATGAGGTTATGAGTGAGGAAGTCATTAGTAGGTCATTGGAGGAGCGGAGAGAGCGGCTGAGGGAGTATTTTTATATCATGTCAGAAATGTAAGTGGGACAAGAACTGTGGAGGGATTTGAAAGCAAGCACAAAAATTCTTATTCTCTGAAAATTAACCAGTTACACGTATTGTATTGAATATACATCTTACTCTTCTAATGTACTTTACATTTGAAAGAATACAATTTATCACTGCTGATTCCAGGATAAACTTTGGATGGTTTTGGTCGTAGGATTTCTGGAATTGTCCATTTTAGGTTTTAGCAATAAAATAAACCCCAGAAAGCAAGCCTCCAGTTGATATTGGTGTTGTAAATCTCTGTACACAATATTCTGACCCCTAAATACTAACAGAGATAACTACAATGATTGATAAAGTGTCGGTCAGAGTTCAGTATAGTCTAACACATGTGAAGAGCAATGTGAAGTATAATCCGGCAGGGTGACACAGAGCACATAAATGGATGGACATAAACCACAGATGATTTAGAGGAACAGGTTACGTGTGGTTTTTATCTGCAGTCTAAACAAAAGTTCTGGAATCAACCCAAATCTAAGCCAATAAAACGTCTGCTGTATGAGAAAGTGAAAAAATCCGTACTTAAAATGAGGAATAAATCTGTTATTTATATGTGGCTTTTGAGTTATTTTCAGCCCTTTATTCATCGATTAATCATGATCACATATTTTACTGCTGGTTCCCCAAGCTCCTGGCCTGATCTGCCACTATGAGCCAGATGAAGCTCTGATCTGGTGGGGAGGTGATGGTAGTGGTGGGGTGCGGAATCCTTGCACTGCAAATAAATGCTTAAATACAACATACCCAATGCCAAAGTGAAGGTTTGTCACAGGTTAAATAGATATTTCCATATGTCCATATAGGGCCACAAATACCACTCAATTGTCAGAGATGGGAAAGTGTGTGTGTGGGGGAGTAACAAGAAGAAAAGTGGGACTGAGGGATTTAGTTTTAAAAGATAGACAATCCTTGTATGTGAGATACAGTTTGGGGGCATCATGGCTTTCAGCTGTCCTACATTTAAAGCCAACACATCTAAGGACTAGTAAGCCTCGATACATTACTTTTTTGTTCTTGAGTTTAGATATACTTAAAGGCCTAAGTACACAGGTCATTGTTTGTGTCAGAACTTCTTTTCTCTTTTATGAGTCAAAGTAAAGTCTTCTTTCTCATACAAGTCAATAATAAGTAGCCTGATACATCTTAAAAACAAAAGCGGGTTGGGTGAAGGTCAACTGCAAACTTTTATTATTATTAGGATTTATATAGCATCGACATATTACGCAGCACTTTACAAAGTCTTAAGTCATGTTACTAACTGTCCCTCAAAGGTGCTCACAAACATGTTGCATTCTCCAGTGGACAAAAACCTAAGGGATGTCCCTTTTCTCATTTTATAAAGTTGAAAAGTATGCCCATATGTTTTTAGATGACCCTCACCCATTGCTAATCAGCTGGGCCACTTTTTAAATAAGGATTCTTGAATGTTTGGAGGGCCATATCATAACACAGGGTCAGCTGGTACCAGTAGTGTTACAAGAATTGATAGTAGTAGTGGTGGGGATGTAGAGAGATGGCTGGATTTTTCTAGGTAGGAGGTCAAGTGTGGTTGGAAACTGAGATAAATAGGATGACAAAAAGTACACTATTTACTAGAATTATGGCTTTTTATTAAAAAAAAAAAAATCAGTGCTGCATCATAAGCGAATCTGCATTTCCAGTTTTCACTTTGTCCTCCTGGAAAGTACCACACGTGCCTTTTGAGGCTGCCAATAAGCCCACCTAATGCAGCTACCTGTAACAAGGTGGCACCACTCTTGTATTCATAGCACAATTGCCACTTTAATGTAGGCTGTGCCAAACTACACTATAGAGGAATACAAAATGTTACAGGAGGCATGCATTGCCTGTGTCAAGTTTATAACCAGTATATAGTTGCCTGGGTCCCTTCTGAAAAGATTTTCTTACACTTAAAGTCAGGAGAGGGCATGACTATTGCTGTCCATGTTTTCCTGCCCTGGGGACAATCTCCCACCCATCCCAAGGAATGAAAAATATCCTAAATGAAGCTTGCATGTTCTTTCCATGTTTGCATGGGTTTTCTTCAGGTACTCCAGTTTCCTCCCACATTCCAAAAAAACATGGTTAGATTAATTGGCTTCCCCCCCAAAATTGCCCCTAGAATGTGTGAATGACTTATGACTATGGTAGGGACATTAGATTGTGGGCCCCTTTGGGGGACAGCTAGTGATATGACTATGGATTTTGTACAGTGCTGCATGATATGCTGGTGCTACATAAATACTGTGTAATAATAATAAATAATAAAGAGACAAAAATAAAGAAAAAAATGCTTTTTATGGATCTCCTTTTTATAGCTACTGTACATTTTGTATCCAGCCTTTCGTACCATTGTTGTTTGTTCTATTGAAGATCTTAGTATCCTGAGAAATCTTCAACATTTGATATTTACAGGAGGCTGGAAGCTCGGTCCCCCTCTGCACTCTGTGATCCCTTCTACTAACCTCTACTTTATTACCTGGTAATATATGGAATGGTGGAGGGAGCCAAAATCTGCAATGGGAGATATTTTCTGGTGTGTCCTATGTTACAGATTTCACAGCCAGCTTTATTTAAGAAAGCGAAGATTTCAGACCTGGTGGTTAGACAGGTAAATATAAATTGTTTTCTTTTTGGGGGCATCATTCAAGTGCTTTCATCTAGTGGCAGAGTAAAGGTGCGTACACACTTCCAATTTTTATCGTTCCAATCGAACGACGAACGATCGATTGGGCAAAAAATGTTCGTAAAAAAGTAACCAACGACGCCGACGAACGAGGAAAGTCGCTGGAAACGAACGACCGGACCGGCGGATCGGATTGGACGACGATCGTTGAACATCGTTCGTGTGTACGGTCGTTCGTTGATCGTCCATGTTCGTATCTATTGTGTGTACAATATCTACGAACGATCGTGTCGTTACCTCTATGTGCAGGATCGGTGCTATACGATCGTTCGTGTATATCGTGCAGGAACGTTCGTCATTCGTTTTCCTACGATAATAATTGGAAGTGTGTACGTAGCTTTACTTTCACCCCTGACTATCATAGGTAATGGCATTATAAATGGCGTCCCATGCTCTTTACACATGACCCATAGACTACATCATTAGGCAGCAGGTTGTCAGACAACACTTTAGAAGGGATGTAGATAAACCGCAGTTGATTTAGAGAGCAAGTTATGTGTGATTTTTATCTGCAGTCTAAACAAGCTTTCTGGAAGAGACTCAGGTCTGAGCTAATAAAACATGTGCTGCATGAGAAAAAGAAGAGAGAAGGTGATTGGAAACAGATGGAAGAGACACGAGGAAAGATAAACAACAGAAGACCCTCCATCCTGTCCAATTCATGAGGTCAAGGATCTTTTCCCTTTACTACAAGCCACTACATTCATTCATGAGCCATTCACCCTTATCCATTTAATGGAATACCTAGCAGTTTCCATATGATCTTCCTTTATTTAGATTTTCTTTCTACCTACTAAAGAAGAACTATAGATTTTCCATAAAGATTCTACAACTTTTTGTGGTCATGTTTCTCCATAACATAATATACAGAAAGAACAAACTGCTTATTCTCATAATCCAAAACGGAATAGAAAAAGCTTAATTTAAGACAACTGCAACTGATTTAATTAAAAGGGATTAATGTTCTAACATCTGACCCATTGCTAGTAACATTTAATTACTTTAACATGTTCTTTGTCTCTAAAATAAATACCTTCGGCCACATGGATATGATTTTCCCAACTAGTAGAATAAGAAAGTAGACCCAGAGGTGGGGAGGTGGGCTAAAAAAAAAAAACAACAAAAACACTCTCCAGGTGGAACAAATAGTTTTACAGCAGCCGTTCTCAACCAGAATTCCATTGAACCCCAAGGCTCCTCCAAAGGTTTGTTAGGGGTTCCTCTTCAAATGGTAGATCTCCAGTTTTGATGATGTCTGCATAGTTCTGAGGCCAACACTACTTGGAAGAGCCAGCTGCATGACTCCAATGATGTTTTTAGTAGTCTATAAAGTAGGGCATTTTGTTCACTGGCCACCAATCTTTTTCACCAAATAGCCCCCAATAATTTGGTTTTAGCAGGACTTTACAGAGACCTGGAAATTATTTTAGGTGTTCTTCAGGAGTAAAGCATTGTGGAAGGCTGTTTCATAGTATTGGACTGTATCTGTTCTGTGAAATGTTTCTAGGTGTGCGATCGGTGAAAAAAAATCTAAACGTTTTCATCCATTATCATAATATGTATTGCATGTAAACCCATCTTTTCATGATTTTTTATAGAAATGAAACATTTAAATGACATCTGTTATGAAGCTCAATCCCGCACAAAGTTTTTAATGATCTAAGAGAAGATGTCCAACTTCAAGAGTAGACTGAAGAGAATTATTTCACAGCCAGGGACAGAGCCATCATACCCCCCTCCAATTCTGTACGTTGTTGGCCAGAAGACACATGACTGTGATAGCTTTTTATTACAGTTTAAATAACTTTAACTTAACATCAAATTACAATAAATAATATTAAATTAATGTTACCATAACAACCAAATAAACAATAACCTCAAAAACCTAATTATTAACCTTCTACCTATTTAACCCTTCTGGTTACCGGTCCTCGAAGGCCCACCCTTAACCCCATAATTAAAGCGGGTCTGCACCACCGATGCTATATATGCTCCCAGCTGCAGCCACCCAGCTCGGGAATGATACCACCTGTACTCACAGCCCTTAAATCCAAAACCACTCCACCCCTTCTTTTATCAACATAATTCAGAGACTCCATACCATAGATGGGCCTCTCACCCACACTAAAACCAATACACCAGACCAATTCTCTCGAGGACCTCACCGCCTAAATCCCCACCACATCATATTCTCACTACCTACAGGGACGGGCAGGAGGGAAACTTATCCCACTAAAGATTACCTCACCCTTTCCATTTCCTCTCTTTATAACCCTTTCTTTCCTCACCCAAACATCTATGTCACCACTTCCTTTATTACCCGCCCTATTGACTCGGGGTGGATTTTACCTGCAAAAAGTGGTAATCCCGAGTCACACTCGGGTCGCTTAAACCTAAAAAAAAAAAACACACTTACCTTGCTCTGTCGGCGTCCTGCTGGTCCCTGCAGGTCCTGGGGACACGTCCTCCTCCTCCGATCTTCAGCCGTGAACTGCAGAGATTATCTCTGGGGTTTCCCGGTGACATTGGTAGATGCGTCAGTGCGGGCTGGATTATCGGTGGGAAATTTAAATCATTTTGTGTTGGGTTCAATACAAAGAAATCCTCATATAATATATAAATAATTATATTATAATATATATATATATATATATATATATATATGTATATTATACATGCTACTGTACAGTTATATTATATGTTTCACATTTTTTTTTAACAAATTTTTGTGTTTTTTTATTTAAAGTTTATTTTTAAATGTAATAAATATTGGACATATATTAGTGAGTTATGCCTAAGAATTATAGCCTACAATTTAAAATAAATTTTCATGCAAAAATAATATAATTTTTTGCATGGAAATACGGACAGAATTACAATGCCAGGGGGGTTAAACTACCACCTCCTAAAATTATATGAGCTTTACTGCCTGCTCCCCATCCCCTTCCATGTGGGCCTTCCACTAATCGTCACTCCATTCCTCTGTTCCAGACCTTTCTGAAAAATGGAGTAAAGGGAGCAAGAACCCCAGAGTAAGACTTTCAGAAAACTTTGTGTTTCCCACTGACCAATACAACAAAATAAATGATGTAATAGTATACTTAAATATTTTTGTAAGAAAAAAAGTCTCATTCCAATATAGTTCACTTAGCAACTGGCCCATTGGCCAATTTATCCTGACATTGGCGAGTTAGTTCCATCCTAATGGTATTGATTATATAAGAAACTAATTCCAAAACAGCCATATCCTGCCAATTCTAAACTCCATTAGGCCAATACTTACCTCCATGTGGGTACTTTGTCAGACTGGACATTCATGGCAAGCCTTCCAGACCGCTGAAGAGCAATACACATACTCTAGTGATTCACATGTGTACGTTGGATGCATTAGCAGAATCTTGGCAGTTAAAACAATTTAGGATTTTTATGACAATAGGCTGGGCATAAATAAGGATTATACAGTAGTCTTGGAAGAATCAGAAATCATTGTTAACAGGCTTTTCCCTTCAGCATATACTGCATTTTTCTGAAATGACCTGACTGAGATATAAACAAACTCTGACAGGTTTTATGTAATGTGATCCAAGACGAATTCACTGCTGCCCTCTGTGTGACTCGGTATAGACTGCTGAGTCTCTCTGGAACCTTTCTCCCCCCTTTTCACGTTTATCTTTACAATCTGTACCTGTTGAGCATATGCTATGAGTATATGAATCAAGAGCCAATAATATGTTTACACAAAAATTATATTTTGATTACAGTAGCTTTTTTCTAACATTCCCAAGAACATCTCAAACCTTTGTTTCTTAGTTCTGTCTATGTAACAGTCTACTTGGAATGAAGAAGAGTCTCATCTTGGATAGTCGATACCAGAACATGTCTTCATTGAACAATTGTACTTACCCTTTTCCTTTGAGAAAAATTTAACGTGCCATCATTTTCAGGCTTGGAAATAATCACCAGGACAAATCCCCCAATTTGTCACTAATGAAGATGTCCCCATTGGAAGATTACACAGTAATAAAAACCTAAAAGAGGTTTAGATTAAAAAATATGGTTTTGCATTACATACACAGGTAGTCCTTGGGTTACATACGAGATAGGGACTGTAGGTTTGTTCGTAAGTTGAATTTGTATGTAAGTCGGAACATGTACATTATTTTAATAAATGCAATTAGGACGGATGTTTGTCTCAACATATTATTAGGCTGTGTGGTGTCAGTTACTGTATAAAATCCTCACTGTGAGCTAATCACAAACAAAGCAAAAAAAAATCTTTATAGAGCCTAGACATTCATTAACTTCTGGAGCAAGCTGTGCTTTGATATGCAAAAAGAAACAACTGCAGAGTTTGTCTTGGTCATTAAAGAATCTGCAAGGAGGCTGCAAAGAGAGCTCACCCCCCTAAGATCACCCACAACCTCAGCTGTGTTTAGTAAAAAATTTCTTCTGAAAGTCATGCAATCTGCCCCCCTCCCCTATCAAGCCTCCGTCCTGCACATGAGGGGGCAGAGAAGCCTCGTTCGTATCTAGGAGTCGTCCGTATGTTGGATGTTCTTAACCCAGGGACTACCTGTACTTTAAATTTAGATACATCACCACTACAGTACCTTAGACATAAAATAAACTGTCACATGGTTTAACAGTTCACTATATACCAAAAAAAGTATCAGTTTTTGTGAACATTTTACAAATGTGAGTGCTGAATACTGAGAAGTAGTGAGGGAAATCATCCCATAATGCTCGCCCATGGCAATTTTTAGGGCAGGGTTTCTAGAACATTTTAATGTGGAGGACCCTTGAACACACTTTCAGGTTTTAAGGGAACCCCTGATAAAGTTCTTATATCCACAGCTCAAAGTACATTAGTGAGGTGGTCAATAGGTGGAATGTTTCTTACATTGTTGGCCATTGGGAAGACTGTCACCCATACAGATAACCAAAAAGATAATTAATAAAGATAACTGACCTGAGAGGCACAAATTTCTCATTGATGAAGGAACCCCTAGCAACCCTTGGAGGAACCCTAGAGTTAAATTTTGTAGCATTTTAAAACTAAGATATAGCTAATTAAATTGATACACGTCATGTATTATACAGAATATAAAGATCATGCACAGTTTCAGATGTTATTCCATCTCCCTACTTATCTTAGTCTGGCATGCTGGAGCACTTAAACCAACAGAACAGAAAAGTAAATAATACATAATATGCATTCAAGTTATTTTCCTTCAACATTTTCTTAATAGTCTACTGAATTTACATTTTTTTTTCTGTATGTAGACACTATGAAGATTTTCAATCCCGCAGAATCTCACCTTTGTTTTGGGAAATGTCAAGCAGAACCAACAGATAAGCAATTTTAGTCAACCACTTGATTTGACAGCCATAAATTCCTCATCTGCAAAATATCAATAAAATAGTCTAAACAAGATTTAAAAAATACCACTGAAGTATACGCATGAAACTAGAAGACTTTATATCACAAAGGACAAAACTTTCCTTACTTGCACAACTTGATTCTTATCTGGGGTTAGGCACATAAAAATCATGGTTAACGTATTACAGGGAAACTGATCAAATGACAGGGAAAATGTAAAGAAAAATATATATTTTTTAAACATTTGGGATACATGCTCCTTTCCTTATACTGGTGGAAATGAGAATGGAAAGGAAAAAGCAAGTTCAATCCAAACTTCATGAAAATGTGCATGTACATAGGTCACCATATTTAGCACTAGTTTCATGGCACCTGAGAACCTCCCAGGCGTGACCATAAGAGGTATCCACCCCCGAGGAAGGGTCCAAGAAGCACTGTAATCAGTATGTGTGTGGTAGCAAGACCTTGGGCACTCTGTGAACCTTCCTGTAGAGGGTAAATAGAGTATAATTCCCCAGGGGACAGAATAGGGTGAATACACCCACTTTTATACTTGTTTCTAACTTTGTTTATAAATTGTTAGGGCCATGTCAAACTGATGAAAACTCTTTAGCTCCATTTTATTTTCCCTCACAATTTTTCCTACTGATCATTGTCATGGACTAAAAGTAGGTTGAACCACAAGAAAAGCAATTCATCTCACTTTGTAAGAATATCTTTTCACTCACTTATGTCTATGGGACTGAAAACAAAGGGAAAATTCCCCAACAGTACACAGACTGCAAAATAACGGGTTAAACCTGTAATTATATTATAATAAGTATATACTGTATTAAAATTTTAACCACAAAAACTACTAATCAAATACATGCAGAACATAATACTTTTAGATTTAAAGCAACAGATAGAAATGGCAAAGAAATAAGACATTTATATAAATCTACATCTGCTACCTTGAAGCATAAACCTACTAGAATTTAAATAAAATGTAACTCCATCTGTTCTAGTATAGCCACCAGAATGGAGAAAAATAATTCTTTGGGAT
The DNA here is from genome assembly GCF_032062135.1 of Pyxicephalus adspersus. NCBI lineage: Eukaryota > Metazoa > Chordata > Amphibia > Anura > Pyxicephalidae > Pyxicephalus > Pyxicephalus adspersus. The sequence goes on from NC_092858.1 coordinate 164,149,874, forward strand.
CTCAAATACAAGATGTTCATAGGAGGTGGAATTATATGGAGAGTTATCAAAAAATGTTGCTGTTTAGTAAACTAGTAAAGATACAAACTCTTTTTGGTATATTTATATTGTGATATTAACTAAACATTCATTGCAGGCAAAACTTTCCCATGCATTTGTTATGATTTAAATTTAAAAGTTTATAATTTAAATTATAATGAAGGATTAACCTGCAGTGATGATACATGTGATACCAGGAAGGTCTCAAACTGCTCTATTCAACCTTTTTCTGAAGTATACCTATTGCTGGTAATATATATATATATATATATATATATATATATATATATATATATGTCACTATCACTATCACTAATTTGTTTCCTTGTTGATCTGACTTTCTGATTTGATTTGCTGTAAACCTAAAATGTGTATGCGCATTTCAAAGAGCATTCAAAACATTTTTTAAAACTTGCCTACCCATCTTGTTATGTCTTTTAAAACTCTCACTACTTCCCACCATTCCATATGATGTGATGCTTCCCCCACCTTCTAGATTGTAAGCTCTTCGGGGCAGGCTCCTCCTGTGTCACTGTCTGTATCTGTCTGTCATTTACAACCCCTATTTAATGTACAATGCTGCATAATATCTTGGGCTATATAAATCCTGTTTATTATTAAATATAATATTAATAATATGCTAACAACTTTTGCAAGCTAATTTTTTTTACTTCACACCATGCAATGTAGGGTGAACAAATGACTAAAAGTGCATCTCAATGTAACATTTCAGCAAGTCCTGGGATAAATAAAGGTAAATGTATACCTCTTTGGGCAGAATGGTCTAAAATCCCCAATAATGAAGAAGATCACAAGATGGAAGTGTTGGCAATGGAGCTTGCAAACAAATACATTGCTAGAAGGTAGGTGAGTATAGTTCTTCTTCTTTAAGGGATTTATTTCACCCAGTTGTTTTATAACTTACCCTTGTCCCTGTTAACTTTTTTCTCTTTTTCTTTTTTCTTTTTTTGTTTAAAAGCAAAATGTAGCAAAACAGAATCACCTTCTTTCATTGGAACCCCTAGCAGCTGTGCTGGATAAACATCAAGTTAAAAGTCTTGGGACTTTTAGGTAATGTAGAAAGAATCTACACACAAGAACAACATTTTTAACTCAAACATCTTTATTTAGCAGAATAGTTTACAAAATGTATGCAACAAATCACAATGGTTCCAAGTTTAGCATTTAGGGAGTTTAAGAGACCATAGGGTCCAATTCACTAATCTCTTTCCCTACACGGATTTGATCCCAAGGACAAAAATGTAATATACTGTAGCTTCAATAGAAATTTGATACATTAAAGATTGTGTATTAAGGTGTCCATGCACAGCTAACAGCTAAATGTCTGCCAACAGGGAGGAAAGTTTGCTTTATTGTAAAAGAGCCCCTTCAGAAATAAAGAACCTGATTGCTTGCAATTTTCTTCAACAAATGAGTCTTATTCCACTTGAAACTATCCACATATGTAAACTTTGATTGTACAATCTTATTTAGATATACCAGCAACTATATAGAGCAAAAGAATTTATATGAAATTTCTAAATTGATATTTTACATAGGCATTGCATTTGTTGATAAAAGTAAAGAAACTTCTAAAAGAGATTGTACAAAACAGTATGTTGCTTTAGAATGTGTATAGGAATGTATATAGAACTTCTATGGAAGTTCACTCCATGCATGCACACAAGTACACAAATTTAAAACTGAACTTCAGCCCTATCATCGGTCTTTTTATAGAGCTGATTGGGGTCTACTGCTGAAATTGTTTCCAATAAAAAGTACAGAGACCCAGTAGGGATATCCAGGGGTCTCAAATATGAAATGTAACCATAACTGTTTTATTCGGAAGTTAATAGCGGTGGAGTAGGCAGAATCCGGGAAAGGAAAATTTGAGAAATTATAGGAACAATAAACTTCAGCGTTAAATATTTCTCATGTAGAACAATTAGAATGTCAGGCGATCAGCATATGTGTGAGTGTGAAGAGAGAGATGCAGAAATATACAAGTCACAAAGGAAGAAGTCACACTTAGAATAAAGGTAACACTTTATACAGAATAGTGTGAATTCACTTGTCAGTACACAGCAAGGCAAACAACAGCTTCACAGCTTTTCTACTAATGCCATGCAAAAAGATCACGGAAACTTTTCTGAATGGGGTTTATATAGAACACTGGGTGAGTTGCATTAGGTTAACATGCAGTTTAAGAGTGGAATATTATTACACTTATGGCCACCTAAATGTATGAGAATTATTGCCCTGATTGCAGCATTGCATAGTGATATTTTATGGTTATATTAAGAGCATGGTGGCTCAGTGGTTAGCACTCTGGCCTTTCCAGCACTGGGTCCCAGGTTCGAATCTCAGCCAGGACACTATCTGCATGGAGTTTGCAGGTTCTCCCTGTGTCTGTGTGGGTTTTCTCCCACATTCCAAAAACATGCAGTTAGGTTAATTGACCTCCCCCCGAAATTGACCTTAGACTACATTAATGACATATGGTAGGGACATTAGATTGTGAGCTCCTTTGAGGGACAGCTAGTGACATGACTATGGATTTTGTACAGTGCTGCGTAATATGATGGTGCTATAAAAATACCGCGTAATAAAAAATACAGTCCTGCAGTAAGAAAGTATGGCAGTGACATGCAAATTCTCCTTTAAAAGTTATTTGCCCTGTACTGCTTGATTTTTTTACATTTTTTATGTAGATTGCATGGTATACGCTGATAATAATTATAACTGTATAGCAGAGAATATGAAACGTTATACATAAATGGAGAACAGCAGGAGGGACAACCTCATGATTAAAGGATTTTTTTGTATTATTATCATTTTCTGGCTGGTCATATGACTTTCTGAGGTCTTTTTTCTAATGCTCCAGTGCTGGGCAATCCTCCATGGTACAAAGAAATAAGTAAATACTTATTGACTATATAGCTGAATGTTTATGACACCTGACCATAATGACTATATGATTTTGTTGGGTTTTGCATTCCAAAACCATGAATAATATGGCGCCCTTTGTGGCTATACCAGCCTCCAATTTTCTCAGAAAACTTTCACAAGAGTTTGGAGAATTACCTGCATTTTATTATCCATATTTGTTTTATTCTTATTAATAATAATAATAATAAACAGGATTTATAAAGTGCCAACATATGACACAGCGCTGTACAATAATTAGCAGTTGCAAATGACAGACAGATACAGACACAGGAGGAGGAGAGGACCCTGCCCAGAAGAGCGGTGAGGGAAGTATCACACAATAAGAGGGGGATATGCAATGGTGGGAAGTAGTGAGGGTTTAGGAGACAGAAGAAGACAGGTAGGCAAGTTTGAAAATATGGGTTTTTGCGTGCTTCTTTAAAGTAGGTGCAAGCCGAATAGGATGAGGAAGACAATTCCAGAGTTGGGGCAGCTCTAAAAAAGTCTTGGAGCTGTGCGTATGATGAGGTTATGATGAGTAAGGAAGTCATTAGTAGGTGATTAGAGGAGAGAAGAGAGCGGCTGGGGAGTATTTATCTATCAGGTCAGAAAGGTAAGTGGAAGAAGAACTGTGGAGGGATTTTAAGGAAAAGCACAGGAGATGGAGTTTGATTCTAAGGGGAAATGGAAGCCAATGAAGAGATGTGGCAGAAGAAGAGCGATAGGAAGGATGGATAAGTCTTCAATATTAGTAGAAGTACAAATATCCTATACAAATTTTGCCTGCACAGTCACAATGATTTAAGTTGGTGTTTGACCCACAAAACAAGAAATTATTGTTGAGTGATCTGTTTACCATTGGAAAATGCAGATGTGAACAGAATGGAAGAAAACTTTGTCTGAGTTCATAAGGGTCAGTTAGTGGCAGCTGCACCTCCCCTTGAACCCTAGATAGCTCTAGCAGCAAGTGCAATCTAAGCCTGTCCAATGCAAGGGGTAATTACCCCCAAATTCATGAAAGTGCTGTTTTTTTCCTAGGGGCTACCCCTTAAAGGACCTGGGCTTGGCAGTGATTGCCACTAGGACTAGCTAGAGTTAAGCTACGTACACACGGCAGATTTTTATCGCCCGATAATCGGCCAAATATCGAGCGAAAATCTGCCGTGTGTACAGTCGGTGTCGTCCATCATCCGAATGACCGTCCTGCCGGATCCACGGACGATGGACGACAACCATCCATCACTCTCCCCCTCCCCTCTCCATAGAGCAGAACAGTGCTGTATGTACAGCACCGTTCATGCATCGTGCAGTCCTTTGTCGTTGGAAAGGATCGTGAAAGATCCTTTCCAACGACAAAAATTGCAAGTGTGTACGCAGCTTTAAAGAAATAGGACGGCCACCCCCTTGCTGCTCTGTATGAATTCAGGTTTTATTCTGACAAGCTCACAGGTAAATGTGGGTGGCAAATGTGGCAAACCTCTAAATGAAGAATAAGTGGTGAAAAATGAATGTCCAGGCATATAAACCCACCCAAAGATATAGGCTTGAACGTTAATATAAATGAGTATACAGTATAAATCTTTATAATATATAGTCAGACATTTGAACACTGCTGTAAATGGAGACTTTTATTCACATTGCAAATGTTTTATTTTTAAATGAAGTTATATTTTACACACAGCCTGGAATATTTTCTTTCCTTTAACCCGTTTACTCCTTGTCCTGTAATTGCTCCAAAGCATCTGAGATTTACTTCTTAAAGGTGTTTATACTCTGCAAGTAGCCGCTTTAAATACATTTAAGCACAATTTCAACAACAAACATTTTCTTTTCTATAAAACCACAGACCTGTAAGAACAAGCGGTACAAGTCAGACAGAAATACATCTGGTTCTGTTAGTCTTTGAAGGTTTATTGTGTTCCTGGTTCTGAATGATTATATAGTAACCAAGCTGAGAAAATCACTTAGACCTTGAAAAAACATGCGTTCTGTGAAAGTTTAACGAGCACTGGCTCCCGATGGAATTTTGTCACCTGTTTAATTATTAGCAGCATAAGCATGGTTTGTGAGGAATAAAGAAGGAGCATTTCCCAGGACTTCAGACAGAAGTGAATGTAAACCTTCAAATTTAGCTTAGTAGCATAAAAGTATGCTAAGAAGTCGGTATGGATCCACTAAAGCTTGGGTAGTGTTGGAGTTTCGAAGTGTGGTTAGGGCTAAGGAGCAAGAGTTGAGTTTAAAGCAGAAGAAATCTAAAAAAAAAACTCCCTTAACCTTACTTACCCAGATCTCTTGATCCCTCCGAAGTTTCCTGGATTTGGTCCCACACCGTCCTGGAATTCTCCTTCATACTGGTGATTCCTCCAGTACCATCTTCGACCGTCTTCTGGCTACATCACCCAATCTCGCACTGAGCAGGCAGGGGATCGCCTTTTTTTCTCCCATGTAATAAAAAACCCCTTCTGAGCATGCCCAACCTCGAGCGTGCGCAGAAAGAACAGTTTGAAACCTCCTGGCATGCGTGACATGGGTATCCCTGGAGGCTCTGCACTCCAATTCTTTAAAAGTAAAATGAAGAGGGGCTTACCTTTTTTTTTTAAACAAAAAAGAAGATGGAATCCTGTTCCCAAACTTCAATTGGAACTGAATTCTGGAAGCTATACCAAAAAATAGTAGGTAGAAGAGATTGGACTTAATTGGACTCCATTAATGACATTATTGCACAGAGTCTCTGTATGGAGGTGGCCATCTTAAAATCATTCTTAGAGTTCTTATGTCAAGAAGAACAGTAAGGAGCATAGTTGTACTATCACAAAACCTCACTTTAAATTTGGGACTACCGGTCAATGGTAGCAGTTCTTTAGATCTCACATTGCAAATATACAATAAATTGGCAAATCCTAACTTTTTGGTGCAGAGCAGAATAAAAGTATTCCTGGTAAAGAACTAAATCTTTACCTCACTTACAAATGCCTCTCCATTTAAAGTGGAACTAATCTCAGCCTATACTCACCTATCGCCTTTCCATTGTGGTTGCCGCCATCTTCTTCCTCATTTCAAGCTTTGGCCATCTGAATTGGTCAGGCTGGAATTATGTAATTACATGTGCATGCACAGCTCAGAGATTTTAACAAAGAGCGACCTGGCAGGTATGTTTTTTTTGTACCTTTTAGCAATAAAACCTGCCTGATAGCATATTTTTATATTAGAATTGACTCCGGCTTCCTTAGAAACCCTAATTGTGTTCACATTCTTATTTTGTGGTGCCTTGCAAACATTTACATTACTTTTTGTTACTACGTATTCTTCAAGTATTTTAAGTGTTGTCAGTGGACAAATAGGGTGGTGGCATGCAAACCTTTTTTGGTGCTTTCTAGCCTGATCTTACTAGAAATAAACTTTTAAACCCAACATAGTTTTTTATATTTAAATGTTATATAAATGTCACCATAAGAGCTTTTATGGCAGATACAAAAACACTTTTTTAAATGAACTAAACTACCATAAACAGACTACAAAACGGAAGGGAAAAAAACACACACAAATGCTCTACGTAAATGAAAAGAAAAGGAGAACACATTTAGCATAGGCATTCACAATTAATCTGTAAAATTGTTCCCAGACCTTAAATACCAGTCTAACCTTAAGTAAAACGCAACTAATAAACATTTGCTTTATTGTGAATGCTAAATCATCAACTCTAATATCACAGCCAATGTGACACTACAGGACACAGTGGTGATATCTGGGGTGAACATAGGGAGGTGCAAAGTGTGTCACTGCACAAAGGTCCCAGACCCTCCTCAGAGGCACCCACAAGGGCCCCAAGTCAGTTTATTAGTGGGCCCCAAGTTTTTTCTGCACAGGGGCCCACCGTCTGCAACTGAGTGGCAAAGAAACTGATGGAAGGAGCAATAGCTAGTACCAGGGAACACGTTATCCAACATACCCTAAGTTCTTGTTTGGCTATTGGTGGCTTCACATTTGTGAGTCCTAGAAAAAGCAGATCAGCATCAGAAAAGTATCTCAATTCCCTATGCCAATACTTGTCCTGGGCCAGAGATTTTAAAAGCATCAGTATCATTGAGAGACAATAGGCACTTTCAGAGGCTCTGGCCTGTGCGCCCCCCCAGTAGAGAAGGACCACGATGGGGGGGAGCACCATCCAGAACAGCAGACCATGTCTCTCGTAAGGATTAAAGGCTCAGGGCAGTGGATGGGTTGTGCCCCTGGAATGGGCAGTTTCTGGCATCATGATGTCACTCTGGGGGAAGTTTACTCCAGTTTAGGTGACACACGGCTCCCGGTTCATGCATGGTCCGGAGTCCGTGCATCTAGTGGTCCGTAGGTCTGAAAAGGTTGGTGACCACTGGACTATACTATCCTATTATCCTATGGTACTATTAGTTGTATAGTGTGACTTCAATACTTGTGAGTCACAGACCTGCTACAAGTAAAAGTGTCAGAATTCCCTACGTCTATACATGTCCTATTTCAGAAAGCATTGAAGCCAATGCATCACCATTGCAACAAGCAGTCTCAGAAGGAGTAATGACAGCTTATATTCGTCTCATGACAGGTGTACTTTAGGAACAAAGCTGTCTTACATTTTTCTGGCAGAGGAAAGTACTGTAAAACTCAGCAAACAGAACAATAAGAATATTCATTAATCCCCATTCCTCTTGGAGCTCTTTCTCCATTTACAGCTATCTTTGATGTCCTGTAATACATTTCATTAGTGAGGAATGCTAATTGTAGCTTTTAACATCCCAGCTATCTCAGTTAACATATCCTCAGATGACTTGTTCTAGCATTCAGCTGTGCTGTTATTAGAAGTTAGCATTGCACTAAGTTGTGTTGCTTTTATAGACACCGAGCAGATTAAAAAGGAATTGACTTTGTGGACGGACAGTATATGCCAAGAATGGTAATGATAATGGAGCTCATGGTTCTCTGTGTTGTACATTCGGGGAAAAGTGATTATCTGTAGGTTACAGTTGGCTTCTCCTCTCACAAAGAGTTTTATTTCTAACAAACAGCTTACATGTCTTTGGTCCTTTTCCACTTTACTTTTTGGCTTTAAATATCCATTTGAGAGATTAAAGAACAGATGACTCTAGATGTTAAAGCCAAGATAGCAACATTTAAAAATACTTTCCAGGGTTAATGATGTGGAGCTTAGCTAGATGCTAACAATAATCACTCGGGATAGATTTACACTGCTGCCCTATGGTGACATATTGCCTTTTAGTACTACTCCTCCTTGGCTGCTGAGGAATAATCCCCAAAGTTGTATGAGGGAGTGCTGAGAAGTTCCTGGCTTTGCCCAGAAAGAAGAAAGCAAGAGTTATGAAATAACACATTTATTCAACATATTCCCCCGAGACTGATGCACTTGGTACAGCGTAGTTGCAGCTTTTCTAGACCGTTCAAATAAAAGTCCTTTGGTTGGGCCACAAACCAGCTCTCAGCAGCATCTTTGACGTCAGAAATGTCCTCAAAACATTGCCCTTCAGGTGTTTCTTCAAATTCGGGAACAGATATTAGTCCGAAGGGGCCAGGTCAGGTGAGTAGGCGGGACCAATGGTGGACCAATTGGAAACCCAGGGGGTTCAATTTGGCAGCCACAACGTTGGATTTTGAAAATTAGCAGAATAAAAAAGACATAGCAGAGTAAGATGGAAAGCAATTATTTCACTATTTTTTTTTACAGAAGTCCCTAAGGATATGTTAATATATATATTTAAGCCCACATTGAATACTTTATTATTATTCCTGTATACCCTACAGATTAGCCTTGCTACTAAAGCATAGCACAATTCATCTGTAATGTGTTCCATTGTTGGCGAGGATTGAAGTTAGCACTCTGGAAAATTACTTTCCCGCTTTGCAGTTTATACAAGCGGTGAAGTTTCAGTAATCTGTTTTAAAGACCGCTGCAGGGCCTTCTGGTATTAGCCAATAATTAACTTTGTGAAATTACCAAAATCAAACACCCAGTAATTTGAAAGATTGCAGAATGTTCATCAGGATAATAAGACATAAATCTTCAGAATATTACAATAAGGTGTGCTGAATTAACTTTTTTTTGCCTCCAAACTATTGTGTCATGGACAAAATTCCATGCATTCTGCTTTGGCTGCTATTGGCATTTATATAAAGTGTTTCCACTTTGCCCATTTCTAGTGGCCAGAAAGGCAGGTCATCATAGTGATGGACCAATGGAAGGAAGGGGTGTTGAATCTTTACCTAAAAGGTCATCCTAAGTTTTGGCTGTGACACAAGATCTTTAAACAAAATATGTAAAAGTATGGGATAAGGGATCCTCAGGGTAATTTAGAGGTTTAGCATGGAGTTGGAAGATGTGGGTGTGTTAACACTGTGGGGTACAAAAAAGGTCTACAGAACACTTCAGATTGTAACCAAAAGTAGGAGCACCACACCCAAAGATTAGAGTCCAAAACATGTTTTTATACTATCAAATAATCCATCAAAGGAGATTTTTACAGAGTGTTGAAAGTATGTGCACCTAAAGGTGGCTGCATATTACATCTGAAATAAAAATGCTATACTCATTGTATTTATCATGTGTCACACTTACCTCTTCCTCACTAAAGCACAGGTGTCTCTCTCCTGCGCATGCGGGCAGTTCTAACTCTGGGCGTGCCTATGCTGCCAAGCTTTATCAGTTTCGCCCATCCCACTGGCCAGTCAATAAAAATGCCTCTTAATCATCCCTGGCTATTTAGCTAGTTCAGACACAGCACTCAGCATTCGTGCAACGTGTCTTTAATAGTGCCGAGCCCCTAGTTCTGTTGAGCATTTCCTGTACACCTGTTGGTTAATTCAGTGTTTCCCTGTCCAGCTCCTGTGTTAACCCCTTGTTGTCCAGTCTGTTGTTTCCAGCTCATTCCCTTGTGCTGTTCCAGTATTCCTTTTAGTCTGTGGATAGTCCTGAGTCACCTGTGCCTCCTGTTGCTTCTGTGTATCTTCCTGCCCACCTTGGTGTGCCCAAGGACTGCAGCCTGGCAGTAACCAGCAGCGCAACATCCTCACCATCAGAGGCTCAAGAGAAGGCCTGGTTACTGCTTAGACTCTGAGCCTTGGCCTTTCTCAGGGCTCACACCACTTTTGCGCAAGCCGTAGCACCCCCTAGTGGCCCTGTCTACCCAAGCGTGACATCATGGGGCCATGGTTCACATACAATGGCATTTTAATAGAAAAACCACTCACACTCTTTGCAATCCACCTCCTTTCCAAATCAGCTACTCTTAGTAGGTAAAAAATGCACCTTAAGATAAGAGATTACCTTACCTCACTCTGTGTTCCACTCATAATGCCCAGGCGAAGATGACATTGCAGTTCTTCTACAATGATTCCTGTGGAACCTAGAGCACCCAAAATCTCACAAAAAGACCTCTGTTGAGATCTTACCTACTGTTCCACCGGAATCTTCCTAGAAGAACCATGATATCCGGATTGAGGGATAGATAAGTATATTCTTCTGGGGAAGAGTGGAATATATGGTGCATTTGTTGCTTTGCCCTACATGGACAAGATCAGGTTGAAATTAAAGTGTGTTACATGTTTGAAACAACTTTTTCTCTTTCCATAAAAGTCTATGAAAATTAAAAGGTTAAAGCAAGTCAAATGCTGGTTAAGAAGGTCAATAGCACTTGCAATTAATTCTAAATGATCTCAGAAGTGTCTCAAACTGATGTCAAAACATTCTGCATTTGCTCATCAACACAGACCTATAATAAAGTTGCAAAAACTAAAACATAATTAAAAAAACTAAAAAATGTAGAAAACAATTACCGGTATATCCAGTTTATAAAACTGGATAACTTTTTCCATGAAAATGATTTTCTAGAGTGAAATGAAAAAAAGAGGGGCAGAGCTGGTATAATAAAAACAACACAAAACAAGGAAAACAATGTACCAATGGAATGTCCAGAAGGAACATTATAGAAAAAGAGAAAAACAAAGAGAGGGTCAAGGCATTTAGCTGATGTGGTGAGAGGCACGGGGAGCGCTTGACGCACAGAATGGTCTGACAATTCCTTTGTACTGGGTTACCTTTTTAGGGGCCTTGGTCCTTTCCACTCTTCAGCCAAAACCTTTGTAAGGAACACATAATAATGTGCAGCATTTGTACGCCTAAATAAGTCAACCTCAAGAATAAGTGCAACCTTTCACTTTTTTCCTTTCTCCTTTTGTTGTTTGAGAGTCATGCTACAATATTAAATGATCCTACTGGCTTATATAGAGGTTTTAAGACTAGAATGGTGACGCAAGTATTTTGAAGGAAGGGTGAAGGACTTCCAGGCTCTGAAACACCCAGTTGGAGTGTTGGAGATGTCACAAAAATTAGACTCCGCATCTGGACTATGAACTCAGATAATCAAGTAAGCCCTAATAACTACTTAGAAGACACTTGGAGATAAGCTTTATAGTATTTCTAAAGGAGTGCATTTGTAGCCCAACCCCCTTCCACTTTATCCTGACTTAGCCTCACCATCCTCCCATTCCACAGATGCCTACTTACCAACATCCAAAGGCTGCAGTCCCCACTATTTGTTTTCACCCACCAGACCCAAGTTCTCTTTTGCCCCCCAAAGTCTTCAATGGGACTTCTTCTACCACCCCAGGATCATACAAACATATGTGTCAGTAAAGTGCAGGCAAAACAGACTCCTTGTGACTGGTGGTTGTAAGCAAATGATTTGGAGGATGGATGGGGAGACCATGGTCCTCAATAACAATGCATCTGTGAAGGACAAGAATAGGTCAGGTTGAGTCAAGGTAAAGGATGCAGAACTCTAGGGTCTATAAAAATGGACTTTTATTTTAGAATGTGGCTGCATTGTTATCATTTTTAGACTTCCTACCAATGGTACCAATTGGTCCTACCAATACCATTCTCCCTGTACTAGGGTGACAACACTTTTTATATCCCCTCAACATAGCGGAATGTTTTTGAATTTTTCAAGGTTCTCATGAGTGGAAATAATAAAAAGAAAAGATACTGTAAAATCTGTAGCCAGGGTAAAACCTTGAGGATTTTGAAATTCAGCAGTAAAATGAACAGCTTCCTCTACCAAAAAAGGGGTCTTATAATGCCGTCAGAGGGTCATAGATTGACTTTCACATGGAGTCAACATGCAACTTCAGCTGCTTAGATGAATGAAATTACTTATAGCCATTTGGTTTTCCCTGGGTTTCCCATGTTCAAATCTCAGCCAGGACACTATCTACATGCATGGAGTTTGCAGGTTCTCCCCGTGTTTGCATGGGTTTCCTCCCACATTCCAAAAACATGCAGTTCCATTATTAGCTTCCCCCCAACATTAACCTCAGATTGTGTTAATGACATATGACTATGGTAGGGTCATTAGATTGGGACCTCTTTTGAAAAACAGTTAATGACATGAATATGTCGGCGCTATATAAAATACAAGAAAGTAATAATAATGTAGCATGGACACAATACACAGCGCTGTACAAAGTCCATAGTCATATCACTAACTGTCCCTCAAAGGAGCTCACAATCTAATGTCCTTACCATAGTCATATGTCATTACCACAATCTGAGGCCAAAAATCTTGCTGCATGTTTTTGGGGGGAAACCAATGCAAATACTTGGAGAACATCTAAATCCTGGCTAAGATTCAAAGCTATGACCTAGTGCTGCAAAGAGAAGAGTGGTAGCCACTGAACCAACTGTGTTGTCCAAATTTTCTCATTACTTTCTAATGCCAAGAAAAATATCATACCTCAAAATGCAGTTTAAATGACGGTGACAGATCAAAGTTCTCTACAATAGGAGAGCTTCAATATTCAGTTCTCCAATGCCCTGTGTCTCCTATCTTCTCTCTGTTCTAGTGCTATGTAAGACATTTTGCCAAAAAAATGCATACAACCCCTATCAGAAGCTATGGTCCCATCCTCGGACCCCCACATCACTATTATGTCTTGCCAGATATGTGAATAGGAAAGCTTTTCATTTGCAGGGAAATTTTTTGCAAAGCTGACAGGATTGCTTTGCTTAATAAACAATGTGAGAGCCAGACTGTAACAAATAAAGGTATATACTCACCTTTTTGTTGGGTGGAGAATTCAAGCAAAGTTATTCAACACTTCCAGGTTTGTCAAATAGCCCGCCCCCCTTTGCTTGCTTTGGTTTCTTCCAGTGGCCATTTCATCCTGTAATAACTTAGGACCCAGCAGAAGAAACAATCTCAAGCAACAGGGGATGTGTTATCCAGTATGCTTAAAAGTAGCAATGGTATCAGGAGCTCTTTAGGAATGCACAAAATTAATTCACCTAAACTAATAACAACTTTTACTAGGTTGCATTTCATTCCCTTTTTTCAACATTGCTACAGAGTCCCTTTAAAAAGACATTAATATGAGTGAGAAGAATTAAACCTAATTAAAAAAAAAAAAAAGCAACCTGCATGTTGATGCAACTCCACAGCTGAATACACACGGCCTATAGAACATTCCTGATTAACAGACATTAATTGCACACAATCAGCAGCGCTATGCACCAAAGCTGTCGTGATTCAGAGCGCTGTGTGTAGGAGAGATTGTTTCAGGGTTTTTATTCCAAATGACAGCGTATATACTTATCCCATAACATAACACAGAGATGTTTGCTGCACAAATAGCCCTGGAAAACCCTACAGACGTAAAAGCTTTTTTCCTCTCTCTATAGAATTGTTTGCAACTATATTTTGCAGTTGGACTTCACTATTGTTATAACTACTGCGTCACAGTTCTATTTAATTCCATTATGGCCACAGATCCAAGGATGCACCGATGTATTGTTATTCCAAACATGAAATTATTGCATCATGCCGTGTTTTTACCGATCGGCGTGTAATGTCATGGACATTAAATATGACATTTCACTGCCTGCATCGGTACATACTGGGACTATTAATAACAAGGCTCTAATACTGTAAAGTACTTGTTTTTGTCTTATTTGTAAGGTTCTGTAGGCTGAAAGTGGATGTAAACTATTATCATTATATCATTGAATGTGTTTTGTTCTATCTGTTTGATAAGTGCAAAAAAACATATAGCTATCTCTTAAGGGATTGTGGACTTTGCTGGTCTGCACTGAAATTACAAATAGTTTTATTAACTCTGTTCAGTTGTGTAGTTTTCAGAGCTACCTTCCCCTAAAACTTTCTGGAGATTAAGAGAAGGAGAGGTGTTCTGTAGTCCTAGCATACCTCATGCCCCAGGGTGACAACACTGCTCCCAGTGGTTGCAAAGGTCTTGACATTTAACGAGACTGGGCCCCTGACTCTGAAGGGCCGGTAGGGACCCTCTTCATGACCATTGTCTGGCTGCTCACCGTTGTACACAGAGCCAGGAGAAGGGATCTTCCACCACTGGCTTTTTCTTCTTCCTGGCCCTGAATTAGATGGATTTACTAGTCGGAGGCGGGCGAAGGAAGATGGTAGAGGTAGACCTCCTCTACTGGGTCTGTATACAAAAGAGGGTGGCCAGTGAAATCACATGGGGGGGAGATACTAAGGCTCTGCACCCCTGGACAAAGTCTGGATCTGAGTCATGGGTGGGATGTCTAGGTACTAATGTGAACCTAAAGAGAAGGACTCTGATGAAAGGAGTGCTCCCGACATAAGGGGTCTGATTATATAAAGCTCTCCAAGACTGGCGAAGACAGATTATCATGTGAGAACCTGGATGATCCAACAAACTTGGAATGGATTTCTTAAAATAATTTGCTATTCGTTGGAAAAAGTCCATATCCTTTTTTAGATTTGCAAGATCACTCAGGTTCTCTCATGATATCTTCTCAATGGAGAGCTTTAATAAATCAGGTCCAAAGAGAGGGGGGACTCTGATGTGAGTGATGTGACATGGTGAACACTTAGGTAAAAGAGGAAACTCTGATAAAAAGGAGGAATTCTGATGATTCTGATGGGAATGGGGGAATCAAAATGTAAGGGGGAACTTGTATGTGAATGGGGGCTTTATGGGGGGATGGTTTAGGGATTTTACAATGAAGGGCAGGACTCTGATGTAAAGAGGCAATCCGAATGTGAATGGGGGCTTATGATGGGAAGGAGCCTGTCCTAAATGGTAGGGGCCCTGTCAAAAACTAGCACTGGGGCTCATAGATCTGTAGCTAGATGACCCATCAGCAGTGTTGCAAGGTTGCTGCAGAGAGGGGAACCCCGGCACAAATTCTACATTAGTCCACACTGAGCAGTCCACTCACTGCTTTTCTACTGATACAATATGGTGAGTGAGCACTGTAAATCCAGGACAGGAGGGGTGTTACTTTTCTTCAATACACTTTAATTCTACTTTTAATTCTACTATAAATGCCCCTAAATGAGCTATCACAATTGGGGCCAGATATACCCCAACCAGAAGAGGCCAAAGTCTATAGTTGGGAGTGGGAAAAAGATGACTTTTAGTTGCAACCCAAACTTTTTTTTTGCATATCATCTGAGACCCTGTGACCAGGGAGAAATTTAACATACTTACCAACTAAGATAAAAGCTAATGGGTTTGACACCAGAAAATGGAAAGTTTTTTATTATAATATATTTTTATTATCCCCAGGAGTGTTGAATAAAAATGAATATTCCGATAATAATATTGAAAATGAAAAAAAAAGACTTTTCTGCAAAAATATGCCGTTTTAATTTAATGAGCAGTCATCACTGCAATACTCCTTTTTTGTCACTAGATGTCCTCAGTCTTCCTGGTTGAACAATGACCGGAGTCATTCGTCCAGGCTGTCATGGACCCTCCCACAGGGTAGCTTCACCGCTCAGCAAGTAAATGCACGGAAATTGCTCATGTTATTTAAAACCATAATAAGGATGCTGCCATCAGAGCAGAAAAAGAACCAGAAAACCCTTAAAAAATTGGATTACATTTTTTTTTAATTATTTATTATTTACACATTGTCATAATATTTTAGGCCAAATTAACCTACTTTAGATAAAGTATGTAATCCCAGCATGAAGGTTTTATTTTGGGCTGCAAGAAAAGTCTTCAGTTAAATCTAGCTCTTGCCACATCCACTTGTAGGCTTCCTATTTTATTATATTTATCAACCTGGTAATGTGTAAATGCTGATAATAAGCTGGAATTGTACAGAAAATTGCAATAAAACTGACACCTGCTGATACAATAATACATGAAAAGCATTTACCTGGGTATCCATAAACCATAAAAACATATCAGTGTATCGGGAGCCGGGGAGACTGTGCTGCTGATGTTTTATTCTTCATTGATTGTCTTTAATTAAAGTCTGAGTCACTTGATAAGTTTTCCAGCATGATGGTGGAACGTACTGTCGTGTTATATACAATGCCGGCAGACAGTGTTCTATATTGATCCAGGACGATTAGAAACCATATTGTGCAAGGGAAACATTCCGGTGTTGTAAATAAATATTGACCAATCAGGTACAAGCATGTGAAACCTATTTTATTTCCTTCATAGGTAAAAGTATCAGGAAACCCAAAAAATTCTCCACCTAAAGTCTGTGTGCTCTCAGCTCAGTAAGAAACTGCAGGCTCATTGCAGGATCCGGCAACAGGTTGGACCCCTCCTGATCTACTCACAGTACTGAACGGACTGGGGAACATAAACTGCATAATTCATTCAATAATTGTCTTTCACAATCTTTTTCAATGACAAAGGACTGAACGATGCATGAACGAGCACTGTACATAATAAAGAACACAAAGAAGGCCGGGGTTTAAAATGGCAAATGTCAAACTTATGTTTAGCATATGAACTTTTTTGACATTCAAGTGAAAAACAATAACGATTTAGGTCATAACACAACAAATAATAAGGAAAAGGCTATCGTATGTGAATCCACTTAGGAATATGTCTTTTTTACTATACATCAGCTGCCTAAACGGATGGTATCGAGTACCAGTTAACAGTGTACCCCAACGCATTTCGCCAGTGGGCTTCCTCAGGGGATATGTAGAGATTGTTTAAACAACTAAGTGGTAAGATATATTAAAATGGAAGATTTCTCACTGCTCAGTGGAATAATAACCTGATCCATTTTATTTTTCGTATTTTTTTGTTTTTCCTATTCTATTCTTTTTTCCTTTCTCTTTCTTTCTGATTATTGTTACTTGTATGGTGTGAATTATTGGTTTATTTAATAAGCCTACTGTCTCACTCTGAACATTTTTTAATAGATATAAGTTGGAAGAAGTTATGCATATTGTTAAGCGAATCTGGTTTTTCTTTTTGTTAAGGGAGTAGGTCACACATATGTTCTTGGATTTCTATGAAACAGTTTTGCCTTTTTTGTATAAATTGTTGAAATCCTCCTATTTATATATTTTGGTTTGTAAACACCAATAGACATAATTTATATGATAATGTAATGCACTTTTTTACATTATATGGCTATTTTTTTCTTTTTTTTTAATCTGTTTTTTCCTTTTTATGTTGTGGCTGTGGTTTTATTATAGATATAAATTATGATACTTGTAACTGTTTTCCTTAAAAAAAACTAATAAAAATAAATAAAAATTTAATTTGAAAAAAATGGAAGATTTCAACAGCGGTAACCATCTACAAAACTTAAAAATAGTAGGTACAATATCAAATAAATTAAACGTACATACAGTGCCGTTCTGCTCTCTGGAGAATGGAGAATTCTCTGGAGAGGGGGGAGAATGGTGGAGCGGCACCCCTCTCCGCTCTCTCCCCTTCACTTCTATTACAATCGTTCGTCGTTCATGGATCTGTACTGAACGACAAGCGCTGTACACAGATCCTCATCTGATATCAGTCCTGAGGCGATTATTTGACGAGAATCATCTGACATGTGTACGTAGCTTTAGCTTCCTGGACACACAGCAGCATTTATTGTTAATTCTTTTAAAACATTGTATACTTCTAACACTTTAAACTTTGGTAACTGATCACCTCTACCTAGAATCCCCTATCCCTAAATTCAACTAATCCTTCTTTCTCCTACACCTGCATTATTTTCATATCCAGGTAAGTTCTTATGTGTCGCCTTCTTTCTATATACTAAATCAAAAAGTCTCTGCTCTCCCCCGAGAAAGCCATTTGGCGAAACGCGTTGGAAAATGAGACATTCTATCTTCTGAAATATTGTGATGCTGGTGACTTGTTACTGATAATTTATCAATTTGTGCCATGTAAAAATAGATTCACTAATATGGTTTTCACTAAGTAAATCACTTAACTATTGCCCAAAAGCTTTTTCTCTTCTTCCTTACTCATCATTTTTATTTTATTTATACTAGAAGAAGAAGCTTTTTGTAGCTTTATGAAGAGTAGAGTAAGAGATTCAGGTTTTCATTTTTTTGCTTGTGACCCTACTGATTAAATTTTGACCAGGCCTGATTTATTTAAGCTGTCCTGAGGAGCTATAGACTACTATGGGAGAACCTGGGTGATCCAACAAACCTAGAATGGATTTCTTAAAATCACTTGCTTTTTTTGGGAAGATGTTTTTACTCTTTCCAGGTTTGCTGGATCACCCAGGTTCTCCCATGATAGTCTTCTTCAGTCTTGGAGTGTCGCTGTGACACCTGGATGAGAATTAAAAGGAGAGGTTGTCACCTGAAGACACAAACAACAATAACATTGCTTATCATTTCATTGGTTGGTAAATATATGTTTATGATTTTTGCTTCATTTTTCTTCCCTTCAGAAAACAAAACTTTGCTAAAGCAGTAGTAATAAAAATCCAGCAAAGGCTCTAACCTTTCCTTACATAATACAGAAAGCTGTCAGGAGCTAAATTTTAAAGGTAACCCATAAAATGTAATATTTTGCAGCTAACCAGTGCTAAAATGCAGGAGCCCTTAGGTGGTGCCTGCATTAGTTTTCTTTTTCTCAGGCATTTCGTTCTTTTTAGCCTTCCTATTTCTTCCATATGTAACTAGTGATCCTGTCAGTAATGTACTTTCACTTCTAGGGTGATAACACTTGTTCACTCTTCTGGAAACAACATAGGACTATGGAACCCTTCTAGTTCTGAGACATGGTCATAGAGATCTGGGAAATTGCTAAATAAATGAATTCAGCTCCACGTGCTATGTGTCCGTGCAGGGCATGTGAGTGATTTTATATTGGGTCATCAGGTTTAAAGATCCAATAGAACAACTAGTCTGGAATGTTCAGTATAATTATGAAAGCTCTGCTGAACTTGTCTGCATGGTATAAAGGAATAAATACACCTGAGCACAATATCTCTCTGTGTTTGCATGGGTTTCCTCCCACATTCCAAAAACATGCAGTTAGGTTAATTGGCTTTCCCCGAAAAATTACCTTATACTGTAATAAAGACATATGACTATGGTAGGTACATTAGATTGTGAGCCGCTTTGAAGGACAGCTAGTCACATGACTATGGACTTTGTTTGCTGCATAATATGTTGGTGTTATATAAATACTGTATAATAATACCATGTGCTGAGTTGTCATTGCAAAGTTATCATTATTTTAAATCATTATTTTAAATCCCATTATCATTATTTTAAATCCCATTACAGTTTAGGCAATGATTACAAATTTGAAGTCCGCTTCCATGGGTGTCTCATCCTTTATATTAGGGGTGTCAAACTCAAATACACAGAGGGCCGAAATGAAAAACTTAGACCAAGTGGCGGGCCAAACTTGAAATTTATTGAAAAAACAATTAATCTCAATAAGAAGCAACAAGAACACATGAGTAGAGCCAATCCACTGCATATTACTGCATGCTCTTCTCATGTGTTCTTGTTTCTTCTTATTGAGATTAATTGTTTTACTTTGCCAGGGAACGCAATGTGAAACCAAATGAATTGCTGCATTCTCTGGCACAGTAAAACAATTAATATAGCAATAGCTCTATGATAATTCCTGATAATATTAATCCCGATAATTCCTGATTATTGAGTTTTCCTGTCAGTATAAACTCCGCAGGGTCCACGCATAGGCTGCTGTACAATAGATTCCACAACTACAATTCCCGGCATCACTTGCATCTATAAAATGCGGAGCGGCACATAGGCAGAGAGGCCGCTGGTCTAGAGATGCAAGTGATGCCGGGAATTGTAGTAGTGGCATTGTACTCGCATGTATAAAACAGCAGCTTAATATGAATTGCAGCTGGCCCACCGTTACTACGAATTGCAATAGCGCAGGGCCAACTAAAATTCATATTGGGAATTCTTTTGAGAGCCAAAAAAAAGGACGTGCCGGGCCAGAGTTTGACACCCTTGCTTTATGGCAACTCAGGCAGTTGCCTTGGGTTTCCTAATCTTATACTAAGCTGCATTTTGTTCACATTGGTGATTGCTTAGCATGGCTGCCTTTACCCTTGGACACCATTTATAGAAGTTTCATTAATAACAGCCAGGTGTGTTATTGTAATGATGATGTAATGACACAAGGCCACCATCCGCCCAATAACCAAGCATGCTTTCCTGTGTCGGAGAGTCCTCCATGCTGACACGCAGGATCCACCCTTAGCCTGTGCCATCACGTCAGATGCCTCAAGCACTATTTATGGAGCCACCTTAATTATTTTTAATCACCATCATTTGGTAAATTGGGCCACAAATGTCCAAAGTAGAGGTAAAATTTATAGGAAAAATAAACCAAAATTTGTAAATGTTGGGACAAGAGGGGCTTGGTGCTGTCCCCCTGACTCTGCTGTAATTTATATAGAATGGCAGCACGGTGGCTCAGAAGTAGCACTCTGGCCTTTGCAGCGCTAGGTCCCAGTATCGAATCCCGCCCAGAACGTTATCTGCATGGAGTTTGCAGGTTCTCCCCGTGTCTGCGTGGGTTTCCTCCGGTTTTCTCCCACATTCCAAAAACATTAAGCAGTTAGGTAATTGGCTTCCCCCGAAATTGACCTTGCCATTGCCAAGGTCTGCACCCTATGATGTCCATGTCTGGGGATATTCTATACATTTGGATGGAAACTTCCCAGCACTTCCATGAGAATATTAACCAAACAAAAAGCAATCACCAACATAATCTGTAAAATGTGGTTCTACAGCGCCCTCTGCTGGAATGTTTTGTTACAGTTTATAATTCAGCAACTATAATTATAGTATATATATTTATAAACCCAACCATAGCTTGAAGACATCTGATAACTAATAGGGAATTCTTCTTTTTATCTTAGTGTATTGTCTAACATCAGCTCTGAATTATTCTGATAGAGAAATAATTGGTGCAACTGCAATAGGAGAAATTATGTTCAACCCTTCTATTGTAATAAGCCTATAATGACTGCAAAGTCATACATCCATAAAAAATGAAAAATATGTTTATATGTGTACTGCACTGTTAAGTAAAAGTCTTTTGTAATTTATTTAAATTAATTATGGGATATTAAAACATTTACATCAGGTATTCGATATAAAAGCAAAAAAAAAAAAAATAGATAAAGAATGCAAACTAGAGTATACCCTTGTCTGTACAAACAAGATTTGGTGGCCTGACCCCTTAAATGCAAGAAATAATTAGGAAGAAGGAAGACAGAGAACAGGGATGTTTTTGGTGGCCAAAATGATAGTTTTTTTTACATGAATATAGCATTTCATACAATGTTACAACAACAATTCAAATACATACATTCAATACATAATTTAGTACCTCATCCAAATATTGGTGTTGGGAGTTAGAGGTGAATGTCTAGACCAGAGTTCAGCAAACTTTTTTGGCCAATAGGCCATTTCAGGGGTAGGCAGGAGCACACTAGGCGGGACTCTCTTTCAGGTCCCGCCCTAATGGCTCCACCCAAACAGGAACGCCCCCTAATAGGAAATCCCTCTCCTCCGCAATGCATACGGAGGAGAGGGAATGTTCCCTATTTATCCCGGCGGCGGAGGTGTTAACGCCGACCACAATGAATAGGGAAGGGACCCACAACACAGAGGCTTAATAGCTGCATGTGGCTCCGGAGCTCCAGTGGCTCCAGCTCCAGTAGTTTGTTCTGGATCCGCCACGTGTTGTCAGCCGGGATTAGGCTGGATCGGCCAGGGGGCGTTAGGCCGGAACAAACTACCGGCTAGGCTGTATCTGGTCTAAAGGCCGGAGTTTGCTGACCTCCGCTCTAGACCAGACCTCTGGTCTAGGTCATTTTCTGACTGACATCGTTGATGCCATTTCATGCGGTTTCATCCTACGCACAATTGATGTGGTGAGAATTTAATGTACTTAGAGCAAGGTTAGTTTATCTGACAGGTTTTGCCCTTATTGCCTTTTCAGTGGTATTGGAACAACCGTAGAATAGGACTTGACGAGAAAATGAATACCGAATAATCGTTATAGGTTAACCTATACAGGTAGTCCTCGAGTTAGGGACATCTGACATATGGACGACTACTAGATACGAACAGGGCTTTCCTGCTCTTTCGTGTGAAGGACGGAGGCTTTATGGGGGGAGGGGTAGTTCGCATGACTTGCAGTAGAAGTCTTTTGCTTTTCCGCAAACTCTTGTAACTCTTTATGGACCAAGACAAACTGCAGTTGTTTTCTTTTTGCATATCAAAGCACAGCCTCCTCCAGAAGGTAATGAATGTTTAGGCTCCATAATGTTTTTTTTTTTTTTGCTTTGTTTGTGATTAACTCACAGTGGAGATTTTATACAGTAACTGACACCACGCTACCTAATAATATGTTGAGACAAACATCTGTCCTGATTGCATTTATTAAAATAATGTACGTGTTCCGACTTACATACAAATTCAACTTAAGAACAAACCTACAGTCCCTATCTCGTATGTAACCCAGGGACTACATGTAAAAAGGTATTATTCGAGTACTTTAGCTATTTATATGTCTATTTATATTTATATGTATTATTTGATAAACACTTACTTGAGGTAGAGAGATTTATTTCCACTTTAGGGTAATTGTAGGATAGGAGGAAAGGATAGGAGTATAAATCAGACTAATTCCACACACCGTGGGTTAGAAATTAAAAAGACTGAATAGATATATTAATAACACTAGTTAGGAACAAATCTCTCTACCTTGAGAGGGACAGTCCCTCCAAATCAGGGACAGTTGGGAGATATGATATTATATTGTAATATTGCAGGATACTGCTGGAGTTCTTTCTCTGTTTTATGCAGTATATACCATACGGTAAGTCGTCGTGTAATAGTTGTATTGCTTATCATACTGAGGTTCTACAAACAATCAATTATTCATGGTCTGGTTCTTCTCCAGCACAGCAGATGGATTGGAGAGGCAGCATGGCAGCTGTCTGTGACTTTTCTCAGCCAATTTGGTCTGGCATGAGTGAAGCTCACACTGGAGCTTGCTCTACAACACACAGGAAGCTTCGACACAGCAAACACTTGTCAATAAGGCAGATTAGTCATTGGTGATCAGTGGAAGCGAGCCGCACATTCCTGGAGAATTCAGTTGTCATTGCCATTTGCTCTGACTTGGGTACACTAGGACACCACAAAGTACTGTTCTGGGAACATCAAACCTCAAGCCTATGTTTCTGTACTTATATGTAAGTATATGGGGTACATCTCTGCAATGCATGCACATTGCCCCAAATGTAAAGAGTTGCACGTACAGAAAAATATCTATTGATGTGAAATGCTCCCAGCTGAGTGGTGTCAGTCCTGCCCAGTTTTGTTTTGATACACCTAAATTGTTCTATAGTTCGAAAAAAAAAAACTGGAAAGGTTAAGTATAACCCTAACATATGCTGTACATACAGCTCAGTATGGCTTCCCAATTGGCTTTCCCATAGCAGATCAATGAGCGACATTGGGGTACCACCGTACACGTGGCAAATTTCTGTGCAAGACCAGCATGAAAGCATTGCAATTATGGGAAAATCATTGTTAGGGTTTACATAACCCGTAACGGATTTTCAACCCCACTCACAATTTGTGTGTAGCCAAACCTGATGGAGTTGATGTAAAAATCACTACTCATTTATACAAATTTTTAGTTTGCATCTCCTTCACCCTTATCGGACCTAAACCTATGTCATGCATTCCGGGCGGTTCTGGCTGCCCCTTTTGCACATGTCCAAGATCAGGTCACCAAGGGGAAAGAGATGTCCTATCTCACGCATGCACAGTGAGTTCAGTTCTCCTTTTTTTTCCCCTTCACACCTGTGCAGTGCAAGATCCGGTGACGTAGCAAGGAGACTGGAATGGAAGGTAGAAAATGGCAGCGCCCGGTACTTCCTATGTGCTGGGCCAAAGAGGAATCCCAGGATGAAGCGGGACCGGATCACAAGAAGCACCATCACCATCGAAGGATTTGTGGGATTAAAAGTAGGGGTAAATTTTTTGTTTTTAGTTTAGTTCTGCTTTATGCTACTGTATGTACACACGTCAGATAATTGTCATGCTCGTTTTAGGAGAAAATCCCACGTATCTCATGTACCGCAGTCCCCCAACATCATTCATCAATTTGCAGTGACCGGATCGCCAATGACCGCTGTTTACTCCTCTGGAGAAAATCACAGCGGAATGTCGCTCGTCTTCTCCCCTCTCCATAGAACAGAACAGCAGTGTGTGTACAGCACTCGTCAGTTCATCTGTCACTGGAAACATAAATGGAAGATTATTTGCAGCAACAATTAATTAGCATGGACATCTACATGGAGCTTTAATGCAGTGTGCAGGTAAAGTATGACAGGAGACTGCAGTCCTGCACAATCCAATCCATCTGCCTCTAAGGGGTAATTAATAAGTAAAAATTGCAAATTCAGGTAAATAGGAAGGGTATTGAAACCACCTAGCGGTAGTTTTTCATATAGTTTTCATATATTTTTATACCTTTGTTTCATGCTATGCAATATCTGTATATGTCTGTTTTTAATGTCATATTATTCTGATTTTAACACAGCATGCATTTTAATATATTAACATTTGCACTTTTCGATGCACACAGCCCATTGATACACAGATTGTTTATATAGTGTATTACTGAACATATCCTCATGCTTCTTGCCCCAGATCAGCCTAAAACATTGTAATTTAGCAGCAAAAAGCTGCAACAAGGGACTGATGGTGCCAAAGGATCTCTTTAGTGCTGTGGTATCAAACTGCTCAGCTGGCAGCTTCTGGGCGCAGAGTAATTTGCTGCTGTGCAGCCAGAAGAGGCAAACTACACTGTGGGCAACAAAATTCTATATGACTGCAGGTGAAGATTGAGGATAAAGTTTGCAGATCCTAAGGATCATCTGGCACAGCCAAAAGCTTTGTGTTGCTTTCAGGAACCTCATTGTGATCTGCTGCAGCCATGTGCAAAAAAAATTTCCCAACCTCTCCCTTTGGCCTAAATAGGAGAGGTTGGGACAGCGGTGGAGTCCACAGCAGAACACTGAAGTTCATCACAAGTAAGAAGAGGCCCAAACATTAGGGAACACATAGCCAAGAACTACAGACACAAAGGTTTATATCCCTCAGCCAATATCCCCGTTCATGATGTATTTATTTACCTTTCATGAGATCTGAACACCCCTCCCTATTGTGTGATACTTACCCCACCTCTTAGATTGTAAGCTCCTTGGGGCAGGGTCCTCTCCTTCTCCTATTTTACTGTTACTATTATTATACAGTATTTATATAGCACCATCATATTACACAGCGCTGTACAGAGTCCATAGTTGTGTCATTAACTGTCCCTCAAAGGAGCTCACAATCTAATGTCCCTACTATAGTCATATGTCATGAATGTAGTCTAGGTCAATTTTAGGGGGAAGCCAATGAACCTAACTGCATGTTTTTTTGGGATGTGGGAGGAAACCGGAGTACCCAGAGGAAACCCACGCAGACACAGGGAGAACCTGCAAACTCCATGCAGATAGTGTCCTGGCTGGGATGGCTAGCTCCATCCTTCTGGAAGAAAGCAAATGAAGGCTTTGTCAAGAGGAAATACTGTGATAGGCTACAGAAAAGCACCACAGCCAGTGACAATTAATGTAGGTGAAAGAATGCAGCGCTTAATGGTCAGAAAGGACGCCTATACTAAATAATGAAGACCCTATAGGAAAATAGTTTACTAGACTTTGTGTAGGTGGTGGGCACTTTTAAAAACAGGAGAAATGACCCTCTCTCTAAACTCATGAGCCTGATTTATTAAAGCTCTCCAAGACTATCATGGGTAAACCTGGGTGATCCAACAAATCTGCAACAAATTTTTTAAAATCATTTGCTATTTTTTGGCAAATGTTTTCAGTCCTGGATCAGATCCATTCCAGGTTTGTTGCATTACACTAGTTCTCCCGTGATAATCTTCTCCAGTCTTGGAGAGCTTTATTAAATCAGGCCCAATGTGTGAAAAATGAATTATCATCTTAAATGCCAGAGAACTCTTTTTATTAATATTATGATTTAGGGACTTGTTGCTTTAAGGAATCTAGCTGTACTTCCTCTGGTTTTGAATAAATGATCATGTATGAAGACACATCTGTCCATATTTCCTATTCTTTCATATGTTAGTGTTTGTGCCCTGATATATTCTCATTAGATCTCTGGGTCAGTGCTATAGAGGAAATCAGAGGGTACTCAGATTTCCTCTATAGCACTGACCCATTGTCTGTGTTTATCTTAGATTTATATCTGTGCAGTGAAGGGAGGGGGGAAGAAAGTAAATAACTGGTCAAAAGCAAGCAAGGGCTCAGCGCTAAAAGTAAACTCACATAAAAACAACATTCAGCCAGTGCGTGAACTGACGGTGGACCAGGAACATTCACTGGGCACAACTGGCCCATATTGTGAGCTGTGGGGCAAAATGGAGAACTTAGAGAATAGAACTGATGCCTATACAGTGATGTATGAATATTACGACTATGTGGATCCTGTCACCTTTGATGAAAGCGAACTAAAGGCCAACAAATGTAAGTAATAGTTTATATGACTATTATTTAGCAGTCCCTAATTTTCAAAAGACCCTCATATGGTCCCAGTATCCCTCAGTTGTCTCTTACCCTTATTTGATTCCAGTTTCCTTCATCCAAGTCATATCTCATTTGGTCTCAAATCTCTAAACTCCCATTCCCTCTTCCCCTCATTCCATTCGGATTCCCTCAGTTCCTCATTCAAACTTTCAAATTTCCCCCATTCCTTATTCTGACCCAAATCCCTCTATCCCTCCTTTAATCCCTAATTCTGTTCCTTAGTAGGTCCCAATTATCGGCGTCCCTCATTTAATCTCAATAAATTCCATCCCTCATTCAGTTCCAAGTCCCAGCAAATATCATTTAGCTCCAAACCCTTGTGTTCACTTGTTCCCAATTCCAATTGTGTTTTATTTACTCTAAATTCCCGAATCAGTCCCAAATCCCTCCATCACTTACTCCGCATTCACTCTGTCTTTCACTTTACCCCAAAACCTAGAGTAATTCCCTCTATTGATCCTAATTCCTTCATTCAGTCAGTCCCATTCCCCTCCATCTTTCATTTGGTTCCCATTCCCTCCATTCCTCATTTATTCTCAAATCCCTCTGTCCCCTATTACGACCCAAATCCCTTCCTTTAATCCTGGTTTGTTCTGTTGGTCAGAATTCTCCATCTTTCATTCGTTTCCAAGTCCCATCATTTATAATTTAGTATCAAAAAACTCTGTTCCTCATTTGGTCCCAAGTTTCTCTGTTATTATTCCCTCTACATTTCCTTTATCCCTCATTCAGTACTCCATTCGCTCCGCTCCTCATTCAGTCCCAAATCCCTTTTATTGGATTCCAAACCCTTCTTTTCTTTTTTGATCCCTATTCCCTTTGACCCTCATTCTGGCCCAGTTCCCTTCATCTCTAATTTGGTTCCCATTGCCTCAATTGCTCATTCACTCTCAATGTCCCTTATTAGGACCTAGATCCCTTTTTTCTTCTTTAAATCTCTTTGCTTTGTTTGTCCCAATTCCCTCAATCTTACATTCTGTTCCAAATCCCATCACCATATCATTTAGTTCCAAAATCCTCTTTTCCTCATTTGGTTTCAATTTCCTCTGTCCATTATTCTGCCTACATTTCCTTTATCCCTCATTCGGTTCCTCATTCCCTCTTTTATTTGATCCCAAACCCTACTTTCCTTCTTTGGTTCCAATTTCTTTTTCATCCTAGTATCTTTTGTCTCTTCTATTTGGTCTTAAATCTGTTCCTCACATTTTTTATCAAAGTACCTTAGGAATTTCTTTCAAATTTGCAGTACTATTAGGAATCAATAAAAATTACAACTCCAAGAAATGTTCCATTACCTGGAGGTCTAGGGCTGACAGCTTCACCTCTAGGCCTTTAAACAAATTAAAATCACAAAGTTCTACAACCTTCTTAAAGCTGAACTGCACCTAATGGACACCCACCTGCCCCATTCTATCTCGGACTCCACCATCTTCTTATTTCTCTTCCACATTCTGATCTTCAGCCATTATGTCTGCCTGAACTGGAATGATGTAATTCCCAGGCGCTTTCATTCAGTCCCAGCACCTGCACAGGCCGGGATTGCAGGGTATCCTGGAAGCTGGCATGGTGCAGTTCAGAACACTTATTGCAGAATGGACATCGCCTGACCATGCCTGATCACAAATTTGTAGTCAAATTTTAGTTCCCTAACAAAAAACCTCCCTGACACTAATCAGAGCAGCTTCAGGCACATAACCTTATATTGTACACTGCCAGGCCCAAAAACTACTCCCCAACCTTTATGGGCAGTGTTATGATCTGGGGAGTCTGTAGGGCAGTGGCATGATCTGGGATACCTGTGGGGGTAGTGTTATGATCTGGGGTGTCTGTGGGGGCAGTTTTATGATCTGGGGTACCTGTGGGGGCAGTGTTATGATCTGGGGTGTCTGTGGGGGCAGTGTTATGATCTGGGGTGTCAATGTGGACAGTATTATAATCTGGGGTGTCTGTGGGGGCAGTGTTATGATCTGGGGTGTCTGTGGGGCAGTGGTATGATCTGGGGTGTCTGTGAGGGCTGTGTTATGATCTGGGGTACCTGTGGTGGCAGTGTTATGATCTGGGGTGTCTGTGGAGGCAGTGTTATGATCTGGGGTGTCTGTGGGGGCAGTGGTATGATCTGGGGTACCTGTGGGGGCAGTGTTATGATCTGGGGTGTCTGTGGGGCAATGTTATTAGATCTGGGTTACCTGTGGGGGCAGTGTTATGATCTGGGGTGTCTGTGGGGCAATGGTATGATCTGGGGTGTCTGTGAGGGCTGTGTTATGATCTGGAGTACCTGTGGTGGCAGTGTTATGATCTGGGGTGTCTGTGGGGGCAGTGGTATGATCTGGGGTACCTGTGGGGCAGTAATATGATCTGAGGTGTTCTTGGTGGCAGTTTTATGATCTGGGGTGTCAATGGGGCCAGTGCTATGATCTGGGGTACCTGTGGGGGCAGTGTTAATATCTGGGGTGGTTCAGTTAGTCATGTCTAGGTTGAGCAACGTTATGTGCCCAAAAACTAGTAGCTCCACCACCTAAGTATATTTTACTGTCAATGGAGTTCATCCCCGAGAACTCAAATTGCACTAAAATTGTAAAAGAGTGGTTCAGGGAGAATGAGACATCATGTTCACACATGGAATGGCCACCACCTTACCCCAGACCTTTACCCCATTGGGAATCTTTGGCATGTGCTGGAGAAGACTTTACACATCGGTCTGACTTTCCCATCATCATTATCAAGATCTTGGCAAAAAATGAATGCAACTCTGGATGGAAATAAGTGTTGTGATTTTGCATAAACCTTTTGAAACAATGCCAAAGTGACAAAGCTAAGGGCAGTCCTTTGAAATGTTAGGTAGAGACCAGGCAGTTTGTCACATAGGGGCGGCCATATTTGCTTCTTGCATACATTTCCCGAATTTGAATTCAGGGACCTCAGTTACCAAGATCTTATGAATGTTTTTCCCACGACATATAAGAAATTGTCAGATACAGACCAACTCTACAGCCGTTGCATGGAATATGGGTTTTATATAAGCTAGGCCTTTAAATAGGGACTTGGCATGTACAGGGAAGTTCCAGCTTTGCCGGGCTCTCACCAATAGCCAAATCTGATGAGTTTATTGAGCTGAATGGTTCTATACACGTGTATACAGCCAGCTGACTCTGGTTAAACCATATAAAACTACGCTCAGGATACAATGCAACCTTTGGACTCTGAGCACAATAAAAAAAACTTTACAAAACTACTCAGTCACGCTCTCTGTGTTTTACCAGAACCAACCAAGCAAAGAGTCCTGGTTGTGCTGACATAATTAGGCAAAGTCATTTCAAATCAGCAACTGCTAATTATACCAGTGATATCTACATCACATTCACAACTAAATTAAACAGATTGAAGGAACATTAAGTTAAAATGCAGACCAATTCCCATCTATATATATAGTAACACGATTACAAATTCAGTATACATGATTATTACCAAAACCATAATTACATACAAAATATGATTGCACAAATTAGTAAAACTAGAATTATATAGTTAGAAAGGGCTTAAAATATAAGAGCAGGAATATATCATTACAGATTATATATATCAGCAACGAAAACAGGGTATGACTAGTATTATACACCATGTAATTGTATGGGACAGCCCAAAAACAATATAAAACAGGTACAGTATATATAATGCAAACTACATAAGCCTATACAAGCAGTAATTATAAAATATCAAGTCAAATAAATATAATGGCTTGGTAATTAGCACTCTGATTTTGCAGCAGTTCCAGGCTTAAATCGCTATCCATATAGAGTTTACATGTTCTTCACGTGTTTGTGTGGGTTTCTTCAAAAATTCCAAGTAGGTTAATTGGCTTCATCCAAAACTGGCCTTCACTGACTGTGAACTTAGTAAAGTGGTGGATAATATGATAATTCTATGTAAATATTTAATAATAAATATTTTTTATTTGGGGTTTTTTCCCAGGAATAGCCAAGTTGAAACCCAAGTGCCAGGAACTTGGCATGTTTCCACTAGAATACAGTTCTGTCCTCTGGTTTCACCCTTTTCTAGCTAGAGATTTCGCTTAAAAAAATTACAGAAAATTACAAAATTACTGCTTAAGTGAAATTTGTTTGAAACTATAAATCTTATCTATTGCTTAGAGATTGTGTTGTTTGTTTTTAAGTATATATATACTTTGCCTTGAGTATAGTTGACCAAGTTTTATGTACTGACACTCTTTTCCAACCAGAAGCCCTTTTTTGACCACAGGTCAAGAATAATTGATTCATTAACCCCTTGATCCATTTAATGCATAATACATCAGCTTAAAGTAATTGTATTTCTAAAACTTATTTGTAAATAAAATAGTTCTCCATAAAAAGAGTGAGACAACAAGGTGTTTTAAAGAAGCCGTCATAACATGCCAAGATACAATACTGACATAAAGGTTATCAAGAGGATCAAGTAAATGCAGGTAACAAAATGTGTTAATTTTCATATTTAACAGATCCAGAAGTAGTTCACTGTTTGGGTTTACAGATACCACTTTGAAATTGAATTCCATTTCAGGAGAGTCATTGTTGCTAAAAGTGACAGATGATGTCCCTTCAGCAATAATGCATCTTAAGCTACGTACACACGTCCAACAGTTCTCGCCTGATAAACGGCTCAGGGCCGTTATCGGGTGAGAATCTGGCATGTGTACAGCGCCAGTCATCCATCGTCCGAACACCCGTCCTGGCGGATCCAAGAACGATGTACGACTAACGATCCTAATGCAAGAGAAGGGGGAGAGCGCGCAGCAGGGTCCCTCCCCTCTGCATAGAGCAGAACGGTGCTCTCGTTCATGCATCGTGCAGTGCTAGTCGTTGGAAAGCATTGTGAAAGATCCTTACCAACGACTATTATTGCACGTGTATGCGACTTTACATGTCTGATTGCTGCAGGTTTCTGAAATCAAAGCTTAGTTGCACAATCCCAGCTTCTCTTTGCTCTTGCGCGGGAGTTTTGTCATCCCGAAAAAGATAAGGAAGATGGCAGCGGTGCTGGAATGTGGACTGGTGGAAAAGATTTAGATGATAACTATCTTCTGAAAGCTGCCATTGGGTTGGAAGGCTATCGCAGGCCGGGCAATGGGTGATGAAAACGTTCTCCACTACTTTGGAATCAGTGGCCACATTGGAAAGCGTCATTCTGCATTCTGAACACACTTAAAATCCACAAAGGAGATCCATATTTTTTTCCTTTTGTAGTTTATGCCAAGTTTTAGAACCATGGAGTGACTGAGTTGGTTCTGGAATCAAGAAAGAAAGTTAAAACTAACCACTCATTTCCATGTGTTTCATCTTTTTGCAGATTCCATTGTTATTGCGGTCTGGGTTGGCCTTGCTGCTTTTGCTGTGTTCCTTTTCCTCTGTTTGCTCTACATATCAAGGACGGACCTTCCTCGACCTAAGTAAGTTGGCACACAGTGCTTTATTTTTCATCTTCTTAGTTTTGGCAACAACTGGGAGGGAAAAGAACTGGGCTGGGATTTACATACATATTGTTTAACACCTTGTAGGTTCCTCTCCTAAAAAAACAACCTTTATGCTTTGCACCTGGTCAGCACATAAGAGCCAACATTTTAAGGACTGGATAACCTAGCACCCTTTTCTAAAAAAAAACAGGGGCTTGCAGCAGCCAGATTTATTGTTGATAATTTTGGCATGGCACATGTCCACTACGGTAGTGCGTGGCTTTCCATTGCTCTGTTTGACAATAGCTCATTAATGCTACCGATGGTCAGCATGGAATAATTCGATCCCCAACCCTTAATGAGGTTTGTGGCAACGTTTGCATACATTATTCCTGAAATAAAAAGCAAAGCAGATTTGCTCCAGGATGTATGTAACTTCAAACCAGATGTAGTGTACAGGGATGTATCCAACATAGCTGATACTGAAATTTTCCTTCAGGTCAGCTATTGTATAGTTTAGAGTTTCTCAACCGAGTTGTCGTGGAACCCCAAGGTTTCTCTGGATGTTGCTTGGGGTTTCATGAGCAATTTATGCCATTCAAGTCAGTTACCACAGATCCCAATTATCTTTTTGGCTATTTTTTTAGATGACAATTATCCCACTAACCACCAGGCTAATGTTCTGTGAGCTGTGGATATAGTAATTGAATAGTGGTATAGTAATAGAAAGGGGATCCCTAAAGACCTGAAAGTTTTTTTTTCTTTGTTTAAAAGGTTGAGAAAGGCTGGTATAGACTGTGAAAGTTTTTTTTATATCTTTATAGGAGACATGTACATGCTTCTGGTAAGCGTTAGGAGTTATTATTTTTGCAGAATTCCAAAGACAAAGACAATGTATTTTGATATAAAGGAGCCAATAATTTCAGAATGTATTAAGTCCAACAAAGTCTGTTTAGGCCCTGATAAAGAGGGAGGGGGCTTCCAGCCTCTATATTGGGTTGGCTTTTATTCACTAACTTCAGACTTTTGGAATAAAAGAAAAAAAACTGTGACATTAAGCTGATCTCTTTTACACGTATGTCAAAATGTTAAAAAAAAAGTCTGGACGCTACCTTTAGGACACAATATAGATTAGCATCATAATGGTACTTTGCAGATTGCATCATTTGACATCAATCCTAACAAAAAAGACCTAAAAATACGCTGCAAATAGAATCAAGATGATTCCTTTAATCTCACAGCCTTTAAACTATTTTTCATGCAGATCAATAATATACAGACAGCTGGAGATAAGCAAGTATAAATGACACTGTGGCTGTCAGTCTATTTGGAATATTGCTATTTTCAATCAAGGAACTTTATTTAGAACTCATTATGATGATTTATTGGCTGTACACAGACAGCAGATACTGAGAAATCCAACCAACACAGAGTATAATCTGTGGGTCTAACAGGATCAGGCTGTACTATATCTGTTCATACATGCTGCCATTCTGGTGAGGGATGACTATTTTTAGGGGCTGTATTGACGGTCTTTTGTTCATACAGGGATTGCTTCTCTTCCTCTACAAATCTGTGGAGATGATAAAGAAGCCCAAAGATGATAACTGAAGGTTGGAAGGTCAAGTGCACCTGTAGCCGACCAAGGCTAGGTTATGAAGCATATTAGGAGTATCTCATATTAGTCAACATTCCCCAGACAGAAATATCTCCAGGTAGAAAGCATGTCAGCACAAGGCTGTAGGAGCAGCTAAACCAATAAGTGTCTGATGCCAAAGGTGGGTTATTCATTAAAGTTCATCAAAAGTCAAAAATAACTCTCCCCTTTCAGCACATCACCCTACTTCCTCAGTCGGGCCTACCTGTAAGTACAACACTTTGCTCCCTTACTCTAACCCTCCCGTCAGCACAATAGTCTGCTTCTCCACTCAGACCTCTTGTCAGCACATCAACGTGCTACTCCACTCAGACCCCCCGTCAGCACATCAACGTGCTCCTCCACTCAGACCCCCCGTCAGCACATCAACGTGCTCCTCCACTCAGACCCCCCGTCAGCACATCAACGTGCTCCTCCACTCAGACCTCCCGTCAGCACATCAACGTGCTCCTCCACTCAGACCTCCCGTCAGCAAGTCAACTTCTCCCTTACTCAGACCAAATGTTAACATGTCACCCCGCTCCCTTACACATATTTCATTTGTCAGCGTTTTAACCCCACCTTTACCCCTACATTCTCATCATCAAGTCACCATTCTTCCCTACCTGGGGCTCCTGCCACATGCTCCTTTATTTGTTATCTCCAGTCAGTTTGTCACTCTGCTCCCTCTCTCAGGCTAGCTAGTGTCATATCTGGTGGTCAGTATTTTCATAAGCATATACAAATTCCCCAATGTCTACTTTTGGGACTAATGATCTACCCTGTCATTATACTGCTAGAAGAGAACAGGGGACATCGACAGTCTCCACTACCAAACACTAAAGACACAAATTAGTGGCTAAAGCTCATTTAGGCTTAGTCTACATGGACTGTTTCCCCAGCGTTTAACCTGAGGCCTTTAAAGCCCTTGTTTGAAATCCCCATGCATTACAATAGGATAATTTACACCAGGACATTTCTATGGGGCAGGTTTATGACATTTATGTTAAGCAATGTTTGCAATGTTTAAAAAATGAAAACACTGGGTTAACGCTAGAAAACAGCCAAAAACACGGGAAAAGGCATGTAAACGCATCTATTGATTTGGATTGGATGTTTTCCCGTGGTTTTGAGCACTTAGTATGCAAAAGTAGCTAAAAACGCAAAAAAATGCAAAAAAACAAGGCATAGGGGTTTTCCAGCATTTTAAAGGCAAGCTCTAAAACGCTAAAAAAAGTGCATAAAAACACATATAAACGCAAAAGGAATGTTTACATGCGTTTTTAAAAATGTCCATGTAGACCCGGCCTTAATCAGGTGTCGTCCTGCTGTATCCTCACAGATTTATAATTAACTTGCTCATAGTAAATCACAAAGTAAATAAAGCCAAATGTAAATAGGATCTGGGAAATCCTGCAAAACTGCAATATTTATGGCCTGAATATATATCTCTAGACATAATCCTTGGGAATCCCCACCCTGAGATGATTTGAAGCCCCCCACAAACTTACAGAAAAGGTCCTCCCATCAGTTACTAGCAGCCATTGTTGAATTGGTACATTCTTGTTCACATAGACTTAGGTCTGCTAGATGAAGAAAAACTGTAAATCTGCCTATTTTACATTTTACCGGAAGGGACCGGCAGAGGTACATCATTTATTATGGGAACCTCACAGAATGGAAATTCTGTTGTAGGACAAAATTCTGTTTACGTTGGACATAGCATGGACAATTCACATTTTCTTTTACAGATACGGCACTTTTAGTTAAGGCAGATATTTTAGCTTGACAGACTCAAACTTCACTAGGCTTTGCCGACAACAATTTTCTTTGTAAAGATTGGAGGTTTGTAAACTGACCCCATTTGTACTAAATATATCCAAAAAATTAACTAAAGGAGTAAAATAAATAGTGATATGATAATATGATGCCCTTTCCTTGAGGCATACCTAAAAGTTGTTTTAGGGAACCCACTATAACGGAACCCATATCCGTGGGCAATAGTAATGTGCACCTGTCAGGTTGTACAGGCAACATCACTGTGATATGAGACACATCTGATAAAGTTTGTACAATTTAGAAAGACGTATGTAGATAATGTGTAAATTGGCGATTGTTCGATTCAAAAATGCTTCCTTCCTTATATACTGTAAGTCTATGGGAATGCAGAACTAGTTTCAACCTGGCCAAATGCAAATCAATAGCTGGCCAAATCCACTGAAAATAAACTTTGAATGGTCTCAGAAGCATCCTAATGTCTATTTGCAATCGTCTATTGCAACCCATTCATACTGGCCTCAAAAAGCTTGGGGAAAGTATGTAATTGGTTGTTGGTTCCTGTTATATGTAACACTGACATTTTTGCTGTTAATGCAGATCAAGAAGAAATCATTTGCAAAGCCCAAATGAGCACCTGGAGGACGCAGAAGATAAAGCTGCAAAATTAATGTATAATCCATAAAAACACTCCCAATAAAACATTCTAAGCTAATAAGCAAAGTTCCAGCTTCATTCAATTGTTGATTCCAATGGATATCACCTAGCGGTCTTCCAATACAAGGTTGTTTTACATGGTCAGCCAGGATTACCAATGATTTGTTGTGTTTTATATCAACAGTACGATGCATGAACACATTACATAGTGTTCTGTAATGCGTGTGACCTTCATTGTATTTGTGTCTAATAACGTCATGGTAAAACATCAAGGGAGATCGGTGCTGTGTGCAAAGTGAGCTGAGTGCCCTGCCGAAAGCAGTAAGGAATAACGGTTTGCTTTCCCAGTAGTATTCTGGAGTTCCATGAGGTGTAAAAGGTAAGCTTCAATCCTAGATGAACTTGTCATGCTCAAAAAAAAAAAAAAAAGAAAAAATGTTCTAAATATTTTGAAATACATTTTGCTTAAACCCATGAAAAACTGTTCTCATCTCCAGCAGCCTCAGCCATCACAAGCCTACATGTATTCTAGCACTCCCAGAAATCAGGTTCTGTGCAACATGGATAAGAAATATTCAGCGACAGGCCTTTCTGTGCAACAGTAGAAAGCATTTTTTCTTTTTCTGAACACAGAACTTCTTAAAAGTGATCCAAAAGTTTATTCAAGCAGTTTGAAGAATCAGGTTTACTCGGGGTCTGCAGCCTTTCCTGCTCTGGCATTACATAGTTCATTGGGAAAAGTTGGCACACTTAGGTCTTTTTACTTTAGGGGGTAAAGAACAGCTTTTTCAACATTGGGTTCACAATGATGGCGGCCGCAGTTGGAGCACTTTCCTGTCTTACCTGCTGTTCGGTTCAACCACTGGGAGTAAAGACAAAAACCCAGAGAAAACTCCAGTACCCGGTGATCTGCCACATAACACCGTCTTATGAAGGTAGAGAGTATTCAGCCCGTACGGAAGCTGCAAATCACAGTTAGTTTACAAAGATGTTTTCTCATTCCTTGCGGTTGAGCAGAACGGCATGCTATTGCAAGATATCTATAAACATTTGCCTGAGTCCATTTTAAAAAGGAACAAGTTGCTTTGCCCAGCATGGACTAATGCGAAGTAGAGAAAAGTAAACACATTTACAAAAACACATTGACTTCTGAATTCTGTTTATTGGCATCACCTTTCAACTATTGCTTAGCCTTCACACGCCCCTCATAACAATCCGCGCAGTGAACAGTTTCTTCTAAATTATAGCTTAGGTGTTCCAGTTCCCAATCTTTTCTATTAAGTACCAAAGTACATTATACAGAGCAATGGATCTGAAACTTGGACCACCTAATGTAATCTGAAAATTGGATTAATACATGTTATTTTATTTGGTTTCAAGCTGCTCCATGAAAACTGAAAAACAACATTCCCACCAGAAGATCTGAAGATATTTCACAGATTTTAGTAAACTTTTTTTTGCCCTATTTCCCTACTTCCATCCTAAGGATTTTGGTGCAGATCTAGCCTGTACTTTCTAAAATGGATTCCTAGCCTTACTGCTATATTGTTAACAGGCTCTGCCTAAATTTTATAAAAATAATGAGGCAAAGTGATGTAAAAAAAAGTTACCCATCATAAATGTCTATGTATGCATTGCTTATTT
Source organism: Pyxicephalus adspersus (assembly GCF_032062135.1). Taxonomy (NCBI): domain Eukaryota; kingdom Metazoa; phylum Chordata; class Amphibia; order Anura; family Pyxicephalidae; genus Pyxicephalus; species Pyxicephalus adspersus. The sequence goes on from NC_092858.1 coordinate 164,187,947, forward strand.
AAACATTTTCCTGTTGTTTATAATATTAAACATAGTATTGCAAAGTATTTTGTTTTTATAAATTTCTGGAGTTCAGTTTTAACATTTACTTAAAAACAAAATGTTTTATGACTTTTTGGCAATGACAACCTATGTGTATGAAGAGTGGAGCTCTGCTTCTGCACATTAACATCTGCCTTTATGCAATAAACATGCAAGTATAAAACCTTAATATAAAAAGTAACCATAGATTTATAAAAATATCTATTTGCTGGTTAGATAACAGAAGGTATTACAATCCAATGTCCATGCTTTAAGTTATAAAATATACCTAACACTATACAGAATATCTGTTACTGTAGCTGCATAAGTTGCTTTGAAGGCCATCAAATAGTGGCATCAACTTGTTCTTTAATGTCTTTTGTAACTTCATCACTGTCGGAACTTAGTTGCCCGTGAGCCTAGTGCAATATACATAACTAATCAGAAGAGATTGTCCGTATCACGTATATCTCATATTTGCATATTGTGTTTCTGAACAAAGGTAAAAGGAAGAACACAAGTCCAGCCCAGGATCCCTTACCACAAGCCCACAGGGCCACACAGGGTTCAGGGCTTGGGATTCTGAGTAAACATCTGAGGTTTACAGTAAATGAGGTCTGCAATTAGGGACGGAAGACAACAGACATCAACCCCGAGAAAGAGCAGAAGAAATGTCTCTACACAGGGACACTATGGCATCTTGGTCCTCTTTCTTTTTCTTCTTCTTGGGGGTCTTTTGCTTCAGACGTAAAGTGTTCATGTCAGCTCCTTCACAAACCATTTCTATATAACTATTAAACATAACAGGTGATTTTGCACCCAGCCACATATCGCTGATGTAGAGAGATGCCAAGAAATTGGCGGCAGCTGTAGAAAAAATAACGAGATATCAGAATATTAAAGCAGATGTAAAGTCTTGTACTAGACAACAACAGTAAATACACATCAACCTTGCTAAGAATATCTATCAGTTAAAGCTACAAATTTCCAATCTTACAATCTGGCATTGTAAGAAGAGATGCTGAGGGGCCACCCACAATCCAGAGGATCAGCACCAAATACTAGGAAGGCAAAGCCATGTACATGCCCTATAGACCTAAATGGGCAGTTAACCCTTACAATGCAGGGAAGTTGAAATTTGAGAAAGACAAAAAGCATGCTTTAGCTTTATTTGGTTTATTTATAACTTTAATTAACATATTTGAAGTCTCAGTGTGTGTCATTAATAAGGCCTTCAATCATTTGTGATTTCTTCTGTTCAATCATATGCAAATATCTGGTGCACCCCAAATGTACAATACCAAATGTGAAACCAAATTACCAAATCACAAGCATAAACGGTGAACAGAAACCTTCTCAGGGTTTCTGTTTTCATACAGAATTGCTGCAGAGAACTTGTTCACAGCATTTCTTAAGTCAGGTAGTTTGGGAATGCTTTTTTACTTACCTGTTTGTAATGCTAGAAAAGAATTCTTAAATACACCCCCTTGTAGGTTCCCTACCAGTTTTCACAAATTGTGTGATGTATCAAAGTGTCAGTACTTTAACACTGATATCAAATGCCAGGTACTGTCTATGGCTTAAATATTTTGAGTCACAGATGAGGGAAGATTATGAAGACAGAGCACCGAGCACTGTATTTGTTCTTGATCAGAGACTGAAAAGTACTTTAGCCCCTGGATCAGTATAACAGCTACACAAACATTTGCAAATATAGATCAAGATTAGTAGTCCATGCTTGCCAACAAGCACAGGTTTCCTTACAAGCAGCTTTACAGCCCAATTTAAGGAAGTATAGAAGATTCTTTATATCGGGGCTTGCGTGTTAATTCATATAACAGTGTGCCCACCCACAGGGATTGCATGCACCATCAGTGATAAATAAAACACACTTTGAGAACAGCTGACATAAATAGCATGCGAAGGAGCAGAAATCTTCCTAGTGAGCCAGCACTTTAAGGCAAATGCATCCCATCAACTTACCTTTATGTGAGTCATTTGTATGGTCTGCAAACAGAAGACCCTTCACAGCTTGGTAAGTGTCACCACTCACATTTTGAGCCTCAGAGAAGTCCATCATGACCTGGTTAGCTAAATTCAGCAGTTCTAGGCCAGAATCAGGGTCACTGCAGATTCTATAGTATAGTTTGTAGAGGGTACTTTTCCATACACCGTCTCTGAGCAGATCCTGCACTACCTGAGAATGGGGTACAATGCAGCTCTTCAGCCACTTCAGAGAGTTGTAGAGATCATGTGTGCTTAGTGCTGCTTCACCTTCAACTTTTATTATCCACTTGGCCACCAAACAGGCGGTCGCACACACTAAAGCACTGCTATTTGTCCTCTTTTCTTGCTCATCTTTCTCTGTAGGGGGCTCTTTCGCTTGATCTGGGTCATCTCCGGTTTCTTGGGAAGGGGTGATGGGAATGTTGAATATTATGGGTTTCCAGTGCATTAATATAGATTTCACATGATTCCTGGACTCCTCTAGATGGGACGTGTGCTGCTGTTCTGTGACTTCCTGTAGTGCAGCTACAGTTTTTTTCCTTAAATGCCTGGGCACAGGCTGTCTGAATTTCTCCTTAATAATACCTGAAAATAGAATAAATGATAGAATTATTTGGAGCTAATCAATCAACACCGTTTTTTCTTTAGTTTACAGGACTGGCATACTGTCTCTGCCATCACCTGATTTCTGAGCACTCATGTTCTAAAAAAGCTTTATTATTATTACACAACATTTATATAGCGCCATCGCATTACGCAGAACTTTACAAAGTGGAGAGTCATGTCACTAACTGTCCCTCAAATGAGCTCACAATCTAAGGTGCCTACCATAGTCATATGTCTTTAGTCTAAGGTCAATTTTGGGGGTAGCTAATTAACCTAACTGCATGTTTTTTTTTGGGATGTGGGAGGAAACCCACAAAGACACAAGGAGAACCTGCAAACTCCATGCGGATAGTGTCCTGGTCGAGATTGGAACCTGGGACCTAGCGCTGCAAGGGCAGAGTGAGCCACCGTGCTGCCCCTTTATTCCAATAGAAAAAAAAAACAGCCAATCAAAATGGCACCCACAAAAAGCATACAAAAAAAAGCACATGACTACCCACAACTCCCATGATACCCAAATATCGTGGTACTTAAGCAGGCTACATTGTAAGTCATGATTGCAACACTGAATGCTTCCACATCCCAATGTCCGTACATGTCATACACACAAAAATGTCAAGTTTATCTAAGCCCCAATTTACATCTGTAAAGTGGTGCAGCATACAACTAATTAGCTGTTTGTCCATAGCAGCAAACAAATTATGAGTTTACTGAATTATTCATAGAACACCAATGCAACTCTTCAGAAGCAAGAAAGTTTCCTTTCTCAAGACATACAGCCTCAATCTATCCGAATATCCTGAGAAAGAAAACTTGTGTGTTTTTACATCATCCTGGTATAATATGATAACCAGAGGAACTCTATTTGGCTGAACTGTGGTGTGCTGGCTCTTTATGAATTATTGACTATTTGGTGCCATTGTGTAGTTGTGCACCCATCATAGGCAGCCTGGGTCGTGTGTGGAAGAAGAAGTTTGTTTCTTGTCTATAGCGATTGATAATCAGACATTTGCACTTTGCAACTGGCTGCCTAAGACTACAAGCGCATCTGAAAAAAGACTACAACATGGTGATCTACAAACACACAACCTAATTAAATGCTTCCATGAATGCTCCTATTTGTTTTAATGACAAAGCATGGTTGTGGTGGTAGGACAGTGTTTGGTAGGTTGTCAATGGCTTGGTAAGCACTGCTTATAAATCTTGAAAAAGAATCTGTGTGAACCAAGCTTGACGCCAAAACATATTCTTTTCAGTTTTGGATAGGGTTGTGTGGGTTTTCTTTTTATCTTTTTTTGCTGTAGGTGTAATCCTTTACTCTTTCACCCATCCACACTGCAGGAACACACCCTGGGTAAGCTTTAGTTTCTGAGTTTACCTAGGTGGATGTCAAAAGCCTCACTCATGACAGCAATTGGCTGCTTAGACTCTTGGGACTTGTTTCTGAATACCCCCAAACCTCTGTTCCATTAGCGTAACAGACTGTGGATTCAGATGGAGCTGTAAGGCAGCAAAGGAGCACAAATGGTTGAGTAAAAATATCAGCAGGCACTGTCAAAGGGATGAATGGGCAAAGTGACAGGTTCTCTTTTATTAGAATATATTAAAGGAAAATTGTCTCTGAAACGAATATTACAATGTGAGCATTTATGTTACAAGAATAAATCCAAAAAAATGCAATTAGTAGTGTGAAATCCATGAAAATTCAGTGAAATGTAAAACTGTCTCCAGCAGTGAAAGAATCCATGACGGGTTTACTGAAAATAGAGCCAGTCTTTTTTTAGCTCATTATTTATGGCACTTCAGTAGAACATGAAGAAACACATTTAAAAGTTTTTTTCCCCCTAATTGCTGAATAAATCAATTCAGAAAGAATCTTCACTGTCACTCCACATCCTGTTCACAGCACATGTCCCTTCTTTTATCACTAAACCATCTAAATGCAGAGTACTAGGACATAATTATATCTTATATAATGGAAAAATAAAACTCCTCACTTCCAGCCTTGTTCTATTTCATGATTGGCAACCATTCAAGGCCTCACCAAGTTCTCCAGGGCCATTGATGAATTACCCATGATGAGATCCTAACAAACCCTTTATAGTGGTTTGTTAAAATGAAGAAAAAACTAATTGCTGAATGTAACTATTTAATCAGGGGAAGAGACCTGATTTTTATTGCTTTCTGCACTTTAGTGACATTTACAGGTCTTGTTCCTACCCCTGCCTCCAAATAAGTGGTAGAAGAAGGTTGGCAAGCATAACTATGCCACTACAATGCAGCCCAACTTGGCCTATTCTGCGGCTTTTTTTTGTTGAACAGATTGCCAAAGACTACAAGTCATATTCAGGTACTTTTACTGTTTCCATTTAAAAAACACATTTATTAATGAGGATCATATTTTATGGAAGGTATCTAGTTTGGATATCAAGCTGTACAAACAATATTACACAATAACCCTGATTTATTAAAGTTCTCCAAGGCTGGAGCGAATACACTTTCATCAGTGAGGCTGGGTGATACAGCAAACCTGGAATGGATCTGGTCCAGTATTAAAAACATTTGCTAACAAAAAGCTAATGATTTTTAGGAAATCTAGGTTTGCTGGATTACCCAGCTTCAGTGATGAAAGTGAAATATCTGCTGCCTTGGAGAACTTTAATAAATGAGGGCCAATGTAGGTCAACTAAATTTTTTCGTATTATCATTTTTACTTCTAGCTATGTATAACCCACAAGAGTAATAGGGTAAACTCTGGGCTTAAGGAACAGGTTCTGTTCCTGCAACTGGGTCACTAATTGAATTATTTGTTAAAGAGTAAGTAAACCCAAAACTAAAAATCACACCTTCAATCCCGCAGATCAGTCTGTCCATTGGGTGACGCAGATTGGGAAAAAAACTTGCCAACCCATGTGCAGAAGAAGCAGCCAAGAGCCTCCAGGATCCATGATGTACGTATCCTGGGAGGCTCTGCGCCTAGGCGATCATGAATGAAGTGGGGGGGGGGCTAGGTGCGGGGGTACTGCACAAAATGGGGTTTTGAAAAAAAAAAAAAAAACACAGACAACATTTTTTTTTTTAATCAAATGGGTTGTCTACCCTTTTATGTAAAGTAAAAAAATCGGAGTTTAGGTACGCTTTAAGTAAGGAGGATAGACCCGGTCTGCAGCGATAAGTGCATGCAGCACCTGTCAGTGACAAGTTCACCGACAATCTGCAGACCGAGGATTGTGGAGAATCGCTAAGGAGGAAGACGGAGCCTGAAGAGGAGTCGCTGCATGGCTGAACAGTGTACAGTCGGGAGAGACTGCCATAAGTGTGGGCAGTCTGTAAACAGGCAAGTTTCATTTTTACCATGAGACAATATTATTTATTTTCTTCTGCACAGTGGAACATGGTAAGTGCATTTTCAGCTTACCAAGGGTCTGTGTCGATATGCTTTGTGGCCATAGCATTAGTTTGACATCAGTCTTAGATGCTTCAAAGTTCATGCCACTCAACCCCCCTCACCATGCACATTCATAATAGGTTAAACTACTATATAATTTACAATGTACTAGTAAATGTAAAACAAACAGATTATCAAGGATAAAAAAAACTACAAATAAAATGACTGATCACTTACTTATGAGTTCTTTGACTTTGTACTCTTTGGCCAGTGAGCCAAGTTTCTCCTGCAGATTGAGATCTTTCTCGATGGTGCTCCACTTGTGTAGCAGGAGCAGGGCATTCTTGCATGAAAACACTTGCTCATTAACTGCAAACCTGCCCATTTCCTTAAAGGCCTTCAACACCCTTGAGCGATATCGCAGAACTGACATCAAGGTAGAGAAATACTGGCGGAGATAAATGCCATCTAAATTTGTCCTGTTGTAGAAGAAAATTAAAACAAAAGTTGCATGATATAACACAAACTTTCCTTGTTCTTCTAACTGAAGGTATGACATCAAATATAAAAGAAGCACACAAAACGGTGTTATACAAACTAGAGAATATAAAATATTAGTAACAGATGTGTAAGAATCATTTACTGAAGAAGAAACACAATGTGGCTAAAATAAAAACCTGACTGTTTGCACAATTTCAATTTTATGCAAAGCTCCATTTTAACAGCCCTTTGCAAAATCAATGGTATGAAGATAATAGAAAGGTGGTATGAGGGTAAAGAAAAATCTTAACTATGAGTTAGACTTTTCATGAGCTAGGTCAGGAAGCATGATGGCATCCTTCAATTGTTTCATTATCTTTACATTAAATACATCACATTTGTTGTGTGAAAATAATTATAATAGGGAGCCACTGAGAAACTTCACAAACTAACTCCAGATCACATGCATATTTCTCCACCTACAGTCTAGTTTAGGATTTCTCCATTTTCTTAAATCAGAGGAACTTTTTCAGGTTTCAGGGACCCACTACTAAAATTAAAAAGATTGATTATTGGAAAATTCCTCTTATATTGATGGTAAGTGGTTATCATTACCGTCATTTAGTATATAGAAACTGAAAAGGCACCATGAAGATAAGGGAATCCCTAGCACTCTCTGGGACAACTAGTATTTCATAAAACCCTGGTTTAATAAAGTTGGTCTGGATAACTTATAATGATGATTCATTATTTTAAACAATACAAAAGAAACCAAATACAAACTATAGGAGCCAGCACACAACGGAACCCAAATGTAACTGCTATCTGAAACTTTGAGTTGCCCATCCCCACTCCTTAAAAATGAGAAATAGTAAACCACCAAGACTGTTTGCTAATGCAAGTTCGTTAAAGCAGAAGCAACACTGACTTGCATGAGTTACTAGATATTATGAGATATTATGAGTCTAATATCAAGTTAGTTTATGAAACTTTCCTCATCACAGATGAGTAGAGAGGGTGCAATGTATGCCATACGCACTAACACCCCTTCCATTATTATGTGCTTTCATTTGGTCCTGGTGCCAAAGTAATTAAAATTAATGTCCAAGGACAAGTTACTCTTGCTCCAGTCTCCTTGAAGATCATGTCTCTTGCTTTTTTTAAAGCCCTTTATTGTGGCTTGCAGAATTTAAGTTCCTGAACATTATTCCTAAAAATTAATCTATGATAGTCTGTCAAATGATCTTTTATTATGTTTGTCTAAAGGTTTGGTAAAGCCACCAGAAAAAGTCCCAATATCACAAGGATATGAGCATGTTGCTGTAAATTCTTATCTTTTTTACATCATTGTCTGTCAAAGATGATTGCATGCCACTGAAGCCTTACATTTGTTTCAAAAAGCAGCTTAAATCTCAGAAGCGTGGAGCAGCTTACCTGATGTGCCTGAGCAGAACCATTGAAACACCAAATATCTCATTCACCAGATGGATAGGAAGGAACTTTTCCTGTTCTGCCATTCCGTCCTGCTTCTTTTCTTTTGGTTTGGCCTTCTCTTTGTTCCCCAAGTTGGTTAACCATAAATTGTTTACTAATGTTATTAAATTTCCCAGCGTTTTATTCTCAACATACCTGAAGAAGGAAAAGTAGAATCCCTAAACAAATCTAATAAAGTAGATATTTATGTAAAATACGTAACATCCCTAAATAAAGTTGACCAATTCCTCTTCTAATTTCTCAGTGAGCTTTTGCGATTATTGTTAGCACTAAGTATTTACCCTGCGGATTCTGCCAGTGGTGCCTGACATTGCCATGATATTGCTGCTGAATATGCAGTGTTGTTAGCTTGCTGCCCTGTCTCTGAATTGGGCTTGGCATCATCACTCTGCTCCCAGCTCAGTCAAACACAACAGAGAAAAGAGGGATTTTTCCACTAAATAAATATTACTTTATAGCAGTGTTTTCAACCTTTATAAAATGAAGAAACCCCTTGAAATAACTTTCAGGGCTTTAGGAGACTCCTACTAAATTAATTATAACCACAGCTCGCAGCACATTATTGTGGGGGTCAGCGGGTAGCATGCTTCCTATATTGCTGGCCAGTGTGAAGAATGTCAGCCTTTACAAATAGCCAAATGATCATTGGTATCAGTTAAAATAACCTAAGAATTCACATACTGCCCATTGCTCAGGAAACCCCTGGCAACCTCTGAAGGAACCCTAGAGTTTTAATAAACCCCAATTGAGAAACATTGCAGTAGATTGTGTGTAGTGATTCAGAGATGAGCATACGTTTATGGTGTATGCTTGGAAGCCCTCCATTATCATTTTAGTATTCATACAAACTCATTTACAGTAAAAAACTGTAAACCCATGCTTGAAATCTATGACTGCGGCTAGAGAACAAGCACCTCATGTCCTTATGGTCGTAGCTAAGCATTGTGGGTTCCCCTGGAGTAAAATCCAGAAACACTGTTTGAAGAGGGGAATGGAAATAGATAATAATCATAGTTTTTGTCTGAAACAAAAGCGTGCCAATTCTCCTCAAAACAAAAGTTTTTGTTGGCATCCTGAGGCCTTGTATGGATTTTTCTCTGATGCATGTAACACTTAAAGTCCTGTCCCTCCGCTAGGCTCCAAATCGATAATAAGACAATAAAAAGAGCAGAATGATGAGCTTATATCTCGGTTACTCTGCTCTCTTCAATGTCCTTGTGCTGATTCTTTCAATATACCTTTTCTCCAGAATGTTTTGAATCCATGGGAGCAGGCTGTGGTCTCTTGTTAGTTCATAGGCTGACTTTGGCACTTTGGAGGCTTTCAAAAGAATTTCCAGAACCAGATTCTGTTATAATAAAACAAGGTTGTTGTTACATGCGATGCATACAATGACAACATATTAAATCTCGGCAGAGACAGTAAATTATTTCAAACAAAGAGAAGCATAGGCATGGTTTAGTGAAGATGTGTGGGGGGGAGAAAAGAAGAAGTAAAATGAGAAGAGAAAAGAGAAGAGGAAAGAAGAAGAGAAGAGCATAAAGAAGGGGACTCATTAAAGGTGAAGAGGAGGAGAAGCAAAGGTAAGAGGGGAAGAATGAAAAGGGTAAGAAGAAGGGAAATGGAAAGGTAAAGAAAGGGGAAAAAGAGAGAAATGGAAGAGAATGTGGAGGAAAGCAAAGGAGCAAGGAAAGGTTTACAAAAAGTAAAAAACTAGTAACGAATACACTGACCAATACTAAGCTAATGGACAAATGATAAAACATAAACACAAGCAAATATCACATTTTTAAACCAGGATATTACACCTGGACTCTTACCTGAGATGCTTCATCACTCAGGGAGCTATTATAAAAAGCCATAACGACCATGAAAATCCTCTGGTAATCATATAGCTCATAGCAATGTTTGTCCCTCATTCCGTCACTTAGCAATCCCAGAATCCATTCACGCTCCACCTTATGCTGCCCAAACAATAAAAAAAAACTGTTATAATGTATTTGAAGTTGTGTCTTCAGATATTGAGACAATTAACAAGTCACATACCTCATTGTCAAAGCTGTAGAACAACCTATAGAAGTCAGGAACTTTCTTCAGATCCAGATACTCATGGGACAGCAGAAAGCGGTTAATTTTTATGTACATGTGTTCCTCTGTTGTAGAAGAGAAGTATCAGGTTAAAATATTTTACCCTTCACCAAGTTTTCAAGTCACTACTGAACAGCCAACAGATTACATTTATTATTATTATTATAATACAGCACTTATTTAGCAACGACATATTACGCAGCTCTGTACAAAGCTGTCCCTCTAAGGAGCTCACAATCTAATGTCCCTACCATAGTCATATGTTAAAGTCTTTATGTATGTTACTGAATATGTATATTTATCTTTAATGCAGTCTAAGGTCATTTTTTTTGGGGGGGAAGCCAATTTATCTAATTGCATGTTTTTGGAATGTGGGAGGAAACTGGCATACCTAGAGGAAACCCACATAAACACAGAAAAAAGCTGCAGACTCCACGCAGATAGTGTCCTGGACGAGATTTGAACCTGGGACCTAGTGCTGCAAAGGCCAGTAAGGTAACCCACTGAGCCACCGTGCTGCCCATTTATAAAAAAAAAAAAGCTTACCGGGTCTGAGGATCAGCTGGGTGGCTCTGGCACCATACAGAGCCAGCAAGAAAGTAAGCCGGAGATTTTCCTGCCGAATTCCATTTTTCACAACATCCAGAAGATACTGCAGCTGTAAAAACATTAAACCTATTATTTTTTTACAGAAAAATGATTATTGGAAAATGACAGTTAGAAGGGGCATGTTCTCATACACATATTCTCTATATTCATCTAATTTGATAATCCAATATGGCGTGTTTACTGGCCTTTACCCCAACATATTTATAGTCAGCTAAGCAGCTCCAGTAACCTGGCCTGGTCATCTTGTCTGTGTTGGCTGGGTTTATGTTGATCTTAAAGTCCTATACATTCTTATCTCTTTACAGACCTGACATCCTGATCATGACCTGTAACACTCTCTAAAGCTAAAAATCTTACATCAATTCTCTTGATGCAATGACTTCACAGGTAAAGGCTATTTCAACAACACAAGTGGTTTTAACAATCTTATATTATAAAATTTAAAAAAATAAAAATAAAAAGAATAAATCTTTAAGGATTGTGTATTTTAATGACAAATCCCGAAAATTATTCAGGGGAAGGTTCTGGGGGAAAGAGGCAGCAAACACAACAAACAATAAACATTAACCACCTAAGCGTTACACTGAGGTCTAGATTTCTGTACCAAAAGTGATCCACTGTTTTTCATGAATTTTTTTTTTTAAATTGTAGACCCGTAACTTACAGAAATATGTACGAACAGGGGTTCTAGTAGATAATATGAATATAAAAAATGTATTTACTTTTATTTTATTTTTTTTGTATTGGATTGGATACCGGAGTTTGTATTCAATCCAATACAAAATGAGCGTTTGAATTTACCAGTTATATACTCTGTAATTATTTGAATTATTTTGTATTGGATTGGATACAGGAGTTTGTATTGAATCCAATACAAAATGAATGAATGAGTTTCAATCATCAATCGACGCGCCAACGTCATCACGCACGCAGGGAGGAGCCGTCCGGTTTTTTTTTCTCCGCCGGACGGGTTCTCGTTTCAGAGATCATCCGGCGCTGGAAGAAGAAGGAGGTGGACGATCAGCGGGACCAGGTAAGAAGCCGGCCGGCATCTTGTGTTCCGCCGGCCGGCATCTTACCGGTCCCGCTGGCACCCGACGCTGGAGAGGGAGATCGACGGACGACGATCGACGGAGGTCGACGCTGGAACACGAACACGACGCTGGATGAGCACAGGGGGACCAGGTAAGTAAGGATGGGAAAAAACTCGGGGTTAACCATCGTAGCCATTTTTTTTTGCCCGTACGAAGGTCGGGCTTAACGGCAAGGAGGTTAAAAACATGAGAAGAACTCATCAGACGTATATTTAAGGTGCTACAAGATACCTATGCATGCAACTGCTTACCTGCTTCTTATCACGAAAACGAGCTGCCTCCAAGTGGGAGATGAAGGACCCCAAGACATAATTGGCAGCGGCTCGCATGCTGTAATCGTAACTACTGAGTGCTGCCAGGGTCAGACCCAAAGCGTTGACTTCTACAAACTTCACACAATCTACAATCAGCTCTGGAGGAGGCAAAAGAGGGAAAAAATATTAAAAAATTAGTTGTAATGTATATTGTTCATCTATAAACCTACCCACAGACTTTAGAAACGTGTTCGAGAATAATTTGAACAATTACCATATCCCTTAAAAAGGACCAATATTTTGTTTCTTAAATGGGTTTATGTGAATAACTAACAACTACGACCCTATCCTAATATTGGGGCCACATAGGACACTGGACAAAACATGTAAATCTGATGTCATCTCCATAATCCCCTACTCATGTTCAGGTACCAAGAAAATTGTAGGCATAAGGATAATGATCATATAATGTATACTAGTACCTCCAGACAAAATGTTGAGGCAAGAAAATGTAAAAAATAACGCAATACTGTCCTATCGAAGCCAAAATCTAAAAAAAACATCCAAGCCAAGGATCTCCAATGCACAGCGTAATATACACTACAATGTCACTGGCACTCAGTCATTCAAGGTTCTTCAAACATAGAGGAAGCGCACAAGGACAATCAGAGCTATTGGAATGACTCATCTTTCCTGATCTGACGTCAAAAAGAGACCTACTCAGAAAAAAGTGCATTCATTATATGTAGAGGATGGTGACAGGGGAAGGGCAGCTGGACCCTTCAGATACAAAATCAAAATTCATGCCAGCATAGTCTTTATATAATTTTAACAATAGCTCTGCATTAAATTCAGTTATTAGATTTATATTTTTTATCAAGATTCTTTTGATTAGCTTTAACAGAAACACAAACAGCAGCCAGCTATGATTATCTAAAACCAACAATTTTCCATGCATGGCTGTTGTACAGAAGTCCCCCAGGACCGTTAGCCCCTGGTTTTGGGATAGCTCCCTTCTGTAACATGCCAATTGCTATTTCTTGACCATACAGTTGGCTCCTTGACGTATTTAGAACAGTGTCATGTCCTGGTTGTATACCTGCATTAACCAAATGATTGTCATTTTTTAATTATGTGATTTGCTCCTTTCTGTAATCAGCCAATTGCAATTTCTTAATCATGGAAAAATTTTGCCGCTGTAACCAGACAATTGTCATATCATGATCATGCAATTGGCTCACCGCTGTAATCAGATTGTCATTACTCGATCATGTGATTGCTCACCTTCTGTAACAGGCCAATTGTCATTTCTTGATCATTTTCTTGGCTCCTTGATGCAACCAGCAGAGTGACATGGTTCCTGGTTGTGTGACTGGCTCCCTGCTTTAACCAGATGATTGTAATTTTCTGACCATGTGATAGTGCCCTGATGTAGCTGGCTGATTGTCATTTGTTGAATATGCGATTGTACCTTCCTGCTGAAATTGACTATTCTTCTCTTATAACACTGGTGCTGATCAAGTAGCAGCCTGCATTATGTCAAACACTTACCTGGTCTGAGCAGCTCACTGAAGAGAGATAACAAGAAGCAGGGATCATAAAGTTTCCCAAGGTCCTCTATTGATCGATCTTCATACAATGTGTTCTTCTCAGGCTGAAATACATATTTAAATGGTGCATAACTGTGAGTGTGGGTATCATTGATGTATTTGACTAAAAGATAGTTTTTGTTAAATGTACACAAAGTTGCATGTTTTGCAAATGTTTTGCTGAGTTGTGCTACATAATGGTACTGCTCCTTAGACATAAGACTAAAGCTATGTATATGCATCAGAAGATTGTTGTCAAAGTCAAAATAGTCTTGCAAAATCTGACATTTAAACTGTGGTTCCCAGGTCAGACAAAAAAAATAAATAATGTATTGAAATGTGTTTACATTAAAATAAATGGGCTACACAAGAGATGTGCAATGTGTTGTGGTTTGAATGGTCTCTTAAGCAAACCTGTACCCAGACAATGCAGACATTTTCTGAGAAGAGTGAAGGGTTCAGAATCTGGAAACACCATAATACGGTGAGCTTTACATTTTCCTAAATTCTGCATAAAGTTCCAGGTCAGGTAATAGACACCCCATGCAGCAGCAATTTCAGTACCTTTAATCTGCAAAGTTTTGCCATGATTTAATATTTAGCAGAAATTGATCAGGAGGGTATGGCAAAAACTAAATACCCTGTAATCTATAAGGAGCGGGGAGAAAAATCTCAAAATAATTCAGCTGCAGCACAGAGATAGCTACAAAACTTTAACTAACTTCTTTCTTTAATAGAAACACAAATCATGTTCAGTTGTGAACTGTTAAACTTTTATAGAGGGACCAAAAAGCAGCATTTTGCTTCCTCCACTAGGTAGGAACTCTATGATGCAGTTCAATCTCTTGTGCCCACGCTACTCTGTTTGAAAGCCCAATCTAAGGACCAAGCTTTCACTGATATATGGCAATTAACAAGCCGCGTGTGCTGAATCACACCATGACTCAGTGACTGCTCAGACCACTCCGATGCTAACACTGAAAAGTGACGGGACTTTGCTAGCTGCACATAATGCGTTGGGCAGTTATTTTATTTTTTTAATACATCAAAAGGTCTTTGTCCAAACAAACAACAGGCTCTTTTATGCCGTTATAATGGCTACAGACTTTCTGAATAATCTTATCTCTACAATCATACAATGGCTGCGTTACCCTGAAATTAGGGTTCTATTTTCTGAACATGAAAGTATTTTTCTGCATGGTTATTGGCTGCCATTTGATGTAAGGCAAAGCATTTAAAGCAATCTATCACCCTCCAGCTCTCCATAAGTACCCAAAACATGAGACTACTTACAGCAGCTGTCCCCAACCGGTGGTCTGCAGAAAAATGTTGAAAAAAATTTTGGTGGTCCACAGCTCTGGTCGGTGCACCCCTGAGCAGGGTCAAGAGAAGAACACCGCTGGGGGGACACAGCGGCCAGAGCCAGGGACCACGTCCCCAGTACAGTTCCCAGGCTCAGTCCAAGGACACAACCCATCCATTCTCCCATGGCGGGGTTATGTCATAATGATGTCACTCTGGAGGAGGTTTCTCCCCTTTGATTGATACCCGGCTGCCCATGCATGCGCAGTTGGGAGCCGGTGATTTTAGTGGTCCGCAGGGACAGAAAAGTTTGGCAACCACTGGCCTACAGTTCCTAAATCTTTCTGTGTAAGACACTGCTTAGTGTTTACAGAGACAACCAGCAAACTGCCATCCAATGTAAAAAAGGATAATTGGATGAAAACAAAGGAAAACAAACCTAAAAAGAAAACTAATGAAGCAATGGTACACCTAAGTATCAGTAATCTGTAATGACACATTTTTGTTCTTTGGTTTAGATTGAAACACTATGGATTGCAGGAAGTATTGTGCTATTACATTATTCTGATAAAGCAGATTGTTTGGCCAGAAAACAAACATCCCTTCCATGGCATGATTAAGCCGATTCCAATACAACACTGTAACAATTTAAATACAATACCTCAGAAATCAGCTTGCGATGCAATGGGAAATTTAGAACGGTTTCCATCATTTTCTCCCGGTTTAACAGGCCGAGGATTTCCTCCATGGTTGGCTGCTGCCACAGAGACTTCCCCAAACTTTTTCTGGTCTTGTGATGCTCCACAGCAGCTGGACCCCACAAAAGCAACCTGGGGGGGGGGGGGGGGTAAGTTTGCATCAGTATTTTAAAGCAGACATTAGCAATCATCTTTAATTATTCAATTCCATAATATGTGTTTTTTATTTCATCTAGCCTTGTTTTTGCAGCATCACTTCATAGAGTGGGGAATGGTTGGACCATATATCAAGTCATCAAGACGGAAAGTAATGGGAAAATAACATTTTAGAGTTATGATAACAGTAAAAGGGAAAACTGTCCAACAGGGACACCTGGTACACAGACTATTTTGTAGATTTCCTCTTCTATCATCTAAGTTAAAGGAACAAACAGCAGAATAATAAATTGTTGTGGGTTTTAATCCATCAAAAAAGTTTTTGTTATACACACCCCTAAATGTATAGGTTACCAGGCTTTACATTTTAGGAGATACAGAAAATGAGATATATACTCAAAAGTGCCCAGTCGGAACTGATCATACTAGAAAAAAGAACCTAGCTGGTGATTTTGGCTTATAGCATTTTGTCCGGTGCTGGCCTTAGCACTGCTAAAGTACCATAAATGGCCCAAACTCGCCATGAATTACCTGAAATCTGTGAGGCTCAGTTTATTTTTCTCATAGGCCTGCAGAAGCAAAAGCAGTTTCTGATCTGTAATAAGAAAAAATATATTTGAAAATAATAATAAAATATAGAGAACAATCAGCACCCTCATGCAAATTCCAAAGCGATATTCAGTGTTCTCCCCAGCCACTTTTAGCTGGGCGTACCACCTGTCACTTTTCAGCAACCTCCAGCTGTTGAGTGGTTGAATATACTGAATACACAATAAAGGGGCCACCACTCACCTACAGCTTAAAAACATTATTTGGGAGAATACTGCATATCCATTTTTCACAAAGCCGAAAGTTATGCTTCACTTTGTGTGGCTATTGCGATATACTGGCAGCTGTAACATTTAAGACGACATGGCAAACGTAGATGTACAGTAACAAATTAAAAAGAAGTGCATGATAAAGAAAGGGTTAATCCAGCAAAACATTTCAGTTTGTAGAACAGTAAAAATCATTTAACAGTTTTCTTTATCTATGATTATCTGTGCAGACTTCTGCAAATTTGATGTTATAATTACAAGGGTGTCTCATCAGATTTGTAGGTTGTGTGTGGAGAGGAACGATCTGACTCCTGGGTACACTGCGCAGAGCCAGACAGAGATCCCCAGTGTATTACTATAGGAAGGCTGATACTACGGGCAGATACTTAACCTGCACGCATTGACTAGTTCAACTTCCATAGTCTGTCGTTACTTTACAGCAAGATGAAGCAGAAATAAGAGTGAGAAAAGCAACGGTGAGTGGGAACACACAGTACAATGTTGGCAGGAACACATTAAGAACTTTAGCAAGAAGACCTCTTTATTAGAGTCAGCAGACATAACAAACCAGGGCACTAATGGGAACATTATAGATGAACCGGTCATTTACCATCTAAATGTCACACAATGTATTTGACCTACATAAAAGCAGAGCTGCTCATCTTTAAATGACAGAGACATCAATTTCACTATCAATTACCTGTTACACTGAGGGTTCCTCCATAGGCACCAAGTAAAACAGCAAAATGATTCTTATCACAAACCGATGGACATTTTCTGATTATAGTTCTCAGCAGATCTACCAACTTTTCTGGAGGAAAAACACAAATCTTTACTACTTTCAAAACATTATGTGCTTGAACAAACTTGACACATAAAAGCAATGCACAAAAAGTGCTAAGGTGCTAAGAGCAACCAATCAGATTCCATTCTAATTATGGTACAAGTAGAATAAGTGCACACTGATTATTTCTTTCCACACTTTGAACATTGTGCTTTATGCCTTCAGAAGCTGAATATGTTGGTTCTTCTATTGTACTACAGTGAGAACATCTTTGGGAATAACCTTATAGCAAATGGGTTTTTTTCATGTTATCCCATCCAAGTAATAACAGTTAATTTACATTGGTGTACTAATGTGGTTTTCCCTTACAACCAGGTAGAGTAGTTTCATCTACTACATTGTATATTTGCAGCTCCAGAATGAAACGGAGCATCATAAATTAGATTCTCAGGTTCCCCTACTTATCTCAACCCAAGCCTTGTAAATACTAATATTTGGCATTGCAAGATCCACTGCATTTAAACTTCCAGTTGATCTCCTTCTGACCACCTTCTTAGATGGATGTCTTTATAAACCAAAGAAATCCAATGTTGGCTTATACATAAACCCAATGACACCTTTTCCCAGATTAGACCAAGTGCTGGTTCACTATAATTCATCAATGATAAATCCTTGGGGTTACAATATTTATTAAAATAGAGGCCTATTTGGGCAATACGTGGATAGATAAAGGATACCCGGCATATTTATAAAGAAGTTATTCTGCCATTAACCAAATGTTTCCTGCAGGTGAAATTACCAAGTGTATGTGTTTTAATTGACATTTATTATTTCACCACCAGGGAATGTTTTGTAGTATTTCTCTTTGCAATATCCTCAAACTCAAAGTAACATTTTGTAATCAGAATTTAGTCTATTACTGCAGTGTAATGAAGGTAGATGGAATTTGGATTTCACTCTTCCGCTATTCCTTGCACCTATTTACTGAACAAGTCTAATAACGTATCATCGTGATTTTTACTAACCTCGGAGGGTATTGCTGCTGCTGCTGTTGCTGCCGTCTTCTTCTCTTGATCTCAGGAAGTTTGGCAGGAAGAGTGAATGTTGAGTTACCATCATATGTACAACTGACAACTCTACTAATCCCTGCGTACAGGGGCCACCCGCCTCATACCACTCTTCAATCCCAGCACACAAAGTATCCAAAAATGTACAGTCTTTGTAACGATACCTGTGGAGAATTGATGCATCAAGTAAAATAAAGATATAAATATATGTTTCTTATCGCATTGATTTAAACACAAATGCTAATGGCAAAGATTAGAGTCACAGTAAGACCAAAATACTTTCCAGGAGAAAACTTTGCTTTGATTTCTCGTTGGTGGGATATAGTGGTGGCATTGAAAACTTTAAAGAGCATGTTATCATGTAACTGTGGCATGGCCAAATGTTTATGGGTTTGTAATATCCATTGTTTTGCGCCAAGATGTTACAATTCACTTCTGGGCCTTTTGGCTAAGATCAATGGTAGTATCTGCTCTTACCAATGTTCAGAACAGGGAACAACTTTTCCATCTTAAACCATGGTGGATGGTGGTGGTCAAGTAACATCTGATAAGATGAGGGATGGAACGGATTGCTCTGAAGAGAGTGGTGAACCCAGGGCAAATTATTTCCAGGAGAAAACTTTGCTCTGGTTTGGAGCATGGAGTTTGCATGTTCTCTCTGTGTTTGCAAGGGTTTCCTGCGGGTACTCCGGTTTCCATTCGGATTTCAAAAACATGAATTATTACTACTTATTAATATTATTATTAATAATAATATTAAAAACTGAGAATAAAGAGAATATGTACAATTCCTCGCAAAGGCACCATGGCATTTTGCAGGGTAGGTTTATCAATAGGGACAACAGTGTACCATGCCTGTTTAATGTGCGTTAAAACTCTACTTGCAATCTCCAATGAACTCCCATATGGCAGGGTGATTCCACAGGGTGATACCACAGAAGAAAAATTTAGAAAAGGTGAGAAACCTAAACAAGCACCTTTATAGCAAGATCAAAGTATTTAAATGAAAAAAAATACTGAGTATGACTTCTGAAATGACATTTACATGTTGATTGTAATAGATGTAATAGAAAAGCATAATAGCATAATAGGATTACTCCTGTTACTGCAGTTTTGGCTAAATTATTATTTACAATATCCACCATCTGACTACACCATACTATTCTAGAAGCTCAAATCTGTAAAGCAATGGCTGCCAGTTATATACAAGGGCAATGTGACATGTATTACACACCAGATTGTGAAATGTTTAGACATTGCCACAAAAGAGAATAAAACTCACTTCAGTCCGGCTTTTACAAAGCTGTTCCACTCTGTAGGGACATCTTCCATCACTAAGGGCTGCATAAATAATAATAATAAAAAAAAAGATTACATATAAAATTTTATTCGGAAAACGTGAATAACATTAGTAGCTCCTAAAGTAAACATTTACTTTTTGTTTTTAATCATTTTAGGCTTATTATTAGTTAACTTCTTTGCAAAAACAGCTATTTTGCTCATGTTTTTTTAAATCAAATAGATTATGTTAATAGATGTACGATCCATTTCTATATTAAACACTACCATGAGTTTACGAAGTCGTGAGAGTATTGCGGCTTCTGCTTCCTGTTCGACTTCCTCACGATCCTTGTTGGTGCCATATGTGGCAGTCAGACACTTCATACTGGCCGCCAGGAGATCCCTCTGCCAAGAGCAGCCTATCGCCCCGGCACGGTCTGCAGCCTCCCATACACAGTCAGCCAGAGCCCATCTGTAACACATTCATTGAATACCAGAATTAGGGCAGCTTTTATCTCCAGGAATAAAAATCAGGTCAACAGATAGAAATGTAACATTGCTTTTTTTAGAAACACATACAATAACCCTTTTAGATAAATTAGTTTTAGCAGTTTACTGAAATGCTAATACTATCCTATGTACAGCTTTCTCATGCCAGTGAACCAATGCCTTAGGGTAGATGCTACAAGTAGCTTCTACCTAGGACAGTCCCTTAAAAAATCAGGTGGGGTGTCAAATCTGAAGATGCTGATTCTTTAAGAACCAGAAGTGCATTGCAAGTGACCGAACGTCAAGGTGCCAGCCTTGCTGCTTGGTCACTTGCACCGCAGTGCTGGTTCTCAAGAACCAATCAATAATTGTCTGGTGTATACTGACACTAGTAAGTCATAGTGTATTCTTAGAACATTCTGAAATGTCCAAGATGATAGCCCAGGATTCTTAAACCAACACTCCACACCATATGAATGAGAAATAAGGAAGGAATCGACTACTAATGATTAATAGTTGTGTGCTCTGAAAAGAGAGGAGTATTAAAAGATCCAATTACATTTTACTGACTGCAAAAGAAAAAAAAAACTGGAGTAAGGAGACATTCAGTAGACTCTGAGCTCCATCTTCTGACTGTACACAGTAAAATAAATTATTTGTAATTCACATTTACACATTCCTTTTGTTCTTTCTAAAGATGCCTCCAAAAACAAAAAAGCAGACTCAGTTAAACAACTTTTCATCTTACATGCAGCTGAGCATTTGTTTGGCTTGGCAACCTGGTTTAAATACTTACCTAGGTTTTTATCCTTTGCCTATCTACCACCCTCTACAGCAGGGGTGGGCAAACTTTTTGGCTTAAGGGCCACAAGGAGTTTTAAAATTTGACTGACAGGCCAGTATTAGATGAATGAAGAGAGCCATTACCTAAAAGTGAATGCAAACTTATATTCAAATTACATGCAGTTTGTTGTTGTTGATCATCCTTTTTTTGGCCAATGGACAATTTTGTATCACTATTTGACAGGCTGTAATTAAAAGCCCAACAGGCCGAATATGGCCTGCTGGTCTACGCTTGCCCATGTCTGCTCTACAGCCTTTCACTGATGCAGGTTTTATGCTTGATGCAAATACATGATTCCATTGCACCAAAACTGTACAGACTGTTCTGTGTTGTTGTCTTATATGTCTGTGGATAAGTCCAATCTTAAATGAGGATCTAATTTTAAACTATAAACTATTGTATTATATACAGGTGCAAGACAAAGCAACTGGTTTGCATTAGAGCTCAAATAAACTCTTTAGAATCAGAATTAGTTAATTATATTGCAGGGAGCATGAGCTTATCTAATATAAAAACTAATGTGCCAGACCTCTGCATACAGAATATAGGAAAACAAGGGGCCTTCTTTCCATCAAGCTGACAAAGCACATGCTGTAGCTGTTTTGTTACAAAAAGGAACCAAAAGATTCACTTTTAGTTTTGATTTGATTGGAAAGCATTTACACAACTTCTTCAAATATCCAATTAGGTGTTATACTGATGTATGTATGCAAACTTTTTGTACTTGTACCCTTTATTTTTAGTTTATTCCCTTTTAAAACTCAATAAAACTTTTAAAATAAAAATCCAGGATTTCATAACTCATCTCCTGCAGCACATACTCTTCTTCTCTTCAGTCATTTCATCCTGCATTCATCTATCAGAATAATACCCGTACTACCAGGTATAGAAAAGCATGTGAATATTCGATTCACTCTCCTCTCTATCATTTAACAGTGGAAGGTAAAATGTTTTTGGTGCTCCTTTAATTAAACACATGCAAAGTTCATGCATTGCATTTTATTTATATGGCTTTACATTTTTTTTTAAATAAACTAGGTCAAGCCTACAGCCATTTTTACTCCCTGTTTATCTATTGCATGGCCAACAGCGTGTCTGAGAACAGACTGTGTCCACAGCTGCCACTACAGCACCAAGCTGATAATACGGTGACTCATTCATGGAAAGTGAACACTATTACAAATTCGCTCCCCGTTACTCGTTCTAGGAATACAGATAGAGTGCAGTATGTAGAAATCAAATTTAAATGTATAAGGGAGAAGAAACCAAGTAGACTTTAAAAGAAAAAAAAATAAACTAGCTGCTTATTTAAAATAAGAGAAAACAAAGATGTCTTTACTTCCCCATGCGCTAAGCTAGTTTGAACCTTCACTTTCCATGCTGAGGGGTATAGCTCCTAGTTTGAAGTGCTTATCCTTCTGCTGATAGCATTTAATAATGCCAAAAAGCTATTGCAAGGTATTGCAAATGATACCAAGCCCTGTGACTGCACACTTACTTTTCTGTTGATGAGGTCTTCATCAGTGTGTTGGGGAGCTCACTGAGAAGTTCTGTTAAATTGTTTGTATCACATTGTGTGACCAACTTGGAAAGTAAGGCAATCTGGTCAGAAGTCTGTTCAGAGGTCTCTGTGCTTAACGCCACCTTCACCAGCTTGTTCCAAAAGGCGTCCTTCAGAATATGAAGTACTGCAGCACTCACTAGAAGAGAAGTCATAGTAAAACATATCAGTGCTCTGTACAATAGGAATTGTGTTTGTAATTTAACCTCTCAATAAAGAAAAATATATATTTATTTCTATCTATATAATATTTTGTTGTATTGATTTAATGTTATATGCCATAACCCCAATTTTTAAAAAAACTTCCATTAACAAGCAAAGGGGCAGTAGCTTCCACCTGACACAGAATAGATCATGACTGTATTATTCCTAGCTGTAACAGCTCAATGGTGTTCCACATACCAAAAATCTTAAGATTGGACGGGCCAGTTCTAATCAGAAATCAGAGAATTATCAAAAAATATTCTAGAACAAATCCTTGTAGAGGGGTTACAAGTGGGAAAGCGGATCAAGGTAGAAAGTTACTTATTTTTTTTATCCCATACCTTCTGCATGTTCCCCCTAGAATGCAGGCCTGCACAGTTACCAAGAACGCCAAGGGCCTGCCCACAACCTAGTGTATTGAATGGAAAAGGAGAGTGCTTGGAAGTGATAGATAAGGTAATTAAAAGTCCTTGTTCCCCCTTGATGAACATGAAACCCTTGCCTTTTTTTAATTCTTTAGTTCATTCTGTATAAAAAAATGATTTTTTACTTAAAGAGAAAGCACAGCTCTTCATCTTTAACAGTAAGTACACATTCATAGAACTTTATACAGGGATAAAAACGTATTTATCACTACAGTTGTCGGAATACAAATTTAGTTTAAAATGGGGTTATAATCCCACACAAGGAAATCACTATCATCATATTACCATATCATACAACTACACAACCCTAATTTACCTTTGGATATCTGTGTACTTTGAAACTGTTCTCTAGACTTCATGTAGATGTTGACTAAAGGTACAAAGGTCTTCATATTCTTCTTCAGAATCTTCTCCATTCCAGGCTTCAAGCACCACAGCTCAAACTGAAGTTGGTGAGTCCTGCTAAATTGTACCAGTTGAGCCACCACACCGAGAGCACCCGGGGACATCTTATCAAGGCAATGTGTCAGCACATTGACTCCCACTACATGGGCGAAGGCAGGTTCTCTTTGTAGAGCATCAGAGACAAGAGGCTCTAGGTCAGTTCCAGCTGAAGATGACAACAGCCGTCCAACTCCTCGTACATGTTCTACCCAAAAGGCTAGATCCTCTTGACACTGCTTTCTTTGGTGACTATTTCTGAGCAATTCCACCAACACTTTGCCATAAACATTTATCTGCTGATCTGTAGACTCAGTGCTGTCCACAAGTAAAAATTCTTCTGGAAGTTTTAGGATTGCAATAATGAGCTCATTAAGCTGAGTGGTTTCCATGTATGGATGCAAGCCTTGTAAAGCTTCCAGTTGACTGGATAATTTACTTGGACTCTTCTTGCACTCTTCTAACTCTTTTAGGACACTAATTGAAATGGCCTCAAAGTACTTGGCCAGGAGATGAAGGTTGTTGCTTTGCTGCAGCAGGGGAGCGCTAGATTTAAGCAGCTGGATCAGTCCCTGGTTCATGGCAGATGAGAGGAGTTTAACACTGACAGGGTTTAGGTTGTGAAGGGGGACAGACTGGCGTTGTAAAGCGAGGAACCAGCTTTCCAAAACAGGGTGTTTAAAGACTGCAGACAACATGATGTCCAAGATCTAAACCGAAATGAGAAATGTTAGATGTAAAAAATGTTCTTTTGACCATATTTGATTTACTATTTGATTATAGCTATATAAATATCTACATTTAATAATACATACATAATACATAAAGTGAACCTGAATACATAAAGTGAATCTTAACAAAAAAACTGCTGCATAGCTGGAAACCTTTGCTGCTTACTTCCCCAATCTCTTCCAAAGGTATTGTTTAAATACCAAATATACCCTTCATTTATATATTACATATAGTAGTATTACATTATGGAAGGTCAAGGGACACATCCAAACCAAAGTAACAGGGTATGGTGTGGCAGCGTGGACTGAGGAACTATATCATATATTAGATGTTTTTTTTGGGGAGTAAAATCATAAGTAAAATCGTACGTCTTAGAATAAACTTAACCTGTAATTGCAAATGTAACCGTGACGAAGAAATTGGAGTATTTCTTTTCTAAATGACTCCTGCAGATCTTCAAATTCCCTACAAGCTGCCTTCTCTAACCATTAATATAACCCAGTGTTCCAGAGTCAGAGATTCACTGTGGTCATTCTATTATGCTGTCTGTGTTTAAAGCCACTTTTATGATCACCACACACTATATAATAAATGGGTTTGTCTGGATACAAATTAAATGGATAGTTAAAGTAGATTCTCAGGGTATATAGTTTATTCTGATTGTACAATCAGATTTTAGCGTACATAGGGAGCTGCTTGTGACTACCAGGGATGCACCCTATGCTTTGGCTGGTTATTACTACCACAAAAGTATGCAATATGGGAAGCTTAGAATATTCCAGATCAGTGAATGAACACATAGTGAAGACAAGATCAATGTTCTCCCCAGCCCCTTTAAGCTAGGCACACAACCCGGGCATTTATGCAACCACCCAGCTGTTTTTGGTTGGTTAATGAAAAACTGGATCACAATACAGAGTCAGCCACCCGGCTTCAGCTTCTTCCCACCCATCTTAAAAAAATCTCTTGGGAGAATACTGAAGATGCAATATTTACTTTGTGCCTATAGGCGTCAAGTGCTTTTTTTTTTTTTTTTTTTTTTTTTTTAAGGGCACACTGTAAATTTTAGATCTGTGTGCAACAATAAATAGCAAAGGTGGAAGCCTTGAGGTAAATCAAATTAAAAATGTATGTGGGACTATGCTGACAAAATAATAGGTATGTCAAAGTACTTTTAGAATATTGATAACTGGATTCTGTTGGGATGATTTGTTGTGTAATCCCAATAACTCTTAACCTGTTGTGTACTCAAGGTGTCTAATTTAATTTCATTACCATATTCCCTGGAGATTCCAAAGTGTTGTTGCCGTCAGTAAAAAGTTCAGATTCCTCATTGACTTCCTGTGTGTTTGCATCCCTGCTGTTCTCTACCTGCTGGTATTGACAGAGAAGATGGCCAAGAAGGTCCAAGTAGACGCTGATCAGTCTGGAACCTGTAGGCTTTTTATACTGGAAATACAATAAGATGAAAAGTCAGTTTCATGTGAAAACAGAAATAAGCCGTTTGACTACAATATGGTGTTTATAGCTATATATAAATCAATTTTATTAGAACTGGAATATTTAACTGCAACAAAGAGCAGATAAACAATGTGTGCTTGTCTGAGCATCACTGCAATATGCAGACATGGTAATATATTTACAAATATATGATAATTGGGCACCTTGTTGAAGTTATCTGCGGTAGTCTTGAGGCATAGCAGCGTGTGTTTCACTGCCAATGGAAGCTCTTCCTGTGGGACCTGAGAAGCGGAGTTTTTTAGCATCTGGCAAAAGTCATCATCTATGTATCCATCCACAAATGTCTTCTTTAATAGCATATTAAATGAAGATTCTCCTTGTAGTTCAGATACTTCCATCACAGACTTTTCTTCTCTGGGGAACTGAAACACAGCAAATTCATGTTCAATGCAAGATGCAGAAAAATGGTCAGAATACTTTAAGTTCTGTGACCAGCATGACAATTAGACATCTTCTGATGGAGGTCTGTGATGAAAAAATGGGAATATATGGTGACCTTAATAAGCATTCAAAGAAGTGGTCTACTTAACCTGCGTGTATATAAGGGAAAATATAAATAAAGGTATGTGGGGAAAAATCATATTATGAATATTCTCATTACACATATTAAGCAGATGCAGGTATAACTATTATATTTTATGATAATGATTATTTTCAAGTGTTACTTACTGGAGATTCTCTGGCAGATTGTGGCAGCCACAAGCTGTAGTAGTTGTAAAAGTGGTGAAGTTGGATGCACCCAACAAAACTTGCACCCATGGGCTGTAACTCTTTATCATAAGACTGAAGCATCAAGCAGAGGGCGAGAGGGTCCCGTTGGGTATGCAGTATGTCAGAAAGGGCAGATACTAGATAGGTAATCACACTTTCTGAAAAACACAGAGAAGAGGACTTGTTAGACTATAGAGATATAAGCAAATACACACAGAATTCAGAAACTATGGCAGTCCAAGGGAAACATGAAAAATGCTGTTTTACTAACAAAAAAGTAGGATTTTAAAACCTTGCTATAGGTGAACAGTCATTATTATTATTTATTATTAAACAGGATTTATATAGCACCAACATATTATACAGGGCTGTGCTATAAAAGTACAAATAAAGTCAGGTGAAAACTGCCTATTGGACAAACTTACAGCATTACAATGATCACCTTTTTAAAGTTAAGTCAAATTGCACTTGATAAATTCCTCTTCATTGAAGAAAACTTGTTTGGCAGGGTGGAGGTCCTAAAATGTTGTAAATCCTTTAGACTATGGACACATATACAATAACTGAATACAATAACATGTAACAAACAACTGCACGATGCATTAACGAGTGCTGGAGATAGGAAGGGGAGAACAACATAATGGCACCCCACTGTGCTCTGTCCCCTTCACTTTCATTACGATCAATTGTCGTCCATCATCCGTGGATGCGGCAGGACGGTAATTCGGCCAATGTACAAAGAGCACTGTACACATGGAAAATTCTCGTCCAATATCAGCCCTGGGCCGATTATCAGAACCATTGCATGTGTGTACCTAGCCTTAGACTTTAGAGGATCCAAATTGTGGTTAGTAGGGTAGAAAAATCATAGGCATTGGGGAGTAAACAATGGACCAGTGTTGGTGGTCAGTGGGAGTAATACTAGCAGTGTTAGCAAACAAAGCTCTTACCGTGTCCATCATTCCCAGATGTCAGGATCCTATTCCTGGATTCCAGTACCACAGGCACCACAGCACTGAATGGAAATGTCTGAAAGATCATGTCTTCCTCAAGATTAAAGCCAACTTCTTCATCCAAGCCTTCACTGCTTTCAACAATGACATCCACCATGTCCATCACATCTGCAGCAAAAAAAACATTGCCATAACATATCTTTCACAGAAGCCAAGCAGGAAGTTGGCAGTGGCACCAAGACTTAGGGGTCTTACGTTGGCAATTACAAATTTCAAAATGTAAAACAAGACCTAAGAGATAAGTGGAACTTTAAACAGTGGAGATCTGCCCATGCCAAGGCAGTGTTTACATTCCAGAGCATCACAGATCTATGATAATAGCCACACGTACACACACAAAAACCACAAAGAATAAGGGAAAGCTCTGATTTAGGCTTGGTACATGTGCACAGAAAAGCCAGTGTTTTTCAAGACATTCAGCATGCTGGAATGTAAACAATGTACAGTCACAGGCAGGACATGGAAGTGAGATGTCTAGTATGTCCACACTGTTTAGTGTGGTCTGTTTATTAACTGACAACACCAGCGATAAAATAAAGTTCTTATGAAAGTTCCAGTCCCATTATCATGATCTTGATAGGCACATCTACACTGCAGCACACTTGATTGGATCATAAGTGTGGATCTTCCATCTCCCAGATTGTGTTTCATTTTACAAGGCATTACATAAGTCTAATTATGCTTTATTTTAAAAATATTCCAATCCAGTGATTTATATCTGCCTGGAGTTTAGCTTTAAAGAATTAACATTTAAATAGAATTTTAGACAACAAATGTGAAAAAATACATAAATTAATATTCAAACACACACCATCGATGTGGGAGATGGGAATGCTGACTGTGTCTGAATCTTGCTTTCCCAAATTGGACTGGAATACGCTGGCCTCCTGAACATAATCGGCAGCCTTATCTGTGTATGGATAAGGGTTGGACACCAGTTTGACCAAAGCCTGAAACAAACAAAATTAGAGATGATATAAGAATAATTCACTGCAGCCATCACTAGTTGCAGCATTACTGCCCCATTCTCTAATTGTGCCAATTACAAAGGGCTGTACCACTCAAAGTCTGTGCAACCAAATGGAGCACTGCAGGAGCAAGGGAATAGGAATCTGTACTGCTAGGAAAGATGACCCCTTTGCTTTGTCCTGTATGGGCAATGGAAAAGGTCATTTAAACCCACTACTGATTAATGACTATTAATATTATTGACTATTAATAAAACTGCTTAATACTGTATGTACCTGTGCACAGTTTTCCCTTCATTTTTTTTTGGTATTTTAAAAGAGCAGAAAACCAAACACTCTTTTAAGGTAAAGGTCCTGTTCAGCATAAAACCTATAGTGTAATATTTGAAATATAAAGTTTATTGTATATAAGGGAGAATAGGAATAAAGACATGAAGGAGTAGAATATAAATCCAGGGAGTAAAAGTATGACTTTCACACCAACATCATCACCCAGGGCACAAATAGAGAAATAATATGTGCTAAATGATGAACTGTAAAACAAGAAAAAATACCCCTAATGGCAATTTGAAACAACTATTTTTACCTGTTCTAAAAATTGAATCACGAGTTCCTTCGAGTTTTCCTCTACTTTATCTAGACATTTCAGCCACAGCTCTAGTTCTTGCCAAGTGTATTCAAACACACCGCTGTCTCGTAAGATCTGCGGGAAAAAAAGGAATGTGATTAATGAAAAGCATTGCAACAATAATGATCAAAATCAGCTTTCACTATAATGCACTGTGCAGCCCCTACACAACAGAGAACAGACCTAAAAGCCTCTTTAAAGGCCACTGAAGCCAGCGTTCTGTATAACGGGGGTGCAAAACTGTTCCTTAATGCTGATGGAGTTATAATTTAACCTACTTTATATAGAAAGCTTTAGCCACTATGAAAAAATGTAATAGGTAATCTAAGGCAATTTTGTGCTTAGGTTGTGGACATTGAGGTACATTAACTTTTAAAATTACTAAATGAGCTTCAAAACAAGTCTTTTCTGGGATCTGTAACTGCAAGCACTGTGAAGCAACTTATCCATAACAATTACACAGCAGCTTAGCTACCCCTGCTCTCCACTCCTAGCAGCTACATGCAAACAATTTAGGCAGCTGTTCTTTTTGATCTGATTAAATTTTCTTTCCTACACTTCAAAGAATAGTAGCAAAGGAAGAATAAAAATTGCAAAATAGCATGGAGCAAAAATTGCAAAAGAGAGCAAACGTGCATACACAGCCTTGTTTAATCCACTACTCCTGCAACTTATAACTTGCACTTGCTTTTTTTGCTTGTGGCAGCTAAGTAGGTGAAAAATGCAAGTAAGGAAATGTTGCCGTGCAAAGGGGCATTACAGTGAATCTGCTGTTTTGCCTAGATGCTGATGGATCTTGAGCACCCTATACAAGTGTTCTATGTGATCTCCTATGAAGTGATCAACTTATGAAGCTAGCTCATCCAAGGATTGTTAAGATAAAATACGATAAAAAAAGATGCATACATCCATAGTGCATATTGTAAAGAAGGAAAAAAGCTTTACCTTAATAATTAAAAGCCTGGTTGATGTTTTCAGTGGTGCCTTGTTACAAGTGACAAACATTTTCAAAAGCAAATAAAAAACAGACTTCTCCCCTCCAGCGTCAGGTGTATCCTGAAATGAAATAAAGGTCATTATGTAAGAAAGTGTATTGTTCAGGCCCATATAATGATGGAGCCGATAATAAACAAACCTGCACTTTAAACCAGGTAAATTTGTTGGCTGGCAATTCCAGGGCCACTTGTAGGATCTGATGCTGAAGTATTGGGGGGACCTCTTCACGTACACCTTTCTCGTTCACAATGCCTGGGAAGAAACAAAACATTATTGTTGATCTTGTACTATATGTAACATAAATCTGTATGTCCAGTATCAACATTACCAAAACCATATTCTAAATTGTGGAAGGGAAAGGTATGTTTTCTGTGTCAATGTAAAACTGCTGTTCCTGGACCCCTCCACCTAAGTGACCCCATTGTCACTAATTTCAAAAAGAACTTTTGTGAAGGCAATCAGCAATGAACAACAAGCAAGCAATAAATGCAAAAGTAAAAATATCAGGTAAATGATAATTTATTAAGACTAAAATCTATTACCCAGAAACACCACAGTGTTTTTTTAATGCTGGGTGGGAAGAAATTGTAGGTGTGTGGCAGCCTCTGTTTGTGACCCAAGTCTTCAGTAATCACCCAAAAATAGCTGGGGTGGTTACTGAAATGAGCTGGGTGGTGCGCACAGCTTAAAGGGCCTGGGAAGAACACTGCACAGAGCATACTTGATGGTGAATTCTTCAGTACTGGTGTTAAAACTGGACCCTGGGCACAACAAACTTGAATGTAAATACAGTCCTCAAAAAAGGATTTAAATGAACTTTGCAGAAAATTTCTTGTAGAGGTAGTGGTAACATTATCACTGAGCTACACATCCCCTGTGCAGAGTACATAGCCTGCCTGCAGATATATTATATATGCTACTGTACAGTTATATTACAGGTTTCAGTATTTTTGATTTATTTATGCACCCTTGTTTTAATAGATTTTTGTGTTTTTCATTTAAAGTTTAATATTACATTTATTAAATATTGGACATATTTTAGTGAGTTATGTCTAAGAATTACAGGCCTACAATGTAAAATAAATTTTCAGGAAAGACAATGTACTGCTTTTTAGACATTTAAATCCAGACAGAAATAAACTGCCCAGGAGGTTAATAAAGCAGACACAAAGTGTTGGATTTTTGTGTAGATCAGGTAAAAATACACAAACCTCAAGATTTGGAAAAGAATATCTAAACAATACTTATCTCAGATTTCAGCAACAGCAAAGCAAATAGTGGCAACAGATAAACACATTTATGGCACTATCTAATTATGTCTAAATATTGTTTTCCATATAACAGATTATTTTTAATTAGTTTTAAGAACTGAAAAAAAATTTGAAATAATTGTTGTACCATATTTAAAATTAATTACGGTCACTCTCCTTTAACAGCAATTTTACATAAAGTCTAAATTTGTAACAAACCGTTCGGATGTTTGATTAGTCACCTAGCAAAAAGAGACAGAAATAGCCTGCGAGGGCAGCAATTAAACTTTTCCATCAACACACTTGCAGGTAACCTAGATACAGGAAAGGCTGTTCTGTTCTGCAAAGAGAATCGACTTGAAGCGGGATGTGTGAAATTCAATTAACTGCTGGCCTTGAATTCAACTTTTATCCAAAATCACTTTTCGCAAGGATTGATTTTTTTCTATAAAAATAGACACCAGGAAACTAGGTTGCGCTAAGCCTATTGTAAGGCCAGATGTGCAAAAGTGATTTATAAGTGTTTATGAGGGATTACTGTGTACCTGCCCACGGCGCCTGCCCTTTACTCACCTTTCAGCAGTTTGCTGAAATCGAAATTACTTTGAGATACTAAATGAGGCACTACCCTCTGATACAAGCACAGGACCTGGAGGAGGGAAGTCTTCACAAGAGTTGTCTGAAAATCATCTAGGCAAAAAAAAAAAAAAGAAGATTGGTAAAGATGTAATTTAAAGAGCAATGCTATGCAAAAGCATAAATGAATTATATAAGCCGTAGATACAGCCAACAAATGCCAAAATCAAGATTCGCTTAATGGGCCTGAGGTAGTAAAGCTCTCCAGGGCTGGAGAGGATACAATTTAATCAGTAAACCTGGACTGGATTTCTTAAAAGTAATTTCCTATTTGTTAGCAAATGTTTTCAATCCCGGACCAGATCCACTCTAGGTTTGCTGGATCACCCAGGTTAACCTAGGCAATTGAATCCTCTCCAGTCCTGGAGAGCATTACTAAATCAGACCCAATGTACGTTAGTTCTGTGCTGGAATTCATAAACATTCTCATAGGGTGACCAGGGATGTACTTTCAGGTGCCTGTGTTCTTACCATTTGTACCAGGTCGGAGTCTGTTGCTGTGAGAAACGTATTAGCATTGACATTTTTTTTATTCACCAGGCTTTTCTTTGTGTGTGAGAGAGCAAAGAGCCCACAGTGAGTGTTCCTAAAAACAGTTTTCCCAAAGGACAAACAAGGGCTCCCAGATCATTATTAAAGTGGAATGGGTTGCACTGTGACAATGTTTGCATCAAAAACTTACATACTAAGCAGATAGCTATGGTTAAGGCTGGGAATGACCAAAATAACCAGGAGAAATCATGGTTTTTATTTTGCATGCTCAGTATTACAGTAGATGTGATTAAGTAGTGTTATCCTGGATACTTTAGTACTTAGCAAGTATGTTGTGCTTGCTTTTTGGACCTCAATGTTTTTTTTTTTTTTTTTTCATTTGTAAGTAGTGTACAAAGGTACCAAAATATCTATTAAAGAATGGATACATTTGCCGAGATAAATACAATGGGTGAATGAATGGCTTTAGTACATTAAACAACTGGTCTGGAACAATTTTGCAAATCCAGAGGACTAACTTCAGCCACTTCCCTGTTTTGGTGTAGTACTGTGGAGTACTACTAGTGGAATACTGAAAGCAGAATCAGCCTAACAACTAGCATGGTACTCACACACCAGCCACACTATAAAGCTAGGATCGTGATACTACAATTCAGAGAACAGTGAGAGAAGAAGACAGCAGAATTAAATGATTTAGTGTGTTGTTGCTTCTTCATTGTCCATTTAGCATGACACGGATGATGAAGTGACAACACTAAACTTTAACCACAAAATTCATGTCATTTCAATGGCTGTGCTGTCTGGCAGAGCAGTATGAATCTCAGAAGTGACTACACAAAAATACAACACACCTGACAGATAATAAAGGACACATGTGTATTTCATGTGTGTATTCACCTGCTGCCTGTAGTTTAGTTTTAAATTTGAGAAGGGTAACCAGATCAGCACAAAATATGTTCATAATATGGCTATCATTTCACAGCATGAAGATATAACTCGTTATTTTACAGACATACCCTAATACCAGCAATAAACAAGCAGTAATACTATTTACCCAAAACTGAAAAGCTCACCCTCTTTTTCCGTCAGTACTGGGAGGTCCCCGGAGGAATCCACCGTCTTTCCTTCAGGTGTTTTACCTTCTTCCTCCTTTCCAGACTCTTTATGTTTCAAGAGGGACTGCCAGGTTGCCACAATGGTATTAATGTCAGGCAACAGCTGTTGGGACAAGAATCTGAGTCAGGTTTGTTGTGACCCTAGGACAGGAAGTGTGTTGCTGGCAGGATCACAGCCTTAGTGTTAACTGAACTGATAAATGTCCCCCCCTGTTCTTTACAAACAGACCTGCACTGATAAACACTTAGACTATCCTCACCTTGCTAAGAGCTTCCCTGTATCTCTGGGCAAAATCTGCCATTGTTGTGGGAGTGTACAGGTCAGACTTCTGCCATACTTCTTCCTTTAGACAATGATTGATGTTCAACTCAGCCCTTTTCAAGATTGAGGAGATCAATGACAGGATTGTATGTTTTACTATCTTATTGGGCACCTGCAAAAAAGTGAAAAACACATTAAAAATGTCAGCTATCAGCTGTCAGCTAAGGGAAAATGCAACCTCGAGTCACACTAAAAACAATTAAAAAAACACTTACCTTGTCCCATCAGTGTCCTGCACGTCCGTGCCCGTCCTTGGGCGGCGTCCTCTTCTCCCGGCGACTGCGCTGGTGTTCCTCCGGGGTTTACCGGTGACGTCAGTGTGTCAGTTCGTGCGAGGAGGCACGGCAGGAAATTCAAATAATTTTGTATTGGATTGAATACAAAATAGCTGCATTGAGTCCAATACAAAGAAATCTTTATATAATATATATATTATT
>NC_092858.1:164222509-164291833 GCF_032062135.1 Pyxicephalus adspersus
CTGTACAGTTATATTACAGGTATTATCTTTTTTTAACAGATTTTTGTATTTAAAGTTTATTATTAAATGTATTACATTTTGGACATATTTCAGTGAGTTATGCCTACAAGGTAAAATAAACTTCCATGCAAAACAGGTTCAGAGAACATCCAGCCATCGAAGACAACTCTGGGAACACCAACAACTGAAGATGAACTTACATTAAGGCCTTGAGTTAGCATGTTCTTGTTACACACGGGAGCCACAGTTGTTATCATCACCATATTTGTCAGCCGTGGAAGAGGAACAAATTCTGTGGTCATGAAGGCAACAGACACTTGTGGCTGGGCATCATAAATCTGCAAAAGAAAAGTCAAATCAATTCTCAACTCATGATATTTTACTGGAATGCAGTAAAGCTTTCTGGAATCAATTAGGATTTTGACAAGGAGCACATGTGTACTAATAAGGTCCACTGTGAGTTTTTTTCTGTCCCCAAAACAAAAGGAATGGAGAGGAAATCTTTCCCAAGAGAAAATATCACACCAGTAAGAGCACCCATGAAAAAGGGTTTCTGCACTAAAGCCTTACCACCAATTCTTGTTCCTGTGACAACCATGATATTTTAAGATTCAATTGTCACAGGGATAGAAAGTAAAATTAAATCTACTGAACAGGGGCAAAACAAATGTTACATGGGTGTTAATCTATCCCTGCACCACCCAAAAGTTACACTTTAAAATGAAATCATAGTTTAAAGTAAACGCCCAGACAAACTTTTTTCAAATCCCCTCAGAGGAGAGAGATTTCCCTTCACTATGTCCTGCTGAAGTTTTACTAGAGGGATATGAGGGGAACCTTTCTAAACACAACAAAGACAGAAATAAAAATGAGTTTTTTTAGCAATGAATCAATCCTCTGTATGATTTTTGATGATATTTCTGTCCCTTTTTGCAGATTTAACCCCCACTTCCTGTCTGGTGATGTCGTCTGCAGGACAGGTAGCGAGGGTAGATTTCTCCAGTGAGGCTGCAGATAGAAGTGTAAAACCGAAGGGTTCAAATCCTTCCCCACTCAATCCAAAACTAGAATTAAATATGTTTTTTTGGGGTTGTCAGTGCTCTTTAAAGCTGGTCTCCACAACTTTACTGAATTGTAATTCAACATTTATTTATGTAAATGTAATTTCATACCCCAAATGGTCTTTGAATAAGTGATACATTAAAGCTCAACTTCAGCTAAAATGTTTAAACCAATTACAGCAACAGTTTTGTCATCTTGTCAATTTAAAACCAGCTAAGCAGTTCCACTTTGAAGGAGTCCCTTTATATAATATTTTAATGTTAAAGACAGTTGAAAATTACTTGATCAGTACAAACCTATTAGTCCCCTGCTGAGTTGTGCGTTTGAATATAATTTTACAATAGGAAATATGGAATTTCCAGACTCACCTTTTTAAGAAGTTTAATGTTGTCTAGCCAGGCAGTTTTCAGTCGAGGAACGAAGGAGTATTGTGTTTCCTTAAAATACCGATTTAGTAAATCTGGACACACCTTTAGTATATTCACCAACAACTCCGCAACCAACTCATCCTCAGTCGCTGACTTCAGTCCAACCAGGAACTGCAGGAGGACCAAGTTACCAGCCCTGGATAAAGTAAACAGTGTTTACAATGGTTATAAAGCACATCATCACTAGTCTTCATTTTAAGTAAAATGGGCGATAGTCCTGTCTTCTGCTAGCACCCCAGTGTAGAAAGATTAGTTACGTATCATAAGTTCTTTCTTTCTATATTCCTATGAGGGATCTGCATGGACCTAGAAATGTTTTATCACTTGCCTTCTAGAAGAATCTGTAGCAAAAAGTATAGAGCCCTCAGTGACACGTTAAAGGGACATGAACCATAAAATCTATCACATGGCCAGGGAAAACTAGTAGAAACGTTTCACTTCACTTCACAATGGCTTCTTGGTGATAAATATAATGCAAAGCTGATGAATAATTTTAAAACCATGGTAAAATAATTATTTTTTACATGGCAACCTGAGCATTCTTTCTATGAGTGGGCATAGTGACTTTCTATGTGCCCAATACCAAAGCATGCATTAGCAGCAACCAGTGCTATATTTTGGACATTTTGGTGCATTACCAGGCTATTCATTTTAACTGTGCAATCCCCTCTATGTCCAGAAGCCTAGGCAGCTAACAAGCAGGCCTAACCAGCCAACTTAAGTTAGGACACCTGGGTGGTCTGGTCCTTTAATTTGGGCACTTTGCAATTTGTAATTTAATTATTGTAGGAACAAACACACATTAAATTATATTTCTCTCACCTTGCAGCTGTGCCCAGACTAGGGTCATAGAAATTAATTCCATGCTTTAAAGAGCAGCACAAATCCATTAGGAAGTTGTGTACCAGGTCTCTTATCATCAGCTTCCCTGCTACTTTTGGATCATTTGTGCCCTAATGAAAAAGACATTTAAAAAATTAACATAACATTTAAATTCTTAAAGAGTAAATCTACATTTTCCTTATTGGTGCATTCTCTTGTGAACCCTAGCAGAGATAATGCCTATTGGGATTTATCATTTTGCTCTCAATGTTGCATGCTTCTACTGCCACAAAAAAAAAGCCTTGCTCTCCATTGCTCCTAGTCTTAGGGAACCCAAGAATATACAGCAAAAAAGGCAAAGTGAAGTGACAGTTGGAAGGATGACAAGGGAAACTAAGAGCAAGTGTTCTTTACTTGAGATGCTACAAATTTGATGGGTAAAATTACCGGCATGGAATTCACTAAATATCAAATGAGTTCTGGATACGTTGACCCTTTGTTCAGTAAACAGTAGTAAAAACACAGAAAGTTTCATTCAGAATATGAAACATTACATCAAACATGTCTAGCCAGAGAAGAACTTCTGGGGGCAGGAAGTGTTAAGAAAGCCACACAATCCTGCACCATCTCCCTATGACACAACACACAACAATGCTGTTGCCTATATAGGAAAACCTTACCTGCACATCCTTTGTGCCAACATCTACAATACCATTAAAGCGGTATAAAGAAGCTAGGTGATTCAGAATGGCAGAAGTAAAAAAACGGACTTTCTGAGTCTTTGTGATGGCTTTATTCTGAACAACCTGCAAGCAGAAGGACAAAAACACATTTAATGGAAATTAGAAAAAAGGAACTTTAAACAATTGGGTATTACATACACTTTAGAAGAAGGCACAGTACTGTCAGCTATATCTATATTCAAAGAAGTATAGGAAAACAGAAACCTCACCTTTGTTTGAAGCAAGGACAGCAAAAGGTTTATGGTAGATATTCTGTCTTCCTTTATTCCAGTAAAGAAAATCTCACTGAGAAAACCTAAAAGAGATATGTAAACCATAACTGCTAAAATGGCACAGATCTGAGGACTTATTAATGCAGATGTGTATTTATGTATAGTAAATGCAAAACCACTAAAAAATAACCAAAAATGTCCCCTGAAACTGGGCATGCCCTCTCTTTAACTAGAAATCTCAGACATTGGGCCTGATTATTAAAGCTCTCCAAGACTGGAGAGGATACACTTTCATCAGTGGAGCTGGGTGATCCAGCAAACCTGAAAAAGGTTTCTTAAAAGTAATTTGCTATTTTTTAGCACATCAATCCTGGTCCACATCTATTCCAGGTTTGCTGGATCACCCAGCTTCACTGATTAAAGTGTATCCTAATAAATCAGGTCCATTCTCTTTTTGTAATCAACTAGAGAAACTAGTAGAAAAAAAAGTAGAATTGCAATATGATGCCACCTGTTATTATTCTTCAAAATAAGCTGATGAACTTCACAAGTTCCGAACCAGTAATCAGTTCACCTCATTGTGCAAAGCAAGGTAAAGCAACCTTTTTTCTGCAAGCTTTCATGATAGCAAAGCCATCACATCTTTTTTATTATAATATAAATTATATGGTTTATGTACTTTGTAAATTATCACTGCTCTTTACAGTTAAGCCAGGTGTTTGCATTTGAAAAACAATTTTGTGATATCTTCTTATAGCCAACAGTGTCATCTACTGGCTTTTATAAATACTACAATATAATATCCAAAGCACTTGTAATGGTGCTAACCAATATCTATTTTATTATTTAATAGGGGACAGATTTAGGAGGCCATCTATGTCCTTAAATAGGAATTAAATAAAAAAGAGAGGTGTCTTCCATCGGATCCCACGTCGTCCCGGCGCTGCGGGCGCCACCATCTTCGCCTCTTCTTCCTATGTCACCCGACCCAGGCGCGAGATCAGGTGACACTTGCCGATCTCACTGTGCATGCGTTTTTTTCCCTTTTCAGGAAAAGGCTCCTTATGTGCATGCCCAAGATGCTCGGGCATTTGCAGAAGGAGCACCCAAGAGCCTCCAGGGATGCGTGACGTAGGTATCCCAGGAGGCTTTGCACTCCCATTCATTCTCCATCGCCTAGGGCAGAGGTCAGCAAACTTTTTGGGACACTAGGCCATTTCAGGGGCCCCCTGAAGGGAAATCCCTCTCCTCTGTATGCATTGCAATGTTCCCCATTTACCCCGGCAGCAGAAGTGTTAACACCGGCCGCGGTAAAAGGGGAAGGAAGCCACAACACAGAGGCTCAAGTGCGCATGCGGGTTGCCGTCCGGGATTAGGCCGGATTGGCCCCCCTGCCTTAGGCCAGAACAAACTACTGGCTAGGCCGTATCTGGCCTTAAGGCTGGAGTTTGCTGACCTCTGGCCTAGGGGACAGAGAATTAGGGGGCAATGCTGCAAACTTTAAAAAAAAAAAAAACAGAATTTTTTCTTAACATAAAAGGGTTGTCTACCTTTTTATGTAAAGTGAAAATTGAGAGTTTAGGTTTGCTTTAATTTCACCTCTGAGTAACTGAAGGTCAACATTTGTATGCAGGAAAAAAAGGAGATTTCCTACGAAATGTTCCCATCATCCCAGAGTCTAGTTGGGCTGGCCATATGAGTAATGTCCTATTCTACCAGCATTGCACTGAACGAGGGGCTTACTGCTGAGATAGCTTGCTAGGTTCCCCTGCCTGCAGCCGACTCCTGGATCTAATTCTTTTATTGGGCCCGCCAATATGTTTCAGGGCCCTCCTATTGAGCTGGATCAACAAGAGAGGGATCAAATAACACAAGAGGCTCTAATTTTTAAAACAGGGAATATGACATTCCTGTATGGACTTAATTCCATTACATGGTTTGGTGTCATCTGCAAACACAGAAATGGTACTTTTAATCCCCAACTCTATATCATTTATGAAGATGTTAAACAGTAAAGGTCCCAACACTGAATCCTGGGGTACACCACTAATAACCTTGGACCATTCAGAGTATTAATCAATAATTACAACTCTCTGGATGTAATCTTTAAGCCACTTCTCTATCCATTTACAGATTTACTTTTCTAAACCTATCGACCCTAACTTGCATATTAACCGTCTGTGGGGTACAGTGTCAAATGCTTTAGCAAAGTCCAAGTACACTATATCAACTGCTACTCCATTGTCTACCTGTTTACTTACTTCCTCATAAAAAGAGAGTAAATTTGTTTGACAACTTCTGTTTTCTTAAAGCCATGCTATCACTATTATTTTCTAGCAGAAACTCCTCTCTTTATCAAACTCTCAAAGACCTTTCCTCCTATGGACGTTAAACTAACAGGTCTGTAGTTACTTGGTAATGACTTTGCTCCCTTTTTGAAGATAGGAACCACATTGGCCTTACGTCAATCCATCGGTACCTTGCCAGTGACTAAAGAGTCTCTAAAAATTAGAAATAATGGCTTTAAAATAACTCAGCTCTTCGAGGACACATGGATGTCTCCTCGACCCCCTCCAGTCTGGTTTTAGAGCTGCCCACTCCACTGAAACAGCCCTTACTAAAGTGACCAATGACCTCATCAGAGCTAAGTCTCAAGGCAACTTTTCCCTGCTCCTTCTCCTTGATCTTTCCTCCGCTTTTGACACTGTCGATCACCCTCTTCTAATACAAATCATGCCCTCCATTGGTATCTGTGACACTGCTCTCTCTTGGTTTGCTTCTTATCTGTCTGACCGCTCCTTTCAAGTTTCTTTCAATGGTAACTCCTCCTCACCCACTCTCCTCCCTGTTGGTGTTCCCCAAGGGTCAGTCCTTGGACCGGTTCTCTTCTCTCTGTACACCTCCTCTCTCGGTAGTCTCATATCCTCCTTTGGCTTACAGTACCATCTGTATGCTGATGACACCCAAATTTATCTGTCCACCCCTGACCTGTGTCCCTCAGTCCTGGATAAGGTCTCATGCTGCCTGTCAGCCATCTCATCATGGATGTCTGACCGATTCCTGAAACTCAACCTGGATAAAACAGAACTCATCATCATCCCCCCCTCAAATTCCAAATCCCCCCCTGACATATATCTAACTGTTAACAACACTGTTATTCAGCCCTCTCCTCAGGCACGCTGTCTTGGTGTCACCTTTGACTCGGCCCTCTCATTTACCCACCATATTCAGAACATTTCCAGGTCCTGTCACTTTCACCTACACAACATCTCTAAAATCCGCCCCTACCTGTCCCCTGAGACCACCAAACTCCTTGTACACGCTGTTATCTCTCATCTGGACTACTGTAACATCCTTCTCGCTGGTATTCCACTAACCCGACTCTCTCCTCTACAATCTATCATGAATGCTGCAGCCAGACTCATCCATCCTTCCCACCGCTCCTCTTCCGCTGCATCTCTTTGTAGTTCTCTCCATTGGCTTCCATTTCACCTTAGAATCAAATTTAAGCTCCTGTGCTTTGCCTTCAAATCCCTACACAGTTATTGTCCCACTTACATCTCTGACATGGTTAAAAAATACTCCCCCTGCCGCTCCCTCCGCTCCTCCAATGATCTACTAATGACTTCCTCACTCATAACCTCATAACACGCACGGTTACAAGACTTCTCTAGAGCTGCTCCAACTCTCTGGAATGGTCTTCCTTGCCCTATTCGGCTTGGTCCTACGTTCTGCTCATTTAAAAGAGCGCTCAAAACTCATTTTTTCAAACTTGCCTACCCATCTTCTTCTGTCTGCTAAACCCTCATTACTTCCCACCACTACATATCGCCCATCCTAT
Organism: Pyxicephalus adspersus; assembly: GCF_032062135.1. Lineage (NCBI taxonomy): Eukaryota > Metazoa > Chordata > Amphibia > Anura > Pyxicephalidae > Pyxicephalus > Pyxicephalus adspersus. Next base: position 164,229,618 of record NC_092858.1, read on the forward strand.
TGTGTGTGAAATTCCCCCACCTACTAGATTGTAAGCTCTTCGGGGCAGGGTCCTCTCCTCCTGTATCACTGTCTGTATTAGTCTGTCATTTTCAATCCCTATTTAATGTACAGCGCTGCGTAATATGTTGGCGCTATATAAATCCTGTTTATTAATAATAATAATAATAATGTAATCCATCAGGTCCTGGTGCTTTGTCAATTATATTTTTTCCCAGCTGTTTCTCAATCATATCAATTCTGAGCCATTATGACTCATTTAGGGCAGTGACATTGCTATTATGAATTTGGACTTGAGCTCTGCCATTTTCCTTCGTGTACACAGAGCTAAAAAAAAAAGTCTTTAGTAAATCTGCCTTGTCTTTATGCCCAGTTAGCAAACTAGCGACACCCTACATGCTCAGATCTGAACTTTTTCCTATTAATATATTTGAAAAATTTTTTGGGATTTGCCTTACTTTCCTTCGCAATCAGTCTTTCATTTTGAAGTTTTGCACATTTTATCTCCTTTTTACATAACTGCAAACATAACTTAATCATGACACTTTGATTACCTTTTAGCTCCAGAATTTGAACAATAGTAGTATTATCACCAGAAATCAAGAAGGAGAGAGCAAACTGTATGTATGCCATCCTGACGTCTGGTCTGCCCTGCAATGGAAAGACAGGAGATTTCACAATGTTTTAGACATAAAAAAGGAATATGGACCATTACAAAAATAATTTGTTTTTACTTTATTGCATAACTAAACTAATTTAAGCACATTAAAGATACAGTTTCTATTACTGGGTCTGATTTAAAAATCTTCTCAAGACTGGAGAAGATAGACTATCATGGGAGAAACTGGGTGATCTAGCAAACCTGGAATAGATTTCATTTGTTATTAGTATGCAAATGTTTTCATTCTTGGACCAGATCTATTCCAGGTTTGCTGAATCACCAAGATTCTCCCATGATAGTTTGTCTTCACCTTTCACAGAAAGCTTTAATAAATCAGGGCCATTGTCTATGGGACCTGCAGTCAGAAGCAGACCTGACTCCCTACTCAGTAGCGTGCTACTCGAAGGATTGCGATAAGTATATTTTCCTAATTGACCATCCCAAGCGTTATTTTCACACTTTTAAATAAAAGTTTTACCTTGTTAGATGTATACGTTTTTAAAAATATTATAGGATGAAGCCATGACTCTGGATTTAAAAAGTACTCCTGGTTTTCTAAAGACAAAGCACAACAGTAGCTTCCTTTTGTAAGACCACTTCTAAACAAAGCTCATTGTGGAGATGTACAGGGTATGGAAGTATTTCATATCTACTATATAAAAAAAACTTAAGGTTATTTTTACATTATTTTCATTTATTCTGCAAAATTTGTTAAATAATTGTGAGTGAAATTAATCTTTTTTTATCTACTATGAATACATATAATAAAAAGGTGTAACCCATTTGTTACTATTTTACAGGCTCTGTGCCTTTATAAGTGGACACATACAGTGAGACAAGCAGGTGCAATCTATCATATAGACAGTCAATATGCACACTTAGATTGTTGGAGACTCTTACCTGCTTGTCTCTCTTCTTCAGCAATGTTGGTAGGTATTTGTTGTTGAAATCAAAATGGCTGAAAACATCCCTGGCACAGTCTGGTCCTTGTGTCACCATTGCAGACAACAAATTGAGGCTAATCCGACACATCCTGTGCAGAATAAAAAGATTAAGATTTTCAGGAGGAGTAAACCAAAGAATGGCAAACATTAAGGATTATTAAGGATATATATATAGTGTTACTAAGTAGTACGGGGTATGACATGTACAGTGCAGTGGGCCAGGGTATGTAATATACAGAGTTAGCAGGATATCAAATTTCTGCCCAATGTTCAACCCCGAAGTTTTTTTAGACTGGGTGTGAAGAAATTGTAGGCAGGTGGTGACCCCTGTAATGTGACTCAACTCTAACCACCAATAAACAGCCATGTGGTTACCGAAAAAAGTGCCAGGTGGTGCGCCCAGCTACAAGGGAACACTGCTGTTCACATTAATGGTTTTATAAGATGACAGTAGTGGCAGGTTGAAATGGAAAGGTAAATTTATCCCCAATAAATTACAAATTAGTTTTGTAGCAAAAAAGGTTTTGCCTTGATATACATTTTAAAGCCATCCTGTCATCAAAGAGAAATGTTCCCAAAATCATACATGTGAAAGGAAAGTTCCAACACTTATCTTTTCTGTTGCCTCCTCCAGCATTAAACAATACTAAGTTCAGTAGCACTGTAAAAGTCTGGTTTGAAACCCCCAAGTCCGAGAGTATTAATCTCTGAGGTCTGTGCAGATCTGAATGGTTCCTTCCTCTGACTTCCCTATTTGTCTTTAATGATGGAAAGTCAGAGGAAAAAACCACTGGGAGATATAGTGGGACCACAGAGATCAAATCTCCCTAATGTGTAGTTTTTGCTGCAGACTTCAGCGGAACAGAGGGTAAAGGTGTTTGCTGCAAAGGGAAGCAAGAAAAGTAAGTAGTATCACTGTTCTTTTACAGGTATGCCTAATAATTGCTATAAAGTCTAAAAATGTAAGTGTGAAAGTTTAGGCCTACAGATATATATATATATATATATATATGAGCAGGGATATTAGCAGTAAACTATCATGTTCACTTTCTTTTTTCCTTGATGATCTTGTGATTATTTTTAAACCAAAACAATTAAAAATGGAGACCTATTATTTTACTATATCTCTGATTAACAGTAATATTGGCCGGTGTATAGGAATATACTCAACAACAATAGAAACACTGCAGTGTCATGCCACATGATCTTCTAAGGAACATATCAAGGGAACATGCAGAACACTCAGCCTCTAGGACAGCCCTTACCTGTGAGTTTCTGAGTACACGCAGGAATAGATTAACTTCATGTGTGAGTTCAGGATGCACTTGACTATGTTCACACCAGCAACACCCAGATGTGACAAGTCACTGGCTGTCCTCAGCAAAATGACTTCCAGGGCTTGGAAAATTACCATTGTCTGAAATCGGAGAAACAAACAAAATATGAATAGTTAGTCCATGGGTACAAATAAAAAACACGGTGTCAGAAATCAGTCAGGCAAACACAATAATCAACGTGAAATGCAGTATTCTCCTAGAACTGTAAGCGGGTGGCAGCCCCTGTATTGTGGCCCTTTTCATCAACCACCCAAACAAAGCCGGGTGGGTTACTGAAAAATGCCGGGTGGTGCACCTGGCTAATAGGGCCTGGAGAGAACACAACTTTATTTTTTATCACTTTCATTTTTATTTTTAATTTTAAAATCAGTTATAAATGGGCTCATTTTATCAAAAAATGTTGTAAATGTTTCATAGGCCAACTCCAGGAACAGGTTATTTTTTTATATTTACATAATATATATTCTATATTCTGCTAAATGTGCCTTCCCTTGTGATTACTAAGCTTCACTGAGCTGCTGGGCCAACATACAGTAGCACCCTATAGCCCCAGCCACATGAGAACAGTGCTGGTGGTTTGCCCTTCTGTTTATTTACAAAGCACAGCCTCTGATAATCCAGAGGCATGGAGGCACAATACAAATTATTCTGCAGCCAGAAGGCAAATGCTCCTACAGATGCCTCCATATGTCCCCAAAAAATTCAGGAGCTTGCAAAACGTTTTAAGCACTTCTTCTGCTTTGAGCCATATTGAATAATTAGCAATCAAAACAGGTTGCAAACTATTTTGCTGTAAGTGTGACTGCTATACAGTATTTAAACATACTTTGTATACAGTGGCTAGAGAAATCTGACGTGTACATAGCCTTAGAAATCCTTTAGGTAAGATGACTCCCATATATATATATATATATATTTATATATATATATAATTATATATATATTGAGAATTTAGTGGTTTGGCTGGGGTTCAGCATTAGGTAGAGGACACTTACTTCAGTCTCAGGTCTTCGCTCCCCATCTAAAAGCTTCAGAACTTCAATACATTCCACAGAAATCTTTATATAACCCTCCACCACATCATAAAGGTGAGGGCTGGGCAGCTTTCTAGCTAGAGTGATGAATTGCTCCAAGCCTAAAAGATAGAGAAAGAAATATAAGAGAAATGCAAAGTAACAGACAATATTCATGTAGAACCTTTTATTAGCCTGAGCAAAGCTTAGCAGGATCAGTTCATTGTGGGAGGTCCTAAATTACCAGGGCAGTTCGGGACCACACATCAGGTTACTCATGAGAAACACACCAACTTATCACCACTCTGGCTATACCCCAGGACCCCATATTCCAAAAAAGTTGGTTCATATACTTATGAGTTACTTATACATATACTTATGAGTTACTTATACTTACTTATGAGTGCAGTCTGGGAACACCCCAGGCAACTCCCTGTAATTATTCACAAGGCAATCACCCCACTGACACCCTTTCTGCTCTACCTACAGGGCTCTAACCCGACAGGGCAGTTTAGAAATACGCATCAGGTTATACAAAAGTGATATATCAGAGCATACAAGGGGGGACCTGGCCTGTCAGTGCATACAAGGGGGGGGGGGACAGGGGGGGGGGGACCCTCGCCTGTCAGCGCATACAAGGGGGGGGGACCCTCGCCTGTCAGCGCATACAAGGGGGGGGGGGACCCTCGCCTGTCAGCGCATACAAGGGGGGGACCCTCGCCTGTCAGCACATACGGGGGGGACCCTCGCCTGTCAGCGCATACAGGGGGGGACCCTCGCCTGTCAGCGCACACAAGGGGGGGACCCTCCCCTGTCAGCGCACACAAGGGGGGGGACCCTCCCCTGTCAGCGCACACAAGGGGGGGAGACCGTCACCTGTCAGGGAATAGAAGCGGGGGGGGGGGGACACTCGGTTATATTCCCAAGGTCCTTACCAGTCACTGCACCCTGGCCATACCCTGTGGCAGTAAAATGAGTCCATCATCTGTCAGTGGAGCTGCAGCCTAGCCATACCTGGGGCCCCCTGGCTATTAGTGATGTCTGACCATACAATGTGGCCCATTACCTGCCATAGCATTCTGGCCATATCTCAAGACTCCTCAGCTATATATGTGGGGCCTCTCAGCTGTCAGTGCATTCTTTTAATACCTGGGGGCCCCCATGTGTCAGCTCAGCCTAACTATATTCGGGATCACTCACCCTTCAGTGCAGTCTGTGGATCTTTCAATAGGGATTTGAAGAGGGTCCCTGTGAACTCCACCTCCGGAGATTTAGCCTTCTTGGGCTCCGTATCGGAGCTTTCCCCTCCCGAGCTCCGTCTCCTCTTCCCCATGATATTCCTAACTCCAACCTGTGTACTGTAACCAGCACACAACACGTGGGGGCAGCATACAGGAAGCGGTCCGCATCTATCATACTCCTACGGAACAAAAAGGGAGCTGCACGAGAGTTCCGCGTTCACAAAGTGACCGGCTAAGGAGATGATACTCTAGACTAGATGATAATATTATTATTAATATTATTATTTTTATTATTACTACTATTATTACTATTATTATTGTAGAAATACAAGCTGCTGGCAGATAAAAAAACGTGCAAAGTGACTTCTATAACCACTGGTAGAAGTGTTATACTTCACTAAACCTTTCCCATAAATCTGGAAGATATAAACACCATGTCAAGTTTATTCTCACAAGAAATACTGCAAATATTTAATATCGTATTTACTAAAAATTCATCATTTTTATTGTGTATAACCAACAATCATGTATCAATAAAAACAACAATCTCAATGTTTTGTCTTGCTCAACACATTTTGTGGAGCCAATAAACTACTTCTGGAGTTGATTGAAATTGTTGATGTTTTTAAATGTTTTTATTGATACATGATTGTTGGAATACACAATAAAATGTTGAATATTTAGTAAATATAAAATATTGCCTTTAAAGTCCTGTATTGCCTGTGATAATAAACTTGATATTTGTTTTTTTGATACGTGGTAAAGGTTAAATTAAATAACCTAGAAACTATTTTATACAAAGTATAAACACCATTCCACCAGTTGGTACCAGGATCTCCAGAACTGTATATTTTCTTCTCAACTTTTTGAGAAGATTAAAAACTACAGCTATACAGCCTACCCAATGCCAATATGATGGCACTTGGGTCTTGCTATTGGCCATGTAGACACCTAGAGAGGTAACGACACATCTCACCAAGGGCATGGAAATTCTGAATATGTCAAATAATTTCCTGTATTAATATTGGACCCCCTGGACTTTTTTTTATTATTATTAATAAACAGGATTTATATAGCGCCAACATATTTAATAATAATAATATTAATATTACTCAGCGCTTTACATTAAAAAGGGCTTGCAAATGACAGACAGATACAGACAGTGATACAGGAGGAGGAAAGGACCCTGCTCCAAGGAGCTTACAATCTAGGAGGTGGGAGAAGTAACACACAATAGGAGGGAAGATAAGTAGTGATGGGAAGAAGTGACAGTTTTAGGAGACAGAAGAAGATAGGTGGGCAAGTTTAAAAGATGGATGATGAGTGCTCTTTTAAATGAGTAGAAAGTAGGAGCAAGCCGAATAGGACGAAGAAGACCATTCCAGAGAATCGGGGCAGCTCTAGAAAAGTCTTGTATCTGTGCATGTGATGAGGTTATGAGTGAGGAAGTCATTAGTAGGTCATTTGAAGAGCCAAGAGAGCAACTAGAGGAGTATTTTTTTTTTACCAAGTCAGAGAAGTAAGTGGGACAATAACTGTGGAGGGATTTGAAGGCAAAGCACAGGAGATGAATTTGTTTCTAAGGTGAAATGGAAGCCAATGGAGAGAACTACAAAGAGATGCAGCAGAAGAGGAGCGGTGGGAAGGATGGATGAGTCTGGCTGCAGCATTCATAATAGATTGTAGAGGAGAGAGTCGGGTTAGTGGAATACGAGAGGAGGATGACTTAAATCAGGAAGAAGGACAGAGGGACAAGGGTTCCTTCCAAAGTTCTTCACAAACTTAGTCCAGAAAGAGCAAGCAAATAGCTGTGAGCAACAACCCAGTTTTTTTAATACATCTGACTCAAGGTAAAGATTTCCTATATGGACACCTTTTATCCAAGTCTCTGTATAAAATACACAAAATACGTCATGCAACATCAGGATAACAAAACTCTGCTAATACCACCCAACAGCAACAAAGGAAGGACAATCTGATTCTCTATTTCATCGAAACAAAAACAGTTTAAAATGAACTACCTAACAATGCTCAGTGTGGCTGGGACCTCAGGAACCTCAAAGCATCTCTAAACTACTGAGCAAACAGAACTCAATTCAGACAAAAATAGTTTGGTTAGAAAGTTGTAATATGTTTTGCACAGTGGTCAGGTCTATGTAATGAATAGCACAGCATACAGAGTGCAGGGGTCAGATGTATGGAACATACAGCACAGCAAACAGAGTGCAGGTTTCAGGACTATGTAATGTACAGCACAGCATACAGAGTGCAGGGTTCATGACTATATAATGTACAGCACTGCATGCAGAGTGCAGGGGTCAGAATTATGCAACGTACAGGACTGCATGCAGAATGGAGGGGGTCAAGACTATATAACATACAGCACAGCATACAGAGTGCAGGACTATGTAACATACAGCACAGCATGAAGAATGCAGGGATCAGGACTATGTAACTTACAGCACAGCATACAAAGTGCAGGGGTTGGATGTATGGAACCTAATGCCTTCATATTGTTGATGAGTGGTTACAAAATAAGCCCTATTATTGGTGTCTGCATGGGGGAAAACAAGTCCTATCATTGGTGTCAATACAACAAAAATAGGCTCTATTATTGGTGTCAGTAAAAGTTAAAATAAGCCCCTTTATTTACGTCAAGGAGAGTAAATTAAGCCCCAAAGTTGATGTCAGAATCCCCATTATTGGGGTCAGTGAAAGTAAGTTAAGTATTGTTTGTAGGTCCCAACATTGGTGTTAGTGGGAGCAAAATAACAACAGTTATAACAACTATACAACAGTTCAGGACTATAAACAGTAATGGAATTCCAGCTTTGAAATGGAACTAATGTTTAAAAAATAAAAAAATACGACCAGGAAGGTCCTTATTGGGTGAAGGGATAAGCGATTAAAAAAAAAACTACCTGCATATCCACAATTTTTTATTCATACTTACCTTTCCTGGCTCCATAATAGGCGCCGCCATGTTTACACGGTCCTTCTCTGAGTTCAGGTCTTTGACCATCATATTTAGCCATGCCGGAATGATGTAATTTATTAATTCCTGGGATATCCAGTATTGTACGCTGAGCTGCACATGTGCACATGAAAAGGTTGTGAACAACCAGGTGTTGTATTTTATCGCCCGTCCCTTCTGCAATAAACTAGCTGCTTGCCTGCAATTGCTTATTTTTAAAGTTCCATTGGACTTTAAAAATACAGAGATGATGATATTTAAAAAAAAGTTCTCTAACACTGTTAAACAGAAAAGGTATGACCTCTTCATGTTGTTCTCCTTTAGGGAGAGTCCATAGAAGAAGGTATGGATGTTCCGGCCATGAATCATAAAGCATTAGGAATGTGTGATAGACAGCAGTTAAAGCAGTCTAATCTCAGGCAGTGATTTCTCAGGCTCTCCGATGCCCTGCGTTTGTCATGTTATTTGAGTTTCCATGTGTTTTGTTTGAGTTTTCATGATAGGAGCCGTGGATTACATTTTTGGCAAGAGTTCAATAGGAAAGTGTAGAATTGGAGATAAGTCTTCCTCCCACACACATAAGTAGCCCATATCACCTCCAGCTTTTAACACTCCTCAGCCTACTTGTATGTGCTGCTGTGGAAGTGGAAGATTGCCAGAAGGCTTTTATTCTCCTACATAAGCCTGGTGGAAACACAGACATAAGGGACGATTTATAAAGCAGTGAATCTGACATTCACTGACACTTTCCTTGGTGGAGAAACTTCCATGTTCATGTGTTCCAATGGCAGTGACTGATTCTTCACCAGGGAATGGTTCAGTGATTGACAGATTTACTGTTTTATAAATAAATTATATAGTATTGTGAACTTATTTAGGATGAAAACAATAAATGCCGAATAGGATTAACCATTAACCATTGCCGTTCTAGTGAAGAACCATAGCTCAGCAGAATGAGCACCAGGAACATCTTGGATTCAGCAAGGAGGTGAATGTTGACTAAAAACAAAACAGTAGGGATGAGTGTAGGATTTTCTAAGAAATTGATTAATATTTTGCCATCAAATATCACCGAAACAGAGCTAAACTACTTGTTGGAGTTATTATTATTATTAATATTATTATTATTATTATTATTATTAATAAACAGGATTTATATAGCGCCAACATATTATGCAGCGCTGTACATTAAATAGGGAGTTATTTTGTTTCGTTTTAAAGTATTTGAGTTTTTTCATGTTTTTAAAATTGGTTGTTGCGTTGTTTGTGTTGTTTGTGTACAATACATTTTTTTTGGCATCTGCTTTTTTTTTTTTTTTTGAATATAACATAATGAGGCAAATGGGGACGGGGTGAGAGGCTGTTGTTTTTTTTACAAAAAGTGCAGATTTAGAATAGGAGCTTTTGAAACCCTCATGAGTTATTTAAACCAAATGCACTCACAAAAAAACACCAAAACTACCAACATTTTATCTTCACTCTTAGCTCATTTTGCTAAAATACCAAACATTTAGAAATCACCTAACACTTTAAAAACTTGAGATAATGAAATCTCAAAATTTTGCATGTAATGGCTGTGGTGTCTCTGGACCTTGGGAGATCATGGCGTGTTTCAGTTTCGTAATAGAACAATTCAAGGGTAACAGAACTAAGACATGAAACACTGATACAGCCATCAGCAGATGTAATTTTATAATTTTCTGGCATTTAAAATCTCCTCTTCCAAAAAGTTAGCATGGAATAGACTTTTCAACAGACTTTTTCTACAGAAGAGAAGAAAGTAAGGAAATCTTTTCTGCAGTGAAGGATTCTTACCTGCCCATTCCCAATCCTTTTCTCTGTATTCTCCAACTGTTTATTGATTGTCTTATAGTCTTTATCTATTGTAAAATGCCCATAGTCTTTGACTACCTCCTGTTGCATGTTTGAAGTCTTTATTTCTTGTAGCATATGCACTGGTTTTAGAGAACATTGGGCTCTGGGAGCCCCGAATGAAAAGCATTCCAACTCCATGCTCATCTATCATTCTGTTGTTTAGGGTGCTGGAGAAGGTGGGGTACCACAAGGTACCAGGCAAATAGTCTCTGACAATTCCGTTGTGTAGGGGTCAGGACTTTGTAACATTATGTTAATTGGCACCATGGAGAAGGTTCAGACCCTAGGAAATTGCCCTGTTTGTCACCCTTCAAAACTATCTCCTAGGGATGAGTGAGAGAGAATATTAAGTTTGCAGCAAATCGGGTTTTTTCCACTTACCGAAAATGTAAGCCAGAATGGCCTTCTGATTCGCTGAGAGGTCGAGCTCTTAACGAACAGAAGGATTTCTGGGGCTGCATCATGCAGTCATGGAAATCCTCTGCAATCACCGGGCACTAGAGGTTAATAAACTTCCAGTGCCCCGGGGATCGCACACTCTTCTCAATGAATGCAGCCACAGCAGCAATCATTGAGAAGATGCCCAGCAAAGGAGAACCTCCTGACATTGTAATACCGTGTTTCCCCAATTTTAAGGCATCCCCATCAAATAAGCCACCCCCGATTTTTGCTAAAATAATTAAAATAAGGCACTCACCCGCGAATAAGACATCCTCCGATACCTGATACTGTGTGTGTCTCCTCGATGCTGGCTGCAGTGCAGAGCGAAACTGAAAGTAACAAGCCGGCACACGCGCCCCCGCGATTCTGCACCAGGAAGCAAGCTGCTGATCCCTGCCCTAACGGAGTTACCCGGCCGTACAGTAGAAAAAAAGGTAAGTTAGTGAACAGAAGGGGACAATCAATGGCACAGAGTGATCAGAAGGGGACAATCAATGGCACAGAGTGATCAGAAGGGGACAATCAATGGCACATGACTGATCAGAAGGGGAATATGAATAGCACATGAGTGATCGGAAGGGGAATATGAATGGCACATGAGTGATCAGAAGGGGACAATCAATGGCACAGAGTGATCAGAAGGGGACAATCAATGGCACAGTGATCAGAAGGGGAATACGGTATGAATGGCACATGAGTGATCAGAAGGGGAATATGAATGAAGAAGACTATAGTACACATTTATTGTTGAAAATCACTCATGTGCCATTGATTGCCCCCTTCTGATCACTCATTGTTGAAAATCACTCATGTGCCATTGGTCAATGGCACATGAGTGATTTTCAACAATGAGTGATCAGAAGGGGACAATCAATGGCACATGAGTGATTTTCAACAATAAATGTGTACTGTAGTCTTCTTCATAGAAAAATAAGACATCCCCCTGAAAATAAGACCTAGGGCATATTTTGGCATTTCAAAAAATATAAGACAGTGCCTTATAATCGGGGAAACAGGGTATCTCTTACAAATGATACATTTGTATCTGTAACAACAGTATAATTTGTAGGAGATACTTATATTACAATGTCAGGAGGTTCTCCTTTGCTGGGCATCTTCCCAATGATTGCAGCTATGGCAGCATTCATTGAGAAGAGTGTGCGATCCTCGGGGCACTAGAGTTTAATTAACCTCCAGTGCCCCGGGATCGTGCAAACAGGAGGATTTCCAGGGCTGCATCATGCAAAGACTAACTACTCTTTTACTATTTTCTACAGCATATCCATAGTTTTTGCTGTTGCATGTCTACAGGCTTTATCTCTTTCACTGCATATTTGCAGTCTCTGATAATCTACTGAGTATCTTCTATAGCAGCAGACCCAACCTCTGGTCTGCAGACTACTTGTGGTCTGCAAGAAAATTTTGGTGGTCTGCAGCTCTGGCCAGCGCACCCTCCAGGGGGGTCAGGAGAAGGACCCTGCTTGCAGGGCGCACTGACCAGAGAGGTGGATTACGTCTCCCGTATGCATCATAGGCTCAGGGCAGTGGGCAGGTTGTGTCTGTGGAGGCTCAGACCAGCGACAGGAGAGTGGGCGGTTCTGGCATCATGACATCATTGTGGGGAACATCATTGTGGTTTCTTCCCCTTTGAGTGACACACAGCTCCCCGCGCACGTGCAGTACGGAGTCCGTAAATTTAATGGTCCGTGACATTTAAAAGTCTGGGGACCACTGGTCTATAGCATGCCCATAGTCTTTGACCCACTCCTCTTTTTGCATGTCTGCAGTGCCTCTCTATGCCATTCCCATATTATTTGACAATTCTGTTGTACAGGAGTCAAGGCTATGTAACATTCTGGTAAATGGTGCCATGGTGAAGGTGGAAGCCTTGGGCAATTGCCTTGTTTGCCACCGTCTTAAACCAACCTTACCTGCCCATAGTCTTTGACTGCGTGTCTGCAGACTCTGAGTATCTTCTACAACATGTCTATTGTTTTGGACCATGTCTGCAATCTCTCTCTTATAACAAACTCAATTTCTTTACAATCTCTTGTTGCATGTGTGCATTCTCTTTCTTATAGCATGCCCATAGTCTCTGATCATCCCCTGTTGCATGTTTGCAGACTCTTGCAGCTTTTTGTAGCTCCACTGATGTAGTACCCATACAGGTCAATCATTTCAGTATGTAATAATTAGTCCTACCACTAGATGGTGACACTTTATCATTTCTGAATGCCCCAGTGTACAGCACCCCTATGTGCAGAAGTTTGAGAAGTGGGAAGGTACATCTGTGTGCAGCTAATACTCCACGTGCTGCAGGAGGGGGCTGTGTATTGCTCTGACCAGTGATGATGCCACTGCTAGCACAGTCTGCTGGAGAAGGAGCTGGATGCTGCCACTGATCTCACATCCCCAGTCATTCTGCAAGTCTCTGCCCTATGGCATAGGATAGGTGGCTGGAAGGCAGCATTGCTCTGACTCACATCTTCTATTAGCACTCATGTCAGATGTGACCTGCAGCTGTCCAACACAGAGATCATGTGAATTCCCAGGCTGACCGACCACATCATGATCAAGGCAGATGGCTGTGAAGGGAGACAGGTGGAGCCAACGACCCTGAGCAGCATCCTCTGCTTCCTTCTCCTGCTGTGGACCACACAGGTCTCTGCCCTGGCTGACTTCTCAGGTAGGATGGGGATCCATTGCAAGGCTGACCTCAGATGATGGAAACTTTGTGAAACTTTGTAAAACGTTTATTAACTATTCTGCAAGTTTAGTGTTGCTGATTTTATTGATGAGAAAGTTGTAGGTATAATGTAGGTAGGTAAAGATAATATATATTATATATGTATAAAATCTGCAAACTTTGTCAAGCAATATCTGGGAGCATATCCAGTACAGTAGGTAGTGATCACTCATCAGGAGAAAAGTGAAACAAATCCAAAGTCTTTAATGTAAATCTAATGCTTTAGAGGGGTGCAAAAAAGAACAGTGATCACTGCCCTACCGAAATATTGTCAGATCATGACAAACCATGGATTTCTTACTGTGTCAAGTACTGATGAGTTCTCAATTTATATATGAGCAATGAACCCAATGAGGATGAAGTAATGTGTTTCTAAAATATGTTGTCATGTTTCGTTTGATGAGATGATTATTATAGTAAAAAGTGAGCCGAAATGGGGACAAAGAATAGGGAAATTTATATATATATATATATATATATATATATATATATATATATATATATTACGGTATATTATCACATTGATTTGGCAGCACGGTGGCTCAGGGGTTAGCACTCCGGCCTTTGCAGCACTAGGTCCCAGATTCAATTCCCAGCTGGGACGTTATCTGCATGGAGTTTGCAGGTTCTCCCCGTGTCTGTGTGGGTTTCCTCCGGGTACTCCGGTTTCCTCCCACATCCCAAAAACATGCAGTTAGGTTAAGGCTATGGTAGGGAAATTAGATTGTGAGCTCCTTTGAGGGGCAGTTAGTGACACGACTATGGACTTTGTACAGTGCTGCGTAATATGATGGTGCTGTATAATAATAATAAAATTGATTTGTATTTTGCTATTGCATAAGGAAATAATAATAAGCCTCCTTGAGTAAACTATTTTATAATATAACATGGGCAGGGAACCCTCTAATAGTGAAAGGGAAACTCAAATAAAATGTATCCTTCTAAAATTCTCTGTACAAGAACCATCACTGTTATATTACTACCTGGTTATACCCATTGATTCTATAGTACCTTAGCTAAAGGGAAAAACAATATGCCTCCTATAGTTTTGTTTAATGAGATGATTATTATAGTAGTATAGTATATAAAGGTGTTTACAGGGACCAGAAAATCTTTAAAATCTGTGACATGAATTATATCAATTTATAATATAATGTTCCCCATATAGTAACCATAACTACTATATCACTAGCTTGTTATAACTATTGAATAAAATATTGCTGTTGCCCAAGGAAAATAATAATGAGCCTTCTAAGGTAGTATTAGGTATAAGGAGAGTTTATTATACATCTGGTGGAGAACTCCAAAAGTTTGGGAATATTCTATAAGCCAGTGTTCCTGAACCAGGGTTCCCTCCAGAGGTTGCTAGAGGTTCCGTGAGCAATTAGCAGTTTGTGCCTCTCAGGTCACTTTAAGTTTTTGGCTATTTGTAAGGTAACATTCTTCCCAATGGCCAGCAATGTAAGGAGCATTCTTCCTACTGATCACCTTGCTAATGTACTTTGAGTTGTGGATATAGTAATGATAAAAGGGGTTCCCTGAAGATCGGAAAGTTATCTCAAGGCAAGACGTGCTTCTCATACCCCGATCTGGGATTTCTCTCGGTTGTGGCAGTTTGTTTTGCGCCAACTCTGGAAGAGATAAGCGATAAGACATTGACTACCCTGTGAGTCACAGATCTGATTATTTCCCCCATGAGTACAGGGGCAAAAACAGGGTGTAAACCTAGAAGACATTGTTACTACTTTCTACTGGTTTTATATTTTGTGATTATACATCTCCTTTACTTTTTCTTTGGAAAGTTCACCTTCTTCTGAAGAAGTTTGATTGACGAAACGTGTTGGGAAAGGACAGGACATGGATAAAGGACTTTATCTATTTATTATATAGAAATGTTAGTTTGGTGGATCTTGGTATAAATTGTAGCTTTTACATTGTTGATATTTTGTGTTAAATAAAGGAAACTAGTGGGTTTTATATCTTATTGTATTGGAACACTGAGCTATAAAATTCCTCCACTTTTTACTTGTTTTTTGTTGACTTGTGTGTAAAGTTGTATTCATCTGTCTTGTAATGTTAAAGACAAATTACCACTGATCAACGTAGTTATTTCAGTTCTAAACATTACAAAACATCATCATTAAAATAAATGTCAGTAGAAAGTACTATGATTTATATCATGATCTGGATAAATGAGAACATTCACATACATAGAGATACGTTTGTACAAGCAGGTTGCATTCTCCTATTGTTTCCTATTGTTATGTTTGGCTTTACAACTGTATGTACATGTCATTACACATTTTACACATTGTGTTCATTATAGTACCCACCCTTGTTATACCTAATGCTTTATATAGAATCATACAAATGTATAGATAGATAGATGATAGATAGATAAATGATAGATAGATAGATAGATAGATAGATAGATAAATGATAGATAGATAGATAGATAGATAAATGATAGATAGATAGATAGATAGATAGATAGATAAATGATAGATAGATAGATAGATAGATAGATAGATAGATAGATAGATAGATAGATAGATAGATAGATCCTTGCTATAACCTAGGGAATTATTGATAACCAGTGTTCTCTCCAGCCCCTTTATGGCGGGTGCACCACCCGGCACTTTTCAGCAACCACCCGGCTGTCTTTTGGTGGTTTTAATGAGTTGGGTCTCAATGCAGGGGCTTCCACCCACCTACAATTTCCCCCCCCCAGCTTAAAAAAAATTTCTAGGTTGAGCACTGAAAAAAAAACAAAAATCCACTCAAAGGCCCTCGCCCCATGAACAGTCCTAGTCCTGCAGCAACTCATCAGGGACTGGATTGCTAATTAATTACTAAAGACAAAAAAAAGGACAAAAAAAAAGTTCATGGGTCCACTCCATCCACAGCTAATGTAACAGCTTTGTCTGTTGTCATATTGGATGGCTTTATGATATCTCCTAGGGACGGCAGCTATTAGATATCTTCACCAAAATCTCCATTAAACCCCAATTCAGCACTAGCCAAATAACTGGGGTGACACCCCTCCTCAAAGCTCCTAAAAAGTCTTTAGCATAAAAATGTTGCTTACTTTGAAAATATTTTCACTTTAAAACTTAAAAAAAAAGTTTGACTTTGCAATCACTTTAAAAACCCCTTTTAGGTGCAGTTGACCTTTATAATAAAAGAAAACATACAATCTAAATGTTAGCTTGCCCTCATTAGTATAAGATTCTGTGATAATATTGTATGGTCGCTGTTGGTTTCACATTCAGGAAAGAATAATGGAAAGCAATGTGTGTTATTTGCTTCCGCTTTCAAGGGCAAATAATGAAAAGCGATATGCCTCAAAGTGAACTACAATTACCTACTAGACTGAACTCCAGCAGGCTTCAGCAAAGGTGGGAGCTTCTGTGCCAAACTTCCATAGCAGATTCTGTCCAGGGTACAGGGTGGGCTCACAGAGCTCCTTAAGTGACCTTCTGGAGGCCATAGAAAATCCTTATATTCCTTAAAATAATTTTGTTTCAATATGCAGCTTTGTGTTGCAGCCTGGAGTTTCCCTTGATAGGTTTTAGTACCTGGTGGCTGTGGATTAAATGTGAACACTATCCAGAGAAAACACAAACAATTCAATGTGCATTGACAAAATAACAAATGTCACACAAAATGTGTCTTGCATTCACTCTATTTATTACTTCTCAGATTAGAAGAGGGAATGATTTTATTCTGAGCCAATCAGGCACTACTTTAGTGCACATGTGCTGACATAGGCAGTGCTGACTCATCGTTATACTCCTGGCTCATTGCCCTATCAGCAGGCTGGGAGTATTCTATTAACCAACCTGTGCTGTTGCTGCAATGGAGGTCACTGCCTGGATCTCCAGGATTACAAATCAACGGCAGGATAAAATAATTACCATACAGGTATCAAATTAAAGTATAATATTGTTCCCCTGCAGTTCAGCATTATATAAATGCTTCGCCTATTCTAGGGTCCTGGGCCAGCTTTAGGTTTAATTCTACTAAATGCAAAAAACAAATGGCCTTTAAGTAATACCTGTTCTAAAAAGATATGTAAAAATTCGTTCTAAAAAGGTTATTTATTAGCCAGCAATGTATGTACCATAAATACATCATTTAGCTTTCAAATTGTGTCCTGCTCTGAGCAGAATGTCAATAAGGCTACGTACACATGTCAGGTAATTGCCTCAGGGCTGATATTGAATGAGAATCTGACGTGTGTAGTGTGCTCGTCGTCTGTCCTGGCGTATACGTGGATGACAGACGACGAACAATCGTAATGAAAGTGAAGGGGAGAGAGCACATTGGGGTGCCGCTTAGTCATTCTCCCCCTTCCCCTCTCCATAGATCAAAACGGTGCTGTATGTACAGTGCTCATTCATGCATCGTTCAGTCTTTTGTCATTGGAAAGGGCCATGAAACAATTATTGTATGTGTGTACTGATCCCTACTCTAGAGAACAGTCATCTGTAAGCCCGATATGACTGCACACTGCTATGGAGGACTACAAGTATCAGTGCTCACGTAGCACCGCGCACGTTGTTGGAGGCATGTTATCGAGTCATAAAAGGCTGACCGATAGTAGCCCCAGGAGGAAGTATTATATCCTGCACTCACTTCCTGTCTCTAATTCACTTAGGTTCCCCACAGCTGATACAGTAAAATCCCTTTTTTGGAAAGGAAAACATCATAAATAGAAATTGTGGCAAATGATACAAGGCACGTAATGAAAATAATAGGCAGTGGCTGCTGGCAAGGCATTTGTTACCCACACTGGGATCATTTTCACTCCTGTGGCCCACAGTTCAGCTCCCCCAAATGTCTGATGTACAGTGAACTCACCCTTTGCTTTAAAAGGTGGAAGACCCCCTGGATTAAAGGGTAATTGTATTGGTAATTGATAAGGGTCATTTTAGAATAAGCACAGAATTTCAGACATATAATGAGGCCATGGCGCCTGATCCATGTCTAGATATCGACTTCAAGAAAGTTGGCATTTGCATGGGGTTAGAGACTCCTACATGACAGTGTTTGGGCCTGGGGTAAAGTCACGGAGGTGCCGAGTGCTGTCACTGAGAGGTAAAATGGAAGGGTGCCTTCTCTCTCCATGGAAAACCCTAGAAGTTGTTGTATTTAAAGAAGTTATGCCAGCCACCATGGGAGGATTGGAAAAGTAGTATACAAGGCCACAATGAAAGTGAATAGACAGCACACCTTATTTATATTACTTAATTGCACATAACACTAATCACCGTCATACATGATCTGATCACCCTTATAGTTGGCATCTTTACTGGTTGGGGCACTATAATTACTGCCTAGCCAACACACACTTTAATATTTTTATTAGACCACCCTTAGCTTGCAAAGTCTCCTCCAGCACATCCCAA
Source organism: Pyxicephalus adspersus (assembly GCF_032062135.1). Taxonomy (NCBI): domain Eukaryota; kingdom Metazoa; phylum Chordata; class Amphibia; order Anura; family Pyxicephalidae; genus Pyxicephalus; species Pyxicephalus adspersus. The sequence goes on from NC_092858.1 coordinate 164,248,260, forward strand.
GGGTTCTCAATGGGGTTCAGGTCTGCACTCTGTGATGGCCAATGTATGTGTGAAAAAGATCTCTCATGCTCCCTGATCCATTTTTTCACAATGAATCCTGGTATTGTCATTTTGGGATATGCCAGTGCCAACAGGAAGGAAAAAAATCTATTAATGGATAAACCTGGTCATTTCATATATTCAGGGAGTCAGCTAAGCTAATTTTTTGGGCACAAAATGTTGCTGAATCCAGACCTGACCAAATAAAGTCCAGATTATTACACTGCTTTTACAGGCACCAAAGATCTTAACGTTGCCCCCACAGGCACTTCAAATCATAACGTTGCGCCCACAGGTACCCTAGATCATACCACTGCCCCCACAGGTAACCCAGATTATTACACTGCCCTTACAGGCACCCCAGATCATAACACTGCCCCCACATGCACCCCAGATAGTAGCCCTGCCCTTACAGGCACCTCGGATCATACCACAGCCCCCACATGCACCCCAGATCATAGCACTGCCCCCACAGATACCCCTGATCATAGCACTGCCCTTACAGGCACCCCAGATCATAAGACTGCCCCCATAGGTACCCCTGATTATAGCACTGCCCTTACAGGCACCCCAGATTATAACACTGACCCCACAGACACCCCAGATCATAACACTGTCCCCACAGATACCCCTGATCATAGCATTGCCCTTACAGGCACCCCAGATCATAAGACTGCCCCCACAGGTACCCCTGATTATAGCACTGCCCCCACAGGCCCCCCAGATTATAACACTGACCCCACAGTCTCCCCGGACAATACCACTGCCCCCACAGGTACCCCAGATCATAAGACTGCCCCCATAGGTACCCCTGATTATAGCACTGCCCCTACAGGCCTTCCAGATTATAACACTGATCCCACAGGCTCTGCAGACAATACCTCTGCCCTCACAGGTACACCAGATCATAACACTGCCCCCACGGGCTTTGGCTCTTTTTTTTTGTTTTTGGCTAAGCATTAGCCAAATATATATTTATATATATATATATATATATTTTTTTTTTTTTTATATACATATATTTCCTATTTACATAGCCACAGGTCCTGCAACAATACTGACAATTATTTCTTCTCTTCAGGATGTCAGGATTTAGCAGGGGGGATTATTATGGGGAAATCTTTCATGGGTCATTGGGTTTTCTGCTTGGTGTAATCTGTATGATCAGGACCTCTTCTTTAGCTGTCCCTCAGCCTGTGAGTTGATCTCTCCCTGTGCACGCTAAGGTTTTCTCTAATCTCCTCCATGCCTGCTGCGAGGGAATGCATAAAACAACATTACGTTTGCCCTCTTTGGCCTTCCCTCTCCTAAGCATTTACAAGTTCTCACACTAATAGCAGGCAGCCAGGAAGAAAGGTTACAAGTGGACCTCTATGAATTTCTTCTTTTTCATTTTTACTTTTTTTAAGTGCTCGGTAATAGGAATTTAATGTGACTTTCTAGTAAATTTCTAAATCATGGTTTAACCACAAGAAAAAAAATATCACTTACAGTTCTTAACAAACACCAGTTCATATCGCTGGTAATATTATGTTAATGATAAAACAATAAGATGATCCAAAAAAAATGGTAATTTGTCATTTCCCTTTTTAGAGCTTTTTCTTTAATATGTGAACAGAAGTCCTTTAAAAAAAGGTGGCCTGGGGGTCGGGTGTTTTTGCCCTCTGGACCACTACATATCAAATATGATGAGTCAATGGCCCGTCTGTGCGAAATGTTTCATTTAGATTTCAATCAGAATGAAACCTGCAGTGAATAAAATAGTTTTTTGTGACGATAGCATAGTATTGTATTTAGGTGTCTCTATATAGTGTATATACACCAGCTGCCATCTTCTGCAGCTCATAGCTATTTTGTTCTAGGCTTTTTTGAAATGCATTTTTGCATGTTGGCATGTGTTGCGCTATTGAAGCCATATATTTATATTGTCCAATTTACCACAATACAAAGAAAAGTAAGCATGCTGCCTTTTTGAATGAGCATTAGCAAAAGTAAAGCGGAACTAAACTGAAAACAAAAAAAATTCCTTTTACCTTTAATTCCTCAGATCCCTAGATCGCGCTGGACCTTTACTTGATCAGGTCCCGCTCTGTCCTAGAATTCTCCTTCATCCTGGCGCTGAAGAAGCTCCGGGCGCTTCCATCTCCAGCCTTCTTCTTCCTTCTTCTAGCTAGGTCACCCGATCTCGCACTGCGCAGATGTGAGATTAGGTGATGTCTGTTGTAAAGGGTAAAAAAAGAGTGCCGATTTAACTGAGCATGCGTGAAATTAGCATCTCTTTCCCTTCAATGTAGCAAAAGGCCCCTTCTACGCATGCCTAACATCGGGCATGTGCAAAAGGAGCAGCCAGGAGCCTCCGGGATGCGTGACATGGATATCCCAGAAGGCTCTGCATTGACAGGAAGTTAGAAAGGGGAGGTGCTTCACCTTTTTTTGTTTTTAAAAATAATATTATTTTCACTCTATAAAAAGGGTTGTCTACACTCAAAATAATTTGAGTATAGGTCCACTTTATTATTTAAAACTCAGCACACCAACCGTGTGACATGCGTTACTGAGCATTGTCTTAAAATGGCGAGTTATTCACAACTACACCAACCTTTCAGCATGGCCACCAATCACTTTGGCAGCATGGCACATGTGGTGCACTTTTATCCCCAAGGAAACTATCCCTACTGTAACAAGCTCAATTGGTTGTGGTTGTCTTGCAGTCCTGACTTTCAGACCATCGTTTTCATAGTTCTTTTTATTATTATTATTATTATAATACAGTATTTATATAGCGCCATCATATTATGCAGCGCTGTACAAAGTCCATAGTCGTGTCACTAACTGTCCCTCAAAGGAGCTCACAATCTATTGGCAACAAATCAAATGCATAAAGCAACATGGAAGCCACAAGACCCTGTAAGCAGTGCTAATGTATGGAGTACACCAAAGACTTTTCCAGGTGCACTGAGCTAACAGGCACACGTATCTGGTAAGGGAATGATAATCCAGGCCCCAGTTTTGTCTCATATATTTAGTATACAAATCATCTTTGTTAAGCTGCAAGTGAAGTTAAAACAATGCCCCAGAGTAAAATAACTACACAAGATGTTTTTAATTACAGAATGCATGCCACAACATTTCACACCAGTTATAATAAATGATTATACCTGCTGGCAGTGGAGAAAACTTTTAATTTCTCGGCAGAATTGTGCAGTTCTTGTGCCCAGTGGGAGTGACTCATTTTAATGTTTTGCCAACTATGTTCAGTCGCTTTATGAGCCTCTATCCATCATCACTATAACATTACGTTAACATTAATTATCTGTATAAAGAAATCAGTACATACATGCCTAATGACTGTGCTCCCTGTAGGTTATAAAGACACAAGTACATTGATGCCCACCACATGGTGGCTTGCAAAAAGCCGTACTCTTAACCCCAATGAATACTTTTAGGATGATTTGGAAGACTAGTTGTGAGCCTTTCATCCAACATTTTATTCTGCTTTTACCAATGTTCTTTGGTATCCATGAGCACAAATTACCATAGATCACAAAATTCCAATGGAAACCCTTCTAGAAGACTAAAGGCTTTTATAGCTGCAAAGGATAACAAAACCAAATTGATGCCTATGAATTTGACATGGAATATCTAACATCACATAGTTTATTGGGTTTGGTGTGGAGGAGCTTAAATGGTCTGCACCAAACGTAACATCAACCGTACTCGATACCTTTGGAGGGCCAGTTGTAAGCCAGGTTCTCTTAACCTATATATTTACCTGGTCTTACCAATGTTCTTTTGGCTGAATAGGCACAAATTTCCAGAGATCACAAAAATCTAGTGAAAACCCTTCTAGAAGGGTAGGGGCTGTTATAACTGAAAAGGGTAGCAACTCCATAATAATGCCCATGGTTTGATGGATTTGACATGGAGGAGTTTGAGTGGTCTACACAAAGTCGTAACCTCAACCCTACTGAACACCTTTGGAATTCATTGGAGGACCAGTTATGAGCCAGATCCTCTCATCCAACATTTTATTCTGCTCTCACCAATATTCTTTGATTAAATGGGCACTTGATGATGTTATAGCTGCAAAGGGTAACAATTCCATATTAATGCCCGTGGTTTTGAAATTGATGATCTGAGATGACGTGGGTTGATGGTTTGGTGTAGAGGAGCTTGAGGGTCTTGCATGGATTTGAAAATAAATATATATAAAGCTCCTAGAGGTGTGATAGTCAGATGTCTTCTAATGTTTGGCCATGTAATGTCATACTAATTTATTAAAATGGTAAGGGGGTCATGGGGCAAAATCTCTCCAGCTAAGTCTATGCACAACCAGAAAACAATGCGCTGTTTATTGTCCTATAAGTGATTTTTTCATACCAGTTATTCACCAAGTTATTCACACCAGTTATTCAGCAAGGGTGTAGACATATCAAAAAATACTGGGTTGAACATTGTGTATTTAAAGTATGTTGTGCAGGCTATTTTCCTGTAATAGCCTTACTTGTGTAGACATCCAAAAGTTCTGAGAATGATGCCAGGTGGCATCATTTTGGATGTGGCCCCAGAAAACTCAGAGCTGACACCTAAATTACTCTCTAAAATATTCCACCTTGGGAATGCAGGTCGGAGAGGGCAGGTTGGGACAGAGGAGCTGAACCAGCATATACATTAATTAGAAAATCCTAGACGTGAAAAGAACTGTGGTGTGCAAGAACGGAGGGGGGCTGTGCTAAAGAATGGACTAGTTACATTTTCCTAGCAAATCCAAATATACATTGCAATTAAATAAAAACAAAAAAAAATGTAAAGCAAAAAAACTGCAACTATGTACATTACTTTTTGAGTGCTTTTCCTGCATTTTTGTAAGTCAGTTTCTTTACCTATAATTATGTCTGCCATAAAAAATCTTGTTTTTTATAGATTAAAAAGACAAAAACTGCAAATCAGCCCCAACAGATCAGTGTAACATGAGCCTTAAACGCATCTAGTAAAGTAATCACAATTTGTTGTACCTAATTGAGTGTGGTTAATGGCCTTCTATAAGGAAATGTTAACAGTAGACAGATTAGTGTACGTTGAATTGATGGCATACCAGGGGATGCATGGCTGGAGTCTGAGCCAAGAGATAAATGAGTTTGAACCTAGGACTTGTACAATAGTTTGTCTGTACAAAATAAATGCTTCTCCATTACAGCTTCACTCAGCATTGACTAGGAGGGGAGGATTAAGAAGGTGGGTGGAATCCAGAAGGGAACTGCTAAGTCGTATGTTGCAGAGAAGAATATGAATCCATTTGGGCATCAGTATGATGATGTGAATCTCCACACTTTACTTTTTGTAAGTGTACATCCGTAAAGTACACATAAAAGCAAATCTTTTTTTTAGTTTTAAATAGAATACAGAATGGTTAAAACCCTTTCCAGGGCATTTCATTTTTTCTGGCTGTGTACCATTAAATCCATTTCCCTTCACTGCATTTCTTGTTCTGGGGACAAATCTAAAATGTATGATTTTCCTTTATTTTCTTTCTCAGGGAAATGCTCATCAGTACAAATAGAAGCATGAATCTTTCCAATGGATATACAGACAGCATTACAAACTTAATAGAGGTCCTAACCCTTCTCCACTGTATCCAAAACTTGATAAAAGAGGTTTTGGGTAAACTTTAACACTAATTTTTGACAATGTTTTTGTATTCTCCCTCTGTCAGAACTAAATGTCAGGTTATAAGGCCATCCTGTCTCTTGCATGAGCTCAGTTCTAATAACAGAATCATATATGTTTATGAAGGAATATAAAAGCTTTGGTAAATTACTGTTTTACCCTTTTCCAGATGTCTTGGAAAAATGTAGTTTGTCAGGCTTAAATGTGTAAATAGAAGGCACTGAATTTTTAGTTGTTGTCATTCTATTTTTGAAAAAAATCAGTTCAATATATAGTTATGTTGTGGTTCCTCTTATGAAATATGGTGCCTTGTATTGAAGGACCCCACCACCAGCACCACCTACAAATCTTACCCTGGGGGACCATAGGGGAAATATGTAATAATATTGGTCTAAATAAATTTTAATCAGTTCATTAGGATGACTTTAAATGGCTAATGCATTTGGAGGTCATTGACACTTCTATTTTTGGGGCTACAATAATATTATAATATTAGTATGATATATAAAATTATATTATATGCAGTGCATTGGTGTGTAATGAACGCAAAGGATGATGAGTTGAGTTGGATGAGTCGTCTTGTTTTTGGACTGTGTTAGGCAATGCAACCCATTGCTGCTGATGTGATTGAGCTCTTTTGTGTCTTAAATGTCTACCTTCTACCTTAAGTTTAGCTCTAACAACATGGTATAAAATCCTTCTAATAACTGGTGGTACTCTAAGCACAGCTGTCATCATGCAGTATATGTTATTATGGACGATAGGAGCCATGCTGGTCAATTCTGAGATTATGCTGGCGCCTTTTTAGATGCAAAGCTGATAAAAACATGTCGGCTCCACAAACATGTTGCTTGTTGAACACATTACATTATATAATATACACCATAACACCACCTCCCTGCGTCCTAGTGCTGAACCAACCCCGGTCTAATTTCATGTCTGGAAATTAATTGCACCTGCCTTACATATTACAGGCAAGGAAACGTCTAAACAGGAATTTCTGTTGAGAAGCAGCAGCCCAACAAAGGTAAATTGGCTGCTGTGAATCAAAAAAATAACTTGGAAACACCAAAATTGAAATTTAAGCTACCGGTATTCTTTTTCTCTCCAATACTTTATTTCCCAGGCTACCTTGAATTATTTTATTTTCTGTAATCTTTTTGGGTCAATCTGTATCATTAAGAAATCAATACAAGTGTCTACCCGCACTGAGCCATATGATTGCATTATGGTGTGTCGTCTACTTTAGGAAAATATTAAAAATAGTTTCAGTTACCATAGGAGGAAAGTATGGATGAAACCAGGAATGAAAGAGGAATTATATAACATTTATTAAAAGAAATATTCAGCTTGGATATTAGACATAGTTCAACTAGAGAGTCTACTGTTTGGAATTACTACACAGCTTGGATCCACTTTGTTAACCCACATGTCTGGGTGGATTCACCCTGTGTTACCTCCCCCCACCGGGGACCTTGTTTTAAACTCTTGGAGTGCACCACTTTTTAATCTTTCTTCAATCAAGCAAGTTATCCACAATCTTGATTCCTCTGGACATGTCTTTTGCTACCCTAGTCTCAACCTCCCCTGAAAAAGCCATATGATGAAACGCGTCAGGAAATGCGACCCACCCCTGTTTTTGGTAACCAATGTTGTCTGGATCACCTAAAAAAACTCTCTTTCTACTGTTTTCATCCATACTTGCCTCCTATGGAGACATATAGTTGTAAAGTTTGTATAGTTTACCTTGGGGTTGGCACTAATTAGTGAATATTTGAACAAAGGGGAACCCTCTACTACCTATACACTTTGACTGTTTACTTGCCTCAACTATAGCTAGCTCAAGCTGTAACTGCCTATCCATGGGTAAATGCTTGCAGCTTGAGCTATCTAAGGTTAAGGCATGCGGATGGTTACACTGTAATGCAACTTCAAACCTCAGTGTGGGTAGTCATTAACAGCCTTGGATACTACCTTGGTGCAGGGTCAAGCTGTACAAATACCTAAATGTATCTTGATAAAGAAACTTCTGTTTTTTAAACTACAGTGGAATATCTCTAAACATTTAGAGATAGGGAAGAGGGGCAACTGAGGAGGACAGAGGGACAAAGGATGGATGCCTGAATAAAAAACAGTTGAGAGGTATGTACAACCTTCCCAACTCGCACCTATGTGTTAGGTATACATCTAGGATTTGCCAATATGGAACAAGACACCAACTGCATCCTTAAAATCAAATCAAATTAATTAAAATGTACCCAAAAAACAAGGCTTCGACTAAATATCCCCTAAGATTAAAAAATGAAATAATATGAAATATATAGTTTATGGCAGTGTTTTTCAACTTTTTTTGAGCCACGGCACATTTTTTTACATTGAAAAAATCCTGCGGCACACCACAAATCAAAAATGTTACAAAATGACACTCTGTAGCTAATTCTTTTGTCTCTGAGAATGAACAAGAAAACTGTTACCTACTGCCACCCACTGACATGGAAGAGTATTACATTACTCTGCCAGTCACTACAACACAGACACTCGACAATGGTAATTAGATAATTTCCCACGGTACACCTAAAGATCTCTCATGGCACACTAGTGTGCCGTGGCACAGTGGTTGAAAATCACTGGTTTATAGTTTATGAACTGCTTATAGTACTTGCTGTTTGTCAAGGCAGATTAACAAATCGAGTAATCAATCATAGTATAAAATAGCTGTTATATGTACCATATACTGCTGATGAAGCAGCAATCCAAACAGTGCGAAACGTGTTGTGATTATCAAGCCCTCATTTAACCACAAAAATTACTTGTTAAAGGGAAGCTTTATGACCGATTTGATGATACACATGAATTGAAATCATGTTGTCTTACTTGTGTTATATATATATAAATGTGATTGGGGGTGCTTGACTACAGTGGTACATTATCGGTATTGCAATATTTGTGTTGCATTGATGTTGATGAGAATAATTTAGTCCTAAAAATAGACATTTTTAACAAGTGTAAATAAAAATTTGTATTCAATTACTGGATTTGTTGTTGATGTGGAAGTAACCCAGTTGAACGTACAGTTGACATTCAAAAATCCGTCCTTCAATAATCCGGATCCTTCAGTTTTCTGGCAAAGCTTTCGGAGCACATTTTCAAATTTACACTGTTTTCTGGAGGCGCTGTTTATGTTTTGATGGTGCTGTACTCCAGAATCAGATGTTAGGTCTTGCTTTTCGTCCTTAAAATGAAGCTGTTCCTGTTGCTGAGGATGCTGTTACTGTCAGTCACGAAGATGATCCTGACAGCCTATCTGCTATTTAGCTTCTTTTCGAGGGTACAGTAATGATTACTATTTTGTTTAGTTGAACTAAAATTCTGTAAAACTTTTATTTAGTTGGTGAACATTAAAATCTAATTTGCTTTTCCTTTAGTGTCATTTCATTTAGTGTTATTTCATTTTATTATGAAATTAAAATCAAAAATCCAGAATTTTTGAAAATCCGGCACACCTCAAGTCCATAGGTTGCTGGATTTTTGAACCTGTACTGTATTTATATGAGGAATTATTTTTTCTCATTAAAAAAACTATATTTTTTTTGGGATTGGCTATTGTAGGGACATATATCACTGAACTTGTTTTACTTGTCAAGGCAGATTGTCAATTCCCTAATTGGAGATATAGCAGAGTAGATGTGTTGATTTAATTGATTATGATCTGGAGATGAATTTCTCCACAGTACCTGCAAGTTTAAAATTCAGTTTTTTCAAATAAGACCATAAAAATATTTGATTGTAAACTCTGTTGGACAGGGTCCTCTCTTATTTCTGTGTCATGTCATGTTCTGTTTGTACTTGTCTATATTTGCTGTACAGGGTTGTATAATATGTTGGCATATTATAAATACAATTTAATAGGAAGTCTGAAGCCTGGCTATGGGTTTACTTGTAAATTTCTTTCTTTCTATTCTATCCATTCTGCCTCCATAAACAGATGTGACTCCCAGGCATTTTACGGGAGTGATGAGTGTACTTTGGACTTGGAGTTTGGATTGAACACATATTGGTTGCATTCATACATTTTAGTGGCCGTGCAGCACATCTGTTCTTAGACTGGAGTTTACATGATGTAAAGGAGATTATAACAGGGCAGGGAATTTGCCAGGAATGCCAGATAGAATCATTAGTAGACATTTGGAAGGGAAACAGAGAAATTCCTTTCTCAGAGCTCCTCATTGTGTCGATGACATTTCTCTATCAGATAAATGCTTTTGGCACAATTCTCTCTGCATTTGATGTAAGCTCTAAATGGTCATTTTAATACAGACGTTGAATAAAAAAAACGAACAAGTAAATGTACTTAATATGGCCAGTTTTCAAAGCCTTTTCTCCACTGCTAAGCTCCATATTGTGTAGTCATAATGGGCATAGACAATTGGGATAGGCCATGTCTATGTTTACCGATAAAGAGTATTCTCAATCTGTGGGTACTGTCCTGTACTGAGCAAATGGCTGAAATGGGACTTAAAAATCACAGATATATAAAGACATCTGTCTTGTATATTAGCTTGGAATTCTGTAATCCCTTGTGTCTGAAGGTACATTTGACTACCAGGAAATTTATCAGGCGTTGGCATAAATATTTGTTGAAATATCCTCTTTATCATAAAACAGGGTAAAGTTTTGTGGGTGTGAACTCATGGAGTTGGTTTTGTAAGTATTTTTATTTTTTTAATTTTTTCTAATAAAACATGCATGTGAAAGGTAATCCATGCCTGTAAGGGTTATACGTAGATATTATTTGGCGTGCATTAAACCAACACAGAACAAGGCAAATTCTTATAGCAATCAGGTTGATAGTGAATGCAAACTGTGTATATAAGTGGTGAAGAGAATATCTAATTTATGAGCCACATGTGCTTGCATGCTGCATTACTTTTATTTTTTTTATACTTCTATGTATATATATATATATTCTCTGAAGTCAGCCAATGGAAGTGTTTATACAATGTGACCCCCAAAGTAGAAGGAACAATATGCCAGGCTACATTTCCCCGCATCCCTGCATTATAGTGGAAACCATGTGCGTACATCAAGCAATGGAGGACTTGTAGTCAAAGAAAGTAAGCGGTGAGCAATTATAGGGCAATTTAACAAAAAAAACAAAGAGCATGAGATGTTCTGGTTTTGTAGATAGGTACACAGCTACAGCCAAGATCAGCTGCACAATGGTTTTTGAATTTGTTAGGTTCCATTCCAAGAGGATACTTATGATTTCTACTAATGAACGTGATTGCTTTGAGAACTTGCCTTATTCAATGTTGGTTTTAGTTGGTCTACTCCAGTTCCTATAACCCCATTGCTGTAGAAACTACACATATAAGATCACTGCCAATACTGTTTGGAGGAGCTTTTTAAGATTTGCAGGTTTTCAACAGACTGTCATAAGTTTGTCATAGTTTGCTAAAACCGTTTACTGTAAAGATCAGAAGTAAGCAAGATCAGCTGATAAATTGGCATTTAAACTTCATCCTGAATACAAAGCCTTGACACTGATTTCTCATGTCCGCATCTCTGTCTGGCCAGTGGATTTAGGGAGTTGTCCAGCATTCCCGGATGTAACCACTCCAGTTATCATCAGCTTCCAGCTGCAGCTCCTGCTTCCAGCACTATTTATAACTTTCAGACTTTACTTACGTGAAGTATTAAAATAGCTCAGCTGTCATGAATGGTGAACAATGCTGTCATATTGTAATACTGCTCTTGCTGAGCTGCTATGGCCAGCAGTGGCAGCTTGACGGTGTTAGGACATGCTCATCACACAATTGCAGTGTCTACTTTTATCCCCCAAAGAATAATTTTTTGCCACTGGTAAATAGAGATTGTATGAAAACAAGAAACAGAAACATTTTTTTTTACTTTGGTTCCAAGCAAAATTCTGCATTATGATAATGTGCATCGAATCAGGAACTCAGAGTGAACAGGCAACATGTAATGTAATGTAATGTCCCATATGTAATTATTTTTCCATAGGTATTGCAATATCTACAACAGGCTCTTCTATATGTAAGCCATGCCATATTTACATCATATGTACATCATATATATTGCTTTTTTGTTGGTCTATTTCTCATGCCACATCTATTTGACAATCCAAAGATAGCAGCTGTGAAAACTCAGGCTGGAAATCAGAATCCAAGGTGACATGCAGTTATACTTCTTTAATTGGTTTGCTGCATAGGGATTAGGGTATTTGTAGCTGGATATTCTCTGCTTGTGTGTGTTTATGGAAAGGTGTGTTATGTACCACAACACACACTAATGCACGTCACATGCACCCTGTACCAGCACAATGTTTCTGTGCAATGCACTTTCATAGTCTTCTGTGCATTGTGGTGTGTTGGGCAGCCCATTTAATTAAATAGGCTGCTCTTAAGCAAAGCATGTCAACGTGTTCAGCAACATGCGTGCATTTTCAACAATGAACACCACAGTCATAATGAGCACCCAGCCTTACCCTCTTCTCCTTTATGACTGGTCAAATCTGAGGCACTTCTTATGTTTCTACAAGAGGCGCCATGTTAACTGAACCACAATATTCTGATTTTGGACAATGACCTCCAATATTTTCTGGGTGTACTAAACAAATTTTTTATGATCCTGAAAATTCTAAAAATGACTGGATGTTGGCATCTTCACACCTGTAATAGAAGCTTTTGCATCCAGACTGCATGTGTAGAAACCCAACACTAAACAAGGCAGATTCGTATTGCAATCAGGATAAAGGTAAGCAAATACAAAAAGTGTAAAGAAGCAAAATGGTGGACAAAATATCTGATTATTGGGCCATGTTGGCTTGCACATTGCATTACAACAATTTCCTCCCATCAGTAACTTCAGCCGGTGGGAGAGTTAATCAGATATGGCTCCTAAAACAAAAGGAACAATGGATGCCAACTATATATTCCAGCATCCCAGTAACACCGTGGAATCAATAAGCCTACGCAGGAAAGATGGACAGGACGTAGATATGGAGCAATTGAGGACCCTAATTTAATAAAGTCCATTTCCAAAGAAAATACCTAAAATACATTTAAATCAGGGCTGCTGAGGGGAGAAAAGAGTCCATCTGTGCTGGTCCCGATCAAAAATACTTTCCCTTTGCAATTCTAGAACTTTTAAAATTGGGTGAATCTTGATTACCTACACTGCTGAAATGGCTAATTGGCATTGCTCATGGTGGGTTTCCTGATGGTGACAACAGTAGACCATGTGTTCGTAATGCATGGTAAATTACCACTTGTAGTCTCTATTAACAGTCCAGGAGCCAGGGCGATCATCAGTGGGGGGACAAGGTGGGCTTCTGTACTGGGCCCCAACAAAGGAGTTTGTCTTTCCCAATGCTGAAACTTTTAGACATGGGGGTAGGGGGCCCAGAAAGTTTACCTAAAATGTGCCCAGAAATTTCTGATGGCCTGCTTCTAATCAACATGATTGCTACAAGAATTTGCCTTGTCTAATGTTAGCTTTATTCTATACACTGTGTGTGGAATAGTAGCAAAGTGGTGGGCAGAAATCGGTTGGGATGGATTCACACAGTCCCCCAGTTGGTGCATTCTTTATGTATGATTTCCATGCATTGCTTGGGAGATTTTTATCATGGCTACATTGTCTGTGTGTTCTAACCCTAAAATAAACAACTATAGACAAGCTCATTATCATTGCAGCAGACTGAATAACGTCGATGTTGTTGGCATTGGTTGCCATGAGACCGAACCTCAGGAATCTGTTTATTCATCCACATAGGTCTAAAAAATGAATTAATATGGTGTTCTGTGCACAATAGCCACTTTCTTCCTCTCACAATTGTGCCAGCACAGGACCCATCGATAAGCCTGCTATTATAATAAAGATCACCCTATATATAGTAACAACAGCTTATTTCAACACATTGGGAAAACATAGCGTAAAACTGCGTCAAGGCATTTGTTATCCTTCCCCATCTGTCTAGACACAATGGCATCCTTGCATTAGGAGACAAAACTCGCCCGTGTTATTGTTGGTTTGTTAATTGTATTGAAATGAAATCTGAAATTTCTTCACAACAGAGTAATAATAGAAGCATTTCCTGGGTAATTTTTGGTTACTCCTAATGGTAGGAACAGAAGAAGGCTTTTACAATTTTCTATGCATTGTGGTTCCACTAGTCTCCCCAGAAATTTTCTTCATCTGGGTGAGAGGAAGCTGTAGGTGGTGGTCGAAAAGTAGTCAGGGCAATAAATTGAGTGCTTTTGGTTGTTATTGCCATAGGAATCCAGTAACCCTTTTAAGTCTATCAGCTTTGTACTGCCCTCTATACCAGTGGACATCAACCTTTTGGACTACTAAATTTACTGACTCTGGACTGCAAATGAACGGGGAGACGTTAGAGTGACATCATGATGCCAAAACAATGACCTCCAAATTTTCTGGGAGTTCTGACAAAAAAAACTTTATGTTCCTAAATATTTTAAAATTTACAGGATTTGGGCATCTTGGCACCTTCTCAAGCTTCTGTATCAAGTTTGCGTGTATAAATCAAACACAAACAGCGTATAGAAGCAAGATGGTGGGCAAAATGTTTGATTCATGGGCCGTTTGGGCTCCTGGTTCCTGGCTCTTCCTCCACAGTGCCCTGGTTGTTATTGCCATAGGAATCCCCTATAACTCTGTCAGTTTTTTTTCCACTCCCTGTAAGTTTTTCCAACTTTAAAATGCTCGCCCTTGTATTGTCACCCAAGTTTTCAGTAACTATCCAAAACAGGCGGTGGTTACTGAAAAGTGCTGGGTTGTGCACCCAGATGAAAGGCACTACAAAGAACACTGGGTATGTTGTCAATGCATTTAAAATACTGTTCATTACCATGTGTTTAGTAAGGCACCACAAAGCAGCAAAAAATGTAAATGCCTTAAAACCCAGTTGAACTTTCAGATTAAATGAGCTAAATACATTTCAGGTGCAAAAAAAACAAAAATAAAAATGAGCAAAGTTTTGTAGTATTTTTTCTTTAGAACCACCGACCGGCATACATCTGAGTAGGACCCTTTCTCGTTGTGTGGAATCAGTGGTCTATATGCACAGGTCAGAAACACCCCTGCTGAGTCAGAGCTAGAGCTGTCCAATCAACAGGGAGGATGGGCTTTGCCTTTTGGTGAGTTCTAGATCTGACTTAATAGGGGGTGTGTCAGACCTCTTCAGAGAGACCACCACTTTCACAGGGAGAGGAAGGGTCCTTCTCTACAGCATGTTTGGAGGGTCCAGGTGTTTTTACTTTAGTTGTAACTGCACAAAACCTAAGACTTTGCACACCTTTTTTTCTGATACACATGGAATATGTTAAGCTAAATTAAAATTGAAAGTTCAATTGGTGTTTATTATGGCCAAACACTACACTGTTTTGTGAAATGCCACCTTTACTATCTTGTTGGCAATTCTGATGCATCAGCTTTTTGCAACATCAATCTCAGGTCCATGGATTCATTTATTTTCCAGATTGCAATAATCAGTTGATTGGAACGGTCGTGCACTTACCAGGAGCAAAATTGCAACAAGTAAATTCAGAACTCAAAAAACTCAAAGTAATAATGCCATTGGATAAAAGTGGCAGCTGAGCGGCAAACACTTGGAAAATACTATAGGGAAATACTATCAATTGCAGCCTGCATTCTTTTGTAACTGCAGCTCACTTTAAGACACATGAAGAGCACATCTTGGATTCTGCCCCAAAATAGTAACATTATCATCATTCAATGGTATTACCCCTGGGGCTTTATAAGGGAGTTTCTTGTATCCAGATCTTTCCATGCAACTCATTGCCAGGAAGTATTTACTGAAGAACTTCACTAAGCATCATTTGTATCTAAAATGACCACAAAACATAACTGTAATATAAATTCATTTAATTAAAGTTCTTGCATTTCTCTAACTACCATCAATACACGAAGAACTTTAAACTGTACCCATCTGGATATCTCTCCTTCCCAGCATGCCATAGCCAGAAGAACTTGCTTTATTCTGCTTATTGTGGGGTCTGATGTCACAGAGGTGTAATGGTATGAAGTGTACGCAAACTATGTCAGCACCTCAGATCTTGTGTGATGTATTTATTAGTTTAAGGTATTTATTGTTTTAAAAGTGAACCTATACTCAAATTTACAGTACGGAAGCATTATTATTAGAAAATAAAATGTTATAGATTAAAACAAGTAGTAGTGAACAATGTGAACGTGGCCCATTCCAAGGTCAGTGCTGCGGAAATCCAAGGGCCTGGAACGGTGGATTACAGGATTGTTTTTGTTAATGACCATCCAACTTGTTGCCTCTCATTAAGGAAATACATAGCAACAAGCATTTCCACTCCTAACAATCATCAGCCATCGGAGACACTCCATTCTCTATGTATGAAAAATAGACCCCAAAATTCGTTAAGGGCAGCATTTCCATTGGCTAATGTGGTTGAAGGTCAGAAATGCTGCCCTGCTGTACCAGGTGTTGTACACTGGAAGTGAAGGGAACACCAGGACTTGAGCCGGTGATTTCGTTAGACAAGAGGACGTAAGGCTCCAAAAACCCCTCTGGACTGTATGGAAGGGTATAGGTGTGGAGGCTAAAGTACAGGCTTTTATCTGTTTTTCTCAAAAGGGGCCCGATTTATTAAAGCTTATAAAAGGTACACTTTCATCAGTGAAGCTGGGAGATCCAGTAAACCTGGAATGGATCTTGTCCAGGATTGAAACATTTGCCAATAAATAGCAATTTACTTAAGAAATCCATTCCAGGTTTGCTAGATCACCTAGCTTATATGATGAATGTAGATCTGCTACAGCCTTGGAGAGCTTTAATAAATCAGGCACGTTGTGACTGTTAACCAAGTAAAATCACTTCGGCACGTTTCCAGTTGTATACTGGTTTTCCCATTATGGTGTTAACATTTGCCTTTTTTCTTAGCACAATTAGAGGTGAAATTTGCTAGGAAAATAAATTTAAACCTTTTAAAAAAAATCTGGAATGGTTTTAAAAATATTTTTTTTTCTGGATTCAGCCAGGCTCTGATTTTTTGTCTGTTTCACTCAACTCCAAAAGTGAAACAGGTTAGGTTTCAGGTTCAGGGTCAGGTTAAGGGTTAGGCAAATTAACGTTATGTGTTAGGTTCATGGTATGGCCAATGGTCAGGTGCTCCACCATATTTGTAACTTTCTTAAATGGTTTCTGGAGCACATACCTATAGTAAACTGCTAGCCTAGAGCACTTTGCAGAATGGAAGGTGGTTGGTTACTGTGGGCTGTTGCACTTTATCTGCTCTTTGCCTAGAATTTTAAGCTTGGACTCATAGATTTGTCAGAATCATATCACACTCACTATTTTCAGAAATGAGACATCTAGAAAGTAATGGTATAGTCCAAGTAAGCGTAAGTGGGAACACAATATGAGGAAATAAAAATAATAATACTGAGTCATCAGTAAGTGAAGTGGAGGAAGCTGTACATGTTTAGCTGGCAAAGGACGAGTGTAGCGAGGTCCCACTTGTGTGAGAATGACTGCGGGGAAGGTGAGAAGAGGGAAGTCAGGTTCAAGGAATTGGCAGTAATAACAACTGGTAATGGTGAGGGCGTATATGAGAACAGCCAGTGTTACAGGACAGAGGAGGAAGGGTGTAAAATTTAGCTTTACTTTTATTCATGGAGAGGAAACTGAGATCATTGGTATGAAACTGAATGCTTTTATATTTTACCTAATGCTGTGTTCTGCTGCTTCCTTAAAGTAGAACTAAACCCAAGAAGTAAGATTTGCTATCCTTTGGGAACAGCTAGAAATGTCAATTGTCCCTAAGCAGTACCCTTAAAATTGTATTTTGTCTAAAATAGCTGTGAAAGCTTACAGCCTTATAGATGTATATCAGCAGTTTGAGATCCAAGACACTGCTGGAGATCTGGAGTGAGATTTGCTGACACTTATTGTTCTTGCTGGAGAGGAAGCTGTACCAATGACCTTCCAGTGCAAAGATCTCCCTGCTTCTGATTTATTCAGAGGATTGCTACTTCTTCTTCTTCTGCTGGTGCTTATATATCCTTCTCCTCTCTCTCTGCAGTCATCAGATCACAAGTGATCAGGGGCAACTTCGTCAGGAAAAAACAATGCCCTGGGTCGATCATTACTGATCAGCTTTCGAAACTTACATGTCACTTTATTAGGTTTACATCTACTTTCTACTTGAAACAGCACAGATACCTAAAAGCCCATTCTGCATTGTCGGGAGAAAGGACATGCTCAGAATAAAGTAATAGAATAATTGTAGAATATTGTGTTTGTTCTTCTATTAACTTATTTTGCTACCTTGTGTGCCCACTGAAAGGACCCCTGCAAATCTGCAAATGTAATCTCTAAGCCAGGGGTCAGTAAACTTTTTTGGCTACTGGGCCATTTCAGGAGCTCAAGAAGGCACTCTAGGCCAGACTCTCTCTCGAGTCCGGCTCTGATTGCCCCACCCCCCACCAGGAACGCCCCTTAGGGGAAATCCCTCTCCTCCGCAACGCATATGGAGGAGAGGGAATTTCCCCTTACCTGGCGGCGGAAGTGTTAAAGCGGGCCGCTGTAAATAGAGAAGGGAGGCATAACAAGGAGGCTCAGGAGCCGCGGGTTGCCGACCCCTGCCGGCTTGGATTAGACCGATTGACCAGGGGGGCGTTAGGCCGTAATGGACTACTTGCTAGGCTGTATCTGACCTAAAGGCCGGAGTTTGCCATCCTCTGCTCTAAGCCAACACTAGCCTTGGCAAATACTAACTCTGGCACCCAGTGCCACATTGTAAGAAGTCAGAGAAGCTTCATTCCCTGGAGCACCAAAGCTTTCTGTAGCTTTGTGGAGAAAAGTGAATGAAAGGTAAGTGTAAATTCTATATTTATCACAAAATTTTAATAATTACTTTCAATTTAGACCCTATTTAGACCTGTACGGTGCACTTCTTACTGCATATTGCATATATATGTGCCAATACTGAATTTCACCCAGTTCACCTAGGCAGCAGTGAAGAAAAAGGGTGCATGTGTGTTTTACCCTGTGATATAGCATGTGGACATTTTATGTGTGGTAACATCCTGCAACACAGAGGGGTAGTGTGAATATAGCCTTATTGTTTTATGATGATGCCCCCTTTTATTCAGAGGAAATGGCGCTGAAATGCTATCCAAAGCAATAAAGCAGCAAACCATATATACCTACATTTTTTTTGTGGGGTGGCTACGATACCTGGAAGACTGAAGGATGCTCATCGTAGCCACTCTTTGTGTGCACAATTCCAGCTGCTGACATGCACATCCACCAGTGAAGCTCTGGTCCATTCCCCTGCTCCCCTGGTAATAATTGACAGCAGCTGCCAACACAAAGGAATGCAAATTCCCTGAGCCAAAAGTGATATATAGTCCTTCATTGCCCAACAAGAAAGTTTAAGAAGGTAGTGCTGAGATGCAAAGATCAAAATGGTTATCAATGATTGCAGTATTGAAAAAAAAATAAAAGAAAAAAAAATATTATATATTACAGTTTAGTTGTTGGCTCCAAATAGATAAATTCTTATTACAGTGAGGGTTTAATACTAATTTAGAAATCAGTGTAAGAAAAGTTGATGTATGAAAGCGGATGTAATGTTTATTTGTGGGTCTCTTTCGATAAACACATTCTCGGAATAAAGAAAATAGTTTCCATGATCTGTTAAGATTATCTGAAGTGACATAGGGACTTTTGGTATTGTCTGGGGAGTTCTAAATAACATAATTGCCTCCAATGAGAAAATTCTTCTCTGCAGCATTTAAAGCTCCCATGGGATTGTCCACAAACCACCACGGCAAGCTGTTTTTTTGAAAACTGACGTATTTACATCACATTTCTCTCTGGTTATTTATTTCTAGTCTTCTGGGATGTTCCATAACAGAAATCATTAAAGTGTTTTATCAATCAAAACTTTACTTTTTGTTTTAGGGTAAAAGTTTTTGTTTATAGTTTGATATCCCTGAGCCATTGTGGAGAATATCTCACGCTTTCTGTCCTGAAGATACAATTGGGAGGAGATCTTTATACCGTGTTACTAAAACACGTGCCACCATTGGAAGTTGTACATTCAACTCCTTTCCTGGCGACAGCTCTAAAATTTTGAAATTACACTCTTTTCTGTCTCATTCACAGTAGTATAATCAGAGGATGTTAATCCTTCCTTCATTGCAGGTACACCTTTGCCCCCATGCCTGATTAGGTCAATCTTTCTGCCCAATAGATGTCTAATGATACAGTATATATTAGGGATCATGCAAAAAAGCAGGCGAGCAATTGCTCACAATTTTAAAATATGTATATAAATATATTCATATATATTTTTATATATTTATATATATATATATACACTATGGTTACATCACTGGTTAAGCAACCACTCCACCATACTTTTTGATAGGGAAATACAAAAGCTTATCTATGAGTTCATCCCTGTGACCTCCCTTGTAAGCAATTTTAATGACCATGGGAACACTATTCTTCCCATTGACACCTCCCATATTCCTCCCCTTGACACCAAAGAAGGGGCAACTTTCCTTCCACTGACCTTGGTCCCAGGGATAGAGCATTATTCCTCCTTCATGCTCACTATCTGGTTCACTACACCCATTGACCACTGATGGTGGAGTATTTTAACTCCCACTGGCCACAGTCTGGCCCCCTAAGATCTGAAGAATTGTAACTTGAACCTTTGTTTGTAATATTGGAGGACTGCAGTGCTATTTTAAATATAAATCATTTTAAATCTGCATATTTTATAATAAAATAATTGCCATGGAAATCCTGGTTCAGGTCCTTTCTGTTGTACTGTGAGTAACGATCTGTTACTGTCTCCCAATTGTGCTCACATGGGCTCTATACTAGGTAAACATCCCCTAACCCAGGTTCCCCATCCTGACAGGTGGACCCCGGCTCTGGCTGGTGCACCCCCCAGTGGGGTCAGAAGAAGGACCTTGCTTTGGGGAGAACATGGGCCAGAGCTGTGGACCATGTATCCCATATGCATCGCAGGCTCAGGGCGGTGGGCAGGTTGTATCTCTGGTCGCAACCTACCCAATCTCTCATCGCAATGGGAGAGTGGGCGGGTTCTGCCATCATGACATCACTTTGGGGGTTTCTTCCCCTTTGAGTGACTCAGGGCTTTCCTGCATCTGCATGCACGGTCTTTCTGCATGCATGGTTAGGAGTCAGTGCTTCTAGTGGTCCGTGAGTCCCAAAAGGTTGGGGACCACTGTCCTAACCCCATGTGCAAAAGTTTTCAGCATGGGTAAAGTCAAGCACTTTTGCTTGGGGCCCAGTACAGAAGTGCCCCTTGTCCCTGGACTGATGGCGGCCCTGGCTCCCGGACTCTCAAAAGAGACTACAAGTAACGTACATTAGAAATGCATGGTCACCATCAAGAAACCTGCCATGAGCAATGCAATGTAGCCATCGCTGGAGTGTATGTAAACAAAACAGCTCAACGAGAACATGGGGATGCAACAAGGAGAGATTGCAAAAAAGAAATGTTGGCTATAAAAAAGTATATTATTTTAAAAAATTACAATTATTTATGATCCACAATGAAAACTAAATGTCATCATTCAATTAGGATTGACATGTGTTAAAATATAGGATCCTTTTAAGTCATTGTGTTATAAATATTTATTGTCAGGAGTGGTTTGGTGATGAGAAATGACTCTACATGATGTAGGGCAGGAATACGCACCTAATGGAAGAAACTATGAACATATTCAAATAAAGCTCTTTTTTTCAAAAAGACGCTCTTTTATCTAAGCTTTCTGCGTGACGTTAGAATACAAGCAGCTGTTTACACAATGCATGAACCGTCCCGTAAGTCATGTCAGACCTTCAGTAGCTGTCTGAAGTGTTGTTGCGACTTGATGAAAGCAAAATGTACTGGGAGATGGTAAATTTCCACAAGGAGATGGCTTTCAAGCCTTTGTTCCATGAAACCCATACGATTTCTCTAGCCTAAAGCATTTTTAATTTGTATGATGATGACACCGTCATAGAAGTCATTGGTCTTAGAAAAGGCTTTTGGAATTTTACAAATAGATTCATTCAAAATGTATTTGTCTAAGCAGCAGAAGCAGGGGATGTATATGAAAACCAGTATTCAGAATTTTGCTGTCCAGTAGATGAGTTGGTTGAAGATGCTTTTTCTAATATTAATAATAACAATATTAACAGACTGAAAAAAAGTTTCCATATGTAGAACTAAAGAGATTCAGATAACCAACTTCTGTATTTGCACGGTCCTTACTGGATCACTTACTCCTGGCCACTGAACATTCAGCCTTAAGCCCTGTACAGATGTCCGATTTCTGTCTCTGGAAACTATTGTTCCTAATTGTTTCGAATGAAGAAGGGCTGTACACAAAGCGCCATTCTCTTCTATGGGGTGGGGAGGGAAGACTACAAGTGGCAGCTGTTTGTGATTTCCTCTATAGGAAAATGCAGTGGTCATCCCCACTTGGTCATTTATTGATCCACCAGGATTCATGAATGATGTTGGGGGCCACTGTACACATGCTAGATCACAACTGTAAATCTTGGGCGACCATATTGGAACTGAACTCAAGGGGAAAAACTTTTCCATAGTTGCTCATCAGCTAAGATCCTATACTGAACATATAAAGGCCTTTAAAAGCAACCAAACACCAAACAATCTCAAATGTAAAATGCCAACAAAATTACTATTTCTAAAATTTTATAAAACCATAATCAAACATTGTTAAAAACATATAGATCAGATTCAAATTTATTGACGCATTTCATAGACAGTCACTTTGCTTCTACAGAATTTCTGTGAGACAATATCAATCCAAGCGAGTGTCCCTCACTTTTAGCAGCGGTACACAACATGCAAGAAGATAGCAGAAGAAACAACCCATATGGACTAATCCCAACAAAGGGAAAAAAGAGAAGCACTGGTAATCCAATTGGTAGTTTTCTCACCATAGTCGGTTAAAAATCAAACCTGGTTCTTAATGTCCAATTATATCACATTCCATAGTAAAGCCTTAAGACGATCACTGCTAGCCGGTCTTTCCCCTTCAGACTATCTTAAACCTTTGTGTAAACAAATGTGCTTCTGCTTGGCAAAGAGGGCGACCAAACCAGGTCCTTGTGTGTGATCCAGCAGGAGAAGTGATATAGTAACAGAGATCAAAAAATATTGCTCCTGAAGGTCCTTTAAGGCATACTTGGCCATCAAAATCATTCAAACACCTCTCCACTGGCTCTATCACTTCTCCGAAGGAAAGGGAGCAAACTGTACAAGATAGGCCACAATAGTTAAAGGGTTAGATGATAATGAGTTATAAGGGGTTGTTGGGGATTTAATTTTATGAGTTATTGGAGTGGAGATTCTACTTGCAAGTGAGTTATTATGCTACATCATAGGCAGCAGTTATGAGAAACTCATTACTCTTACCAGGGAGATTTATAACTTGGACACCATACATCTTGATGGCTGTAAAGAATTCCAGAAGTTCAAAGAGCGCCAGTTAGTTAAAAAATTAAGAATGCAACATGCATGTAGTACACTCAGCTAATTTCTGCAACCAAGCCATTAGTGAACTTTATTACTATTATTATTAATATTATTTATAAACAGGATTTATTTAGCACCAACATATTACGCAGTGATGCACAATAAATAGGGGTCGCAAATGACCGATGGATGCAGACAATGACACAGGAGATGAGGACCCTGCCCTGAAGAGCTTACAATCTAGGAGGGAGAACCTAATGCATAACTTTTACTTACAAGAATAAGCAAACAGAAAAATGTATTTAACTTACTGCACAATTTATGCTTCAGCTAACTGACCCCATGCAAGTTGAGGCATCTATTGCTTTCATTATTAACTGATGACGGGCACACTTAAAATAACCTTTTTGCAAGATAAGGCAGAGAGTGTGACTTCTGTGATGCAGTCAGCTGTAATAAGCCTGATATTTGATCTACGCAGGATTGCTTAAGATTTTTACTTAGTCGACCATAGACCTCCATCTCGGTTATTGTGAGGACTGAAACTGTTTGCACTGGACACAAGATACTGGTTTCACATTAAAGGACCGCTTAGATCACAATGGTGAAAACACTAGGCTGTTTTGACAGTTTTAAATTCATCACAGTACATTTCTGCATAGCACAACATGAAATACCAGAGTGTAGGCGGCTGCAGACGGGATGAGATAGGGGCTTGTAGACGCATTGTACATGTCATCACAGATAACTTTCAATCACAATGTATTCTACAGAGCCTTCTATAGAGATAAAACACATCTGGGGATTTATATGCTAAAGTACCTGAAATAGGAACTGTCTGTGTTGCCCCTAGCATTTAACCAGGTTTAAAGTTGAACTCTGATCAGAGGTTTTCCTCATATACAACGCGGAACCTAATCGTACCTAATGGCATTGGTGAGTTGACATGTGCACAAGCAAAGAACAGAAAATACTTTATGGGACTAAATTATAAGATAAATATCAGTCTGTAATACATGGCCCCTAAGCTAAACATGTATCAGACCTATATTATACAGGGGAAAGGTTTTCCCAATGTGATTCTTGTAAGCTGATCAGAGTTCATCTTTTTTAAGCCTAATTATAATTAGCCACATCCAAATTTGGGAGTGTAACTAGATTTACAGCAGAGCTTGGCCAACTTAACATGAATGACATGCAGCTATTACCAACAACAGAGAGTTATCAAAAATGGCAGATATTACCTATGACCAATATCAGCAACATGTAGAAAATACTGATGATAAGCAGATATTACCAAATAACAGGCAGATATGGAATTGCAAGGCGAAAGGTTACATCAGGAAATGATCTGGGTCAGATAATTGTGACCTGCCAATAACACTTTCCTCTTTATTATAAAAATTGTTCCAGCATTCCCACCAATGCAGTCTGACGGGGTCCTTATAATAATTTACCCTTCACAGTTTATAAATCTTTGTTGATGATCCGGGTCAGATAATTGTGAACACAGACATGAACTGCACAAACACCAAAATGCACATACTGTGTCATCTGTCATCATCTCATTGCAGGAAGTATATTTTGGATGATACATCAATAAAAATAGTACTGTCCTTTTGGAAATAATGTATTTTTAAAGAAATTCCTAAAGAGTTCTAAATACACATGATGTAGCATACATGCTCCTAAAACTGAGAAATTATGTGGGGGAGAGGAAATAGCTGGAAATGTTATCATGGATATTATTTTGGATGCACAACCCTTTTATCCAACTGTACTTTAGTCTTTGTTTTTTCATAACTAGAGTAAAGGGCCGTAAAAACCAACATATCACCAGATACCCTAAGATCAGTATTTACATTGCTCGTCTTGTATGTCACTTATCGGGCTCTGCCAAATAATACAGCCAACACAATCACCAAAAGGAAGGAAAAGACTGCAGATAAGTGACTGCTGTGTATTATAATTTGAGACAAGTAAGTGACAAAGGCAGAGATTCATCAACCAGGAAGGAAATGAAAAGAGGAGCAATGTTTTATTCAGGGCCAGATTTCTGTGTAGCCAACATAGGCCATGGCCCAGGGCAATACAGCTGTCATGGCTGGAACACACCACGCACGCATGATTGTGCCGACCGCCACATTTATATATACAATATATTAGTGGCCGCCAACCTTTCGGACCTCACAGACCACTACATTCATAATTTTAAATCCCGCACGCAGAGCTGTGTGTCAGAAACCTCCCTTAGAATGGCGTCATGATACCCATTCTCCCATCACAGGCTTAGACCTGCTTGCTAAACATCCTGGGGGGACAGTAGTGCAGGGCTGTGACTAGGGGGGACATGATCAGCGGGGTCAGGGGAAGGACCCTGCTGGGGGGCGCACCGGCCAGGATGGCGACTGCTGCAATATATGACCAAAGGTTTCTGGACGCCCCCTCTAGATTAGTGAGTTGAAGTGTTTTCAATAAGGCATGCCGTTCCACATTTACGTTAGGATGAATTGGAATACCTATTAGAAGGTCGTTTTCCTCATCCACCATCTGTACCTGACCTCACAAATGTTCTTTAAAGCTAAATAGGCAGAGCATTCCTTAAACGTGGAAAAGCCTTCTAGAAAAGTGTTATAGTCACAAAGTTTTAAGGAGGAAGAACTCCATATTCATAATTGTGATGTCCAACAAGCTTTTTTTATATAACGGTAAGGTGTCCACAAATGTTGGCCTTGAAGTGTTGACCATACCCTTGGATTGCATGTGCAGTGGTGGCACAAAGTCACCCATACATGGTGTTACTGCCAGTATTATAAAAATTGTCCCACCCTGCCTACCAATGCAATCCAACTGGGTCGTCATTTTATTCTGCCCTGCACAACTATAGAACTTTGTTGACGGAATATAGTACTATGTCTATATGTCTACACTAAGAATTTTTTTTTAAGTAAGATGCAAGTTTCTCCTGAATTTCTAGAAGTATGGACACAGACCAATCTGCCTTTTTCTGTCTTTCCATCCATAGTCTTTGCGTGTGTCTTGTGGTTGTTATGTGTAATGTTAAAAGTGTGATGCCAAGGTTAACCAGTGTTCAAAAAACAGTTGGCCAGGGGAGGGTAGAGGAACCTATTATTCCAGCCATGGTTGTGTTGTTTGAGACAGATGTGCTATGTGCTAGAGGTTAAAGTCGGATTAAGTAATCTTTTATGTGTGTTTTCCTCATGGATGATGTAACCGGGGTGTGGGAGGGATGTGTTATTTGAAAAAGCACTTAAAGGATGGAAGGTATGGGATCATAAATTGCCTTTTGTTGATTGCAGCAAGTTGTTTAAACCATTGTATTATTTTAAGTTCAGTTTTCCCTACTCATATCACTGTTGCACATATACATTTTTTTCTAGAGTTGCTTAATGGGTTCATGATGCTTATCTGTACATACCTGTCATCGGTGGAGAAATTTAGGATTATAACAAAGTTAGTACAAAGCTTTCTCCTGCCTTGATTTAATCAGTCTACCATTGTTTTGTCTATTCTAGGTTATCTTACAAGGCTGTTGCAAAACCATACTGTTTCGGCTTGTGACGGTGATCACCTAACCCTTCAGTGTCCTCGACATTCCACCATCAGCGTTCAGTCTGCATTTTATGGGCATCACCTGCACGGATCACCAAAGTGTGCCTCAGTGTCACTCGAGACTATGCAAACTCCTAATCAACCGTGCCTTGCCCCAACTGCATTACAAGTAGGTCTTCCACTTCTTTCTACCTATTGCTTCTAGTTATATTGTTACCCAATCTACTGGGAGGTCAACTAACAATAAAGTCGAAGCATATGATCTGTGGTAAGGGCTTCAGGCTTTAAGCTTCTCTAGGGGCAAGAACTAATAAGATTTTATTTTCTCTTTAAGTAGAACTTGTCAGGCAATGCTAGATACTGAACCCCACTTGATACAAGCAGTGTGGTAACTAATAATGCAATGGCTTTGAATGCATATGGTTATCTTTAATCTATTCCAGTGCCTTGGATCTCAGGCCCAGGTTGCATGCATGACCTTCACTTCACCAATTCTTCATTAGGATCCAACCCTACCGTTTAATAGGCAATGCCAGATGCTCAATGTTAATTAAAAATGTTGGCAGTAGTCTGAATTGTAGGGAGTGGGGCTTACCAGCAAGATGGACTGGGTACATACTTGGGCAGTCAGCTGTAATTATTATTACACAGTATTGATATAGCACCGACATATTATGCATCGCTTTACAAAGTCTCCTAAAGGTGCTCACAACCTAATGTCCCTACCATAGTCCTTTGTCTTTTAATACAGTCTAAGGTCAATTATGGGAGGAAGCCAATAAACCTAACTGCATGTTTTTTGGAATTTGGGAGGAAACCCATGCAGACATTGGGGGAACCTGTAAACTCCATGCAGATAGTGTCCTGGCCAAACCTGGGACCCAGCACTGCAAAGACCAGAGTGCTAATCTCTGAGCCACCGTGCTGTAATTGACTTTTTACTTTTTACCGCTCCTCATACTTTGTTAATGCTAAGTAGAGTAAATAAATATACACTTGCATATTCCATCCTAACAGATCTAGAAATCAAGAGCGCAAATGTTGTTTACAATATATATTGTTTCATTGCCTTGCCATTCAATATCAAAGGTAATACACTTTTTCCAACATTAACAAAATTATAAATATATTTAAATGTGTGGAGTGCTGCAAAGCACAATGATGCTGATTGATGAAAGGTAATGAAAGGCTGATTACTGGCTCCTTTTTCTGTTACTCAGTAAGAATTTGAGACAAACAGAACAACTAAATGTAAGACCAGTTTAAATTATTTAGGAATGTCTCTGGTAAATGTGAGCTGTAAAATTTTGTGTATCGAAACAAGAACCTTCAAACCTCCAGTTTTCGTTTTACTTACCTTTGGCTTAGATTACAGTGTCAGCAATGGCTATGGTGGTCCTGACCACTGCCCAGAGTGCCCAAGCCATCTTGCCACTCTCTATTAATGAAGAACATTCACACATTCCAAATAAATGTTAAGAAATAAAAGTAGGAATGGGTAGGGTTACTGATACTATGGTACTGGGAAGGATGACTGCAATTATACGTGATTCTCTCCCAGGCTATGAGAGAGTATGGTCTACCTGGTTATAACATCACAGTTCTCCGGATATCGTAGGTTCCTACATATGTGACAGTTTTGGACTTCCATCGGTATTTGCCCTGGCTACTCAATCAGGGGCTCAGAACCCATTGCCCCCTACAATATTTCCTTTCATCCCCCTTCCTTCTTCTTTTTATTCTGTCCTTTTGTCTTCTGCCTGCTTTTTCCTTCGACTTGCCCCTCTTTCTCTTCCACTTTACAAGGTATTGTGATGTGTCCACATGCAACATTGTTATTGGCCTTATACCTGAAAGATTGCAATCTAAATTTTTTTTTAGCCTGATTTATGTTACAATGTCCATTTGGTTCCTTGATTTGGACAGATATTTTTGACTATAACACAGTCTATGTTGCTCTTTGTTCCAGCAGCGTTGTTACTCCACACTTATTTTATATTTCATTGTATTACCGTTTTATTATCTTTTGTACTTTACCTTCTTTTTTTCATTCTTATTACTGTCTGTATACCTTGTTATATAAAAATGTTGAAAAAAACCTTAATAAAAAGTATTGAACAGAAAGTAGTAATGGGATAATGTTTCTGTTGTGATATACTGTGATACAAACACACATTAATAAAGAATACAAAAAAAAACCTAACACAATTCATATTTAAGAACAATTCAAGCATCTGCTGCAATACAGAAAATGCTAGTTTATACACCACAGGTGGCTTTGCATATACTGAAATTCTTCCAAAACACTTTTTCAATTATGTATATACAAAGGAATTATTAATGTGGAACCTTTAAATGATCTTTTAGGAATGTGGGAATCACTGACATTGTTGGCTTCAGAATGCAGCTTGAAGACTTAATCTATTAACTTTCCAATAAGAGCCCGGCAGAAAATGTTTGACTTCGGTCTCTCGCTGTTTATTTGGAGCTCCCTAGGGCCCCTTTTTATCAAAGAATGCAAGTGTGTGTTGTGAGCTGTGTGTGTGCTCTTGAATTGGGGTTAATAAATTCAAACAATTGTAAAGTAGTCAAGATTAGCATGGAAGAATGTGAAAAAGTGACCAAAGGAGCACCTACGCTCTAAGAAACTACAAACACACTATTCATTCTCTTATTTACATATAGTTTTTTTTGTTCTTTAGACACAATTAATTTGGAATGGCCGCTATCAAACAAAAGTGCAAATTATAATGGTTCTCCATTAGACTCCTTCATTGCATGGGGTGCTATTGTGTAGAAAGGAAATGATTTCATTCAAAGATTTGGCTATTACTGATAGGGATACTTAAATAAGCGCAAAGATAAGGTTTAAAACAGGAAAGTTTCATGTGGCTACGTTTTCCTTTACAATGAATAGCAAAATATATAACAGAAGATAAGGCTGTGTAAATGTATAACATCTAGAGGTGAATGTGAGTATGATAGCCTATTGTCTGTACATATATATGATATGTTATAATTGCATACATTGTTGCTGGGTGTGAACTGCTATCAAGCTTGTGTAACTCTCATTGTTTTAGAAAGTTCTGGATGAATGCCAGAATCTGAGGTCCTGTCAGCTGCCTGTGAACAGTCGTGTATTTGGACTGGATCCATGTCCGGGTACTACCAAATATCTTCTGGTGTCTTACAAGTGCAAACCTAGTAAGTGCATTAAAAACATTTATTTGCTTGTATTTTGCTTTCCTTATCCCACTACCCAATCAACATGCAAATGGAATTTATAAATAAAATGTTTTTTCACATCCAGCCTTCACCTGATACCATTCGTTTGGGTTTTATGAATAACTAAAGTCTGGCCTGGTACAATAAGCTTCATGTTGCCTTATCGCTAGCCGAGTACAACATTTAAAATTATAGACATGTGAGGACAGTTTAAATGTACCGGGTGCCATCAGCTTACACTCCATTAACAGTAAAGGGCTGCATGCTTACTGAGAGTTCTATATTATTATTATTATTATTATTAATGCATAGTATTTATATAGCACCATCATATTACACAGCGCTGCATAAAGTTCATAGTCGTGTCACTAACTGTCCCTCAAAGGAGCTCACAATCTAATGTCCCTACCATATGACATTAATGTAGTCTAAGGTCAATTTTTTTAGGGGGAAGCCAATTAACCTTACTGCATGTTTTTGGGATGTGGGAGGAAACCCACGCAGACATGGGGAGAACCTGCAAACAGATAATGTCCTGGCTGGGAATCGAACCTGGGAACTAGTGCTGCGAAGTGCTAACCCCTGAGCCACCGTGCTGCCCTATATACTTATAACTTTGAATCATGTTGCCTACTGCCCAAGTGGTTTCCGAGCCACAGAAGATCTGACTCCTAAGTCATGCATATGTCTGTACCTGATGAGCTTACTTGTCCTTAAAAAGTCATCGTTTTTTATTTTTACTCCTGCTACTATTACTACTGCTATTACTCCAAAGTCTAAAGACTATTTCATTTCTACAGTGCATAGCACTTAAAAAGCTTGTTGCTTCTTCCAGTGCTCTCTCCAGTCTTTGGACATTAAGAGCTCCTAAGGCCACAAAGAACTTTCTATCTCACCTTTTTTTAAATATCTTTTTATGGGGATTAAAAAGAGCACAACAAGTTGTTTGCAGACATCTAATTGCTATGTTTCCTTTTTAGGGGGATTTTGTTTAAAAATGCTTTAGCCCATTACAGATCTAGCAGTGTTTGTCCTCAACATTGCCACTACCATTCCAGTAGAGGATGTGCTTATCTTTAAAGACCTAATTATTAAGGACTTTTACACCTGCCCTAGAATTCTATGTCGAGACTTGCTTTCACCCTACTCTAGTAGTGTTTTGTAATCACAGATTGGCCAAGATGTCTCTCTCTCTGTAGATGATTCTTTACTTATAGAATTATTGGACGCAATGGCTATAGTCGTAACTTTCAGCTGTTATGGTTTGCTGGGAGCTTCCTGCCTTATGTCCCACATGGGTCTTCATGAAATATACTTATGTAGAGCACTTTGATGGACTGCAGAACCTGCATCTAAGAAGCGCCTGCTCCTCATGGTCTTCAATGGAACAATTCTTTGATTTAACTGTTACAATTATCAAGAATTCTACTGGAGGCAAAAGCACCCATCTTCTCTAGCAGAACCAACAGACCAGAAAGTCTTCTCCTATCTTCCAACTTATTCTGTTAAAAAACATATTTTAATTTTCTCCACTCCTAAACTGTTCATATCGGGATCCCTCAAGCTTGGTTCTCAGTACACTCTCATTGTCTTGAGTGTAATGACTTCCACACCCTTGGACAAGCCTTCATCTTTTGCATGAATGTGTGTGCCTACTGTGCAGAATTGGGGGACATTTCTTAACCTTTGTAAATATCTATTGCACACACTTGGATGTAGGGGATGGCATTTTGTTCTTTTCTATCTCCCCAGCCGTTTACTTCAAACCCTTTTTATGCCAATGCAGATTATCAGATCTCCATCAAGTACTTTTAGAACTTTTGAACCAAAGTGGCACTGGAGAGTTGACTCTGTTCAAGGCTTCCCTGAAAAGAACTTTTTGACTTAGCTTAGTTTTCAGTGTACATACCAAAGAATTGACAATCACAGGCAGCACCTTAAGAGTCTACGCCCAAGTGTTTCAGACCTCCAAATTAAACATCAAACTAGATAAGTATGTGTGCGGGTAGAACCACCCTCTAGTAAAAGCTGTGGGTTTCCTGGTGGCCCTGTGGGATAAGTACATCTTTATCTATGCCATTCCTCATCTAAAATCTCCTCCTCATCTGCAGGTTTAAGATTGAGGGCAATCCAGTGATCTTCATTGCTCCTGACTTCCCCAGGAGAATGTGGCACAAGGATCTGATAAAGCCCCAAGGATCTGATAAATGCTCAATGAACTGTATCAGATTGCCTGAATCTTCTGTCTCAAGGGTCAATTTGCTTCTCTGAGATCATTTTTCTGTCCTTTTTTCCCGGTCCAGTTCAACAAAAAGAGATTTCTATCAGCCATTTCTAATTCCAATTTGTAATCCCAAATGGATACTCAAAATTCAAGGTAGTTTAGACAAACCATCATCCAAGTTAATTATATCCAGGATCAGGTTCCACCCTTTCCGTTAAGATTCACTATATCAGTGATTGCCTTTTGGGCTTTCTAGCATCTAAGATTAGTTTCCATGAATTTGCAAGGTTGCCTCTTGGTCTTCTGATTAAATGTTGTCAAATTTTTACCAAGAGGATGTTGCAGCCTCATCTGATGTCAGCTTTTATTATTATTATTATTAGTATTAAACAGGATTTATATAGCGCCAACATATTACGCAGCGCTGTACATTAAATAGGGATTGCAAATGACAGACTAATACAGACAGTGATACAGGAGGAGAGGACCCTGCCCCGAAGAGCTTACAATCTAGTAGGTGGGGGAATTTCACACACAATAGGATGGGCGATATGTAGTGGTGGGAAGTAATGAGGGTTTAGCAGACAGAAGAAGACGGGTAGGCAAGTTTGAAAAAATGAGTTTTGAGCGCTCTTTTAAATGAGCAGAAAGTAGGAGCAAGTCGAATAGGGCGAGGAAGACCACTCCAGAGAGTTGGAGCAGCTCTAGAGAAGTCTTGTAACCGTGCGTGTGATGAGGTTATGAATGAGGAAGTTTTATGGGTAAAGTCGTTCAATTAACATGTTGAACTGCATTCAGTCTCCAGTTATTTTTTCTTGGTCCCGGTAGTGTTGTTTGGTCTCTTGTGCGCTGATGTTTTTGGATGTCCCAAAGATAAAAGGCTTCCTGTGTCCCCCAATAGACAAGACGGAAAATATGATTATTCTACTTATTGTAAAATGTATTTCTTGGAGTCCATTTAAATACATTGTTCCCACCCCTTTGTGGTTATGATCATGCTTTTCGCCCTGCTTTGCTACAAAACCGGACCATGCTGGTATCCGGCGATGCAACCCAAAGGTGAAAGATTCCTGTGTCCCTCAAATAACTCAGAGAAAAGGAATTTACGGTAAGTACAAAAATCCTATTTTTTGGCATCCTTACTTCCTAACCAAAGACGTTTTAATATTGAAGGACGTAATGGAATAAAAAATGTTTTACAGTATTAGACGAGAAGCTATTATAATAGAATTCCTCCAGTCTGCTTTGCCGCAGAAAAGAAAAGCGATATTGTTGGGATATTCAGTTCAGCAATTGACTCGGGAGGATAAATATTACTTTTGTTGAGTTGTTTGGCTGCAATTACACAAATCTTATTAGACTTTGTTTTCCATTATTTGTTACTAATTTTTGGCTCACATAAGTATATCATTTTCACATTTATTTATTTAAATCTTACACTAGTCTGGGGTCAGTTTTAGACACTTTTTACATCTTTCCTGGGGGGAAAGGGTTAGATGGAGAGGATACACTTTCATCAGTGAAGCTGGGTGATCCAGCAAACCTGTAATGGATTTCCTAAAAGTCAAGCTATTTGTTGGCAAATGTTTTCAATCATAGACCAGATGTATTCCCGGTTTGCTGGATCACCCAGCTTCACTGATGAAAGTTTACAGCTTTACAGCCTTGGAGAACTTTTTTTAAATCAGGGCAAATATGTTGGGTAATTACCTGTGATAAATTTTTTAGGATAATAATACAAGGTGGGGGTCATTATATAGGAGAAATCTGAAAGGTATTAATGCAGGGTGGGAGAGTCATTACATAGGAGACATGTGGGGTATTGGTTCAAAGTGGGGTCATTACATATTAGGGAATTCTGCAGTTTATTAGTACAGTGTATAGGAGAATAATACATAGGAGACATCTATAGGAGAATAATACAGGATGGGTTCAGTATATAGGAATCATCTGAAGAATGTTAGTAGATATGAAGGTCATTACATAGGAGACATTTGTGGGGTATCAGTTCAGTGTTGGGTCAGTACATACGAGAGAAATCTGCAGGGAATTTGTACAGGGTATAGTCATGTTCCTTCAACATATATCAAAAACAAAAGGAAAATCGCAGCTGTATGAACAGTTCTCAGTACGGTCCTCTGGAGTAGAGTCCTTAGTGTGGAGTCCACACGCCATGAAGCAAATCACCAAATCATACATTATAAAGCTTCTTAGTAAGCCTCCATACAGGCTTGTTTGCAGCCTACCTGCTGCCATTCCACTCCTTTGCCCAGCAGCACACCTGTGCTACCTATAGCATACCTCCAGTCTGCTATATCCCACCCCAGGTGTACCTAGGTGGTATGGGAAAACCCACATAGTACCTTTCTTCCCATTCCAGAGTCCAGGGCTCTGAAATAAGATAAACAATAGCATCTCTATCGAAATTGCTCTTACTATTCCTGTACTTTTTCCCAGCATTCAACCTGGTTTTAATATACTGGAAAAACATATCACCCATTCAGGACCCATCCCTATGGTCCTGTACAAAAATCTAAAATTTGTCCATAAATCCCAGTACATGTAATAAATATACAATAATATTATAACAAATTAAATGTCATTTAGTAGGGGTCTCCAATTTCTTTAACGTTTAGGATGTTGATTAAGACCCCTGGGCCAATAAACCATACGCGTGTGTTCTGGGCTTTCTGGCTGTCCTAGTAAATGCTGGAACTCATGCAGAGAAGGAAGATTAATGATAGAAGTGAAGCAGGCATTTTTAAAAGACCATTAAACCTAACTTTTCCCCTTTTAAGAGCCCATCCCGGCCACCCTGTGCCCTGTTATGCACTGAGCAGCTACCCACTGTCTGCCCTGTGTGGATACAACTATACTCAAGATGTTTTCGGGAGTATTGTGCTGATTACACTACATGAAAAAGGACTTTGTCTTCTGCCTGAATAGAGAGAATAATCCTATTAAACAAGTGTGTAGTCTCTGCCAGTGCTGAAAAGGCTTATTTTACAACAGTAGAAAGAGATGTTTTTTCTTTTTTTTTTCAAAAACTGTCGCTGGCATCTGACCAGAGACTTGTTTCTTTGCATCTGATCCAAGAATGAAGACTATAGCGATTCATGTACCACCTGTACATATCGCTCTACTTCTGTGCGGGCCGGCTGTACAAGCTGCAGGCTTGAACCTGTCAGATATTTTTAAACTTTTAAATTAGAATATTAGTTGCCTGCTGTCCCCTTTTTGTAGCCAAAAACCTACCTCTGTGGTCCCTTCTGAAACAAGTTTTTTTTTATTACTAAACATGCAGTTAGGTTAGTTGGCTTCCCTCCAAAATTGACCCTAGATTGTATTAAAGACAAATGACTACGGTAGGAATATTAGATTGTGAGCTCCTTTCAGGGACAGCTAGTGACATGACAATGGACTTTGTACAGCACTGCAAAATATGTCAGCGCTTTATAAATACTGTGTAATAAAAACAATTACTAAGGGTCCTACTTGGGGGAACTTGCCTTCCTCCTCTCAAATGAAGGTCATTCTGCACACTTTTTGTATGGTCACATGGACAATCTAAAAACGTATCACCCTACAAGGGATTATCTAACTTAGCTTAGCACCCATCATGTAGAAGAGAAAAGTACAGATTTCCTTGCACGTGATTGGGTATTTTTTGCAAAGCTATCAGCTCATTTAACCTCCCTAGCAGTTCATTTCATTCCCGTTTTATATGTCTAAAAGCATTGTTTTTCATGAAAATTTATTTTACAGTATATTAGTATGAGTATAATGACGTTTGAAACACAAAATCATGTAAAAACAATAAATTGAATAAATTAAAAAATCTATTTATTCAAAAAAAAATGTTTTAATTTTTTTTAATTTAAAAAAAAAAATACACCTTGAATTCATATTATAATATTATACTGTAAAACAAATGTTCTTGAAAACAATGTACTGCTTTTACACATATAAATCCAATGTATTGCATTCAATACAGTTATTTTGTATTGGATGCAATACAAATGGATTTTGAATTTCCCGCCCCGCCGGCAACATACACACGCACCAACGTCACTGGGAACTCCCCGGTGACTCATCGTGTGCAGAAGCCGGCCTGGAGGAGGAAGAAAGAAGACAGAGATTGCGGCGATGGACGGCGCAGGACGCCGGTGGATCAAGTAAGCCCTCTATTTACTAACCTTCCCATAGGTTTACATACTCTGAGTGTGACTCAGGGTTACCACTTTTATCAACTTTTTTCTACCCCGAGTCACACTCGGGATTACCTCTAGGGAGGTTAAGAGGCATTTCTTTTTGCAAGGTGATAATTTACCTTGGCAGAGGAACAGGCTATGTTCCTTTAGTAAATACCCCCTGTGGGCCTGTTTTTTTAAAGGTGGTCACATACCCCTCCTCCAGGTAATTCCCTTGCTTCCCCGCTTTTTCTTTCACACTTACCAAAGGAAAAGTAAGTATATGAAGCCAGGGAAAAGGGGCGTATCTAAGCACAATCATAAAAATGTAGTGATAATCATCTATAACAAGCTACGGCCTATGGGTCATATACAGCCTGTTAGGCTTTTTAATTCGGCAATAATGAAATATTGGTGCAAAATTGTCCACTGACAAAGAACCAACAACACCGGTCCCACTGAAATTGAATATAATTTGAATGTAAGTTTTCCTTTACTTTTAGGTAATGGCTTTTACATGTAATTTATATCAGTTCATACAAACACTCTCCATCCATTTGATACTGGCCCGTCCTGTTTGTCAAATTTTAAAACTCATTGCGGTCCTTGAGCCAAAAAGCTTGCCCTTTCTAAATAATCTTTGACTTTAAGGTCTTACTGTTGTCGGGTTTGAAATGCATTATGTTATGTTTAGTATACTTTTTTCTTTTTATTTTATGGTATTCATTGTTCTCATTTTCCTATTGTTTTTTATGTAGTATAGAGCAGTAACCCTTTAATTTTCCCATTTATGGCAAAACAACAGTTTTGCTTTTAAAAACAAAAAACAAAAGTGTGATAAAAGATATATTCGAGACTTTATGTCCCTTTTTACCTAGTCATAAAGCAAATCACACTTCTTGTTCTTTTCTACACTCATTATTCTATTGTATCTGTGGGGCAGCCATGGTTGTCACACTGGATTCCAAGCATGGATTCCTGTATTCCTCTCTATTACATGGTTATTGATGAAACTAGGTGGTTGAAATTTTTTACTTACTGTACTGTATGCAAGAAGGAGCAGCACTGTCACCCTAGGACAGCTCTACAAAAAACATTTTCTCTCTCCAACTTTTTAAGGGTTTAACTTAGAAGGTTGATACCATGGTTTGTGGCATTATATTAAACTTTTTAGGTTTAGAAATGTTTTAAAGCAAAAACATCCCTTTGTCATAAATAGGGACATCTCAATTTTGCTTGTAGGTTGCAGTTACTCCTGTATTCACCAGGCGTGAATAATTATAGAAACACAAATAGGTTAATCAGTGACTAAACAAAATCCTTATTCTGGTAAGTCCTGTAGAAGGGTCCTAGAGCCAAATCATCATCATGAGCCCATCCTACATCCAGAAAAATGGGCTATTCAATACTCAACGGTGTCATTTGCTAACAAATGTATTTAGGAAAAGAAAATAGATTCAGCTTGTGATTCTATGATAGAATGTCACGCTCCATCTCCATCAGTCTATCTCCAATGTTATTCCAAAAGCAGATGTGAGGATAGCAAGGATATTTGTACAGGAAGCAATTCATGAGGCATAAAGAGATCCTGACCTGCTGCCTCTGTCATTACAAACACCAGCTCCTCTATAACAGTCTGTCAGTTCCATATATCAAACTTTACCCTAAAACATGAAAGTAATGGTTCCCTTGATTTCCTGTGTACATAAGGCCAAGCTTTAAACATCATAGCTAGAAGTTGTGATACTTTTACTGGCTGATGACAGTTTTGCAGTATTGAAATGTAGGATATTTGCCAAGCGAGCACAGATGTGTGACATCTATAGGAACTGTGTGCCATGCCATGATCCTCCCGTCTGCTATATTGTGTGTTATAAGCTATGCTTTATATAGAGAATTCTAGTGTTTGCACAGACTGTTTGCTTAGCGTGCGCTTCTGTTTATAGCTGAATATAAATCCACATCTGTTTGTGAAAACCGCGAGCTGAAGCTTCATTGTAAGGAGCCAAAATTACTCAACATCTACTCGGCTGTCTACGGTCATTTCGCCTATGAAAAGAACTCCTGTGCCACGGATAGGGACCAGGGGATGCCATATGGTGAGTGCAAAGGAAATATCTGATTGTAATGTAGTTAAATGTGAACAAGTTAAACATCACAGTTTTGCAGAGGGTGTCCCCGATCACAAGATCACAAAATATATAGCCAAATGTATGTTGACACCTGACCATTACACCTACATTATATGTCCAAATGTTTGTGTATATCCCTCCAAAGTGTTCAGTTCATATGTTTCTGGTACTATTATTGCTACAGCATATAAATACAGTTTAGACCAATGTTTCTTGACTTTTTAACATTAAGGAACCCCTTGAAATAACTTTCAGATCTTCAGGTAACCCACACTATAAACAAAATGTATTAGTATATTAGTGTGTTTGTTAGTCGGAAGTTTGCCTACTACATTGATGGACCATTGGGAAAAATGTCACCCTTACGAATAGCCAAAATGATCACTGGAGAGAGTCACAAACTGTTCAATACTCAAGGAACCCCCAGCAACCTTTGGAGCAACCCTAGGAGGACTACACAGAACCGTGGTTGAGGAACACTGGTTTAGATGATTGTATACTATAAACCTTTGGAGTAAGCCATTTCTGTTCCAGCATGACTGTGCACAAAATCATCTTCATAAGGACATGGTTTGAGGAGTTTGAATTGGAGGAATTTGAATGGCCCGCCCAGACCCCTAATCTCAAGCTTTTTAAACATCAACTGCAAGCCAGATCTTCTCATCCACCATCAGTGTTTGACCTCACAAATGCTCCTTTGGCAGATGATTGAGCACATGTATCCACAAACACACTCCTGTAGAGTGTGTGGGATATCAGGAACCCATGATATATATGTAATGTCCTGAGGAACCCCTCCTAAAACCACTCCATTGAAGATGAGTAGGAAACATGTCACTTACATTAGTAGTCAGAAGGAGTCATGTTCTCTTTACAGTAGTGGTCAAAATGCACATAGCTAAAAAGATCATTGCTGTCATGCCACTGACTCTGTCAAGTTTTTTTAACCCTGAATTTATGCAGATATCATAAGATGGGATAGCCATTAGCCATTGTCCAAGGAACCCCTAACAACCTCTGCCGTTGGGGGTTGCTGGATCCCTGGTTGAGAATGGCCATTCTATTAATTGTTTTGAGGTTGAGGAGGGTAGGGGTTTGTCAATTTTATTGTTTTTAAATATAGTTTGTTAGTCAAGGTCATGGAGATCAAGAAAGCTTCCCAGGACTTAGGCTGTGTACACACGTAAGACTGTTGTCGTTGAGATCCTTTCCAAAACAAAGGACTGAAAGACGCATGAACGAGCGCTGTTCTGCTCTTCGGAGCAGGGAGGAGGGAGAATGAGCGAGTGTGACCCCGCTGCAGTCTCTTCTCTTCATTTGTATTGCAGTCGTTCATTGTTCATGGATCTGCCAGAGCGTCAGATGAACGCTGTACACATGTCAGATTCTCGTCCGATACCAGCCCCAAAGCAATACCCAGACAAGAATCATCTGATATGTTGTCATAGCCTTAGTATAATTGCCCTCAAGGTAAAAAAAATGTCACTTTCAGAATTATTGGCCAATCACACTGCTGAGACAGATTCCCAAATGTATGTTAAATTGTGTGAGACATTGACGTGTATTGTAAGCACTATCAGTGATCTCAGTTTCTGATTTTGCAATGAGACTTAAAAAGAATAGATACCTGACAGCCCAGTGTGAGATCCCAAGGTTTGGTTATTAGGTACATTTTGTCTATGATGCACCATCAAGGAGGCCAATAGTGGAGTGAAATTGAATTTTTAACCATGTTAAAAT
Source organism: Pyxicephalus adspersus (assembly GCF_032062135.1). Classification (NCBI taxonomy): domain Eukaryota; kingdom Metazoa; phylum Chordata; class Amphibia; order Anura; family Pyxicephalidae; genus Pyxicephalus; species Pyxicephalus adspersus. The sequence goes on from NC_092858.1 coordinate 164,288,623, forward strand.
CAGCATATAAACAGTATTTTAGGATATGCCCCTTAGATAAAAGTCTTTGTGACAAATTGAACACATATGTGTGAATACACAGTTACAGTGGTTGGATTGTCTTAGTTTAAGAACAAAAACAAGGCAGACTATATAGTTTAGAAGTTGAAATGGGATTAAAAGTTGATTATAAATGAAGTCTGTGAATAAACATATGGGTTCTCCTAAACACTGGAATTAACAAACAATTTTGTTGCATCATGGTCTTCATTTTTAGTATCTTGGGAGGAATGGGAAAATTCCAAAGTGTTTGAAATAAATATATAGGGAATAAATATACAGTATATTTTACAAGATGGGACATCTGTGTTTTACACGGCATGGAGTTCAGAGAGCAAAATCTCCCTTCTCCTTTTTATCTCTTTCTTGGTCTTACTTATAACGTCATAATGTACTTTGCTTTGCAGTGTACCATAAAACTTAAGATTTACTAATTTATAGAAACATTTAGAAATGGGAACTGTGCTTAAACAGTACCCAAAAAAGCTTTTGTCTGGAATTCTTTCTGTAATGTGGCAGTGCATGTCTTGATATGTGAATGTGTCTGTGCACTCCTGTGCCTACAGGCTCCTAGCTGTATATCCGTAGTGTGAGATCTAAGGCACTGACTGCTAAGCTCTACAAATTTGTAGCGAGTGTTGATGATCCCACTACTGTTCTGCTCACTGTTCTCTTTGCTGGAGGTTGTGACATGAAGAAACAAAGCCTTGTCTCTACAACAATGGATACCTCTATATAAACACAGTGCAGAACAAGGTGTCTTAAGTCAGTAATGGAGAAAAGATCGGCAGCAAGGCCAATACAGGTGACTAGTTCCTTGTCCACCATATTTTGGACACATCTTCTAGTGTTCAGTTTCTTAATTTTATTGGATTTGTATCTGGCCTGCCTCCTCCAAGCTCCATTATTTTAGCAGCCCGATTTATAAAAATCTTGCCTTGTGTCTACATTGTCAGTTGAAAGGAGCTGCAACATGCATCCGGTCAAGGTTAGGATTAAAGATCTGGGTTAAATTAGGACCTGGGTAAGTTATGAGTAAAGGTAAGTGATAGAATAACCATTACAGGTTATAATTGGGTTTTATGTTTGGGGTTGAGGTTTTTTTGTGGGAGAATTTGTGGGAGCAACAATAGAACCCTCACACCAATAATAACCAAAAACTGTAAACCAATGTGCCTATAAGAGACAGATAGCTCACCTACAGAACGTTTCCATGTCTAGTTTCCCTACTTTTATATTGGTCCAATGTTTCCCGTATGAGGTCTGCTTGTCTTTGGCCACCATTTAAATATAAATGAGAACCAAGGCCTGATCTAGTATCTTTATTCTTTTACCTTTCTTCCTACAGATTGTGTGTCATACTCTGCCATGGAAGTGCTGGCACACCGGTGTTACGGGAAACAGAGGTGTCGAATGTTGGTCAGCGATAAACATTTTGGAAGTCCTTGTTTACCTGGGGTCATGAAATACCTAACAGTAAATTATTCCTGCGGTAAGAAAGTTGATAGATGCTTAATAATTTGAATTGCATGTAAACCAGAAAACTGGTAGCAGTACAGGGAGAAATGAGAGTTGGTCGTCTATATGTCTCTGTCAGACTCTTCAGTATTTGCAACTTATGAGAAAGTTCAGAGACCAGAACACATTATAATAAAAGGCTGCCAGATGATCATTAGTGCTAAAAATGGAAAAGCAAGACTTTTTAGGAAGCTCATGTTTTATCAAGTAACACAAAAGGACAGTGTGGTTCCTTAGAGATTGAGGAAGGAACCATAGCACCGTGGAGGACACGGCCACCTCACAGTACCAGAATTTCCAAATGCTGAAGAGTCTTGACAGAGACCAGACAAAGGTATAACCATGGTTAATCAAAAAGGCAAGTATATTACTCTTCTTTTGCAGAGACCTGACCCTTTATTGATTGTTAGGGATTGACAGGGTCTCATTCACTTGACCCTTGATTCACTTGACCCTGTCACAATAGGTAACTCCTGATTGATAGTATTTACCTTTTTGAAAATGCTTCAAATATTTATGCAACCCAAATTTAGCCCGGAGATTGGTAAATCTTACGAGCAAATTGGTCAGAAAAACTGAAGATGGACTGTACAAATCAAGTATATAATTCCCCAGGAAATGTTTAGTGAATCCTGGATAATTTGACATTTACGTCTTTATAACTAGACACCTTTGTCCACTTTAAAAGCACCCATCAAAAAATCTAAGATTTCTCCACCCTATTCTTACTCAATATGTAGATTAGAAATAGGTGCATCTAAAAGCAAACAGTGAGAACATTAAAAAGAAGGAACATACAATGTTCTTTTTTTCATTTATAGTTCCCCAAATCATTCTGAAGGAGGTTGACCCAAAGATTTCTAATCTTATACCCCTTTTGAAGCAGAACGATGGTAAATATGGTAACTATCATTATCTTCTTATGCATTTTTATTTAACACTTTTTTTGACCATAGACATGCAAAGCTGGCAATGCAAAAAACATCCTGAAAATAGAAAAAAAGTTGCCTGATGGTTGGAACGAAATCCATCTATGACTCTCATCTAATACTTAAGGTTGGCATTTAGGAGGGGAGTGTGAGAAATATATATATTTATCACAAAATGTATGTATGCTCAACCTCTCACAGCTTTATATTATAATGTGATTATAGAAGGTGATTTTAAAGCTGCCAGCTTTCAAATGTTGAAACACTGGTTTATTAAAGCAAAAAATTCAAAACATTGTGACTAGCAAGGTCCTTTTGTTGCAATAGAGACTGGCAATGTCTCTTCTGCATTAAAATAAATATACCTGCCTGTTTGCAAATATTTATTCTCGATTACCTGTCCTTGCTTCAGTACAAGTATCACCATCTTTCTTTAGTCCTGGCAGTCCCTGAGGATGCTAGGACACCCAGCATATCCCAGCACCCTGATACCTGGCAAATCCCAGCACCCTGATACCTGACATATCCTGGCACCCTGATACCTGACATATCCCAGCACCCTCATACCTGGCATATCCCTGCACCCTGATACCTAGCATATCCCGGCATCCTAATACCTGGCATATCCCGGCACCCTGATACCTGGCATATCCCGGCACCCCGATACCTGGCATATCCCGGCACCCTGATACCTGACATATCCCGGCACCCTGATACCTGGCATA